>NW_024881327.1:32491963-32859463 GCF_018691265.1 Tyto alba
CTGCAGCCCATGGGAGGGACTTCAGCTGGAGAAAGTTGGTGTCCCATACCAGAGCAGTATAAGGAAACACTGCAGCCCATGGGAAGGACTCATGTTGGAGAAAGTTTGTGGAGGACTGTTTCCTGTGAGAGGGGACCACACTGGAGAAGGGGGAAGAAGTTCCAGAAGATCTCCCCACTGAAGATAGAAGAAGTGGCAGCACTGACTGCATCCCCTATTCTCTGCCCCCTGTGCTGCTGAGGGGATGAGGTAGAGATATCAGGAGCAGAGCTGAGCCTGGGAAGGAGGGAGGGGTGAGGGGAAGGTGTTCTCAAGATATGGCAATGCTTCTCACTGTTACTCTGTTAATTGTTGTTGTTAGTGTCTGTAATAAATCTATGTTCTTTTTTTTTTTTTTCTTCCACTAACAAGGCTGCCTTTTGCCCATGACCACAATGGGTGATCTGCCCCTCCTGGTCCTATCTCAAATCCCAAGCCTGGCTCATCTGTCACTTCTCATCGCTGGGAGAGAAGGGAGGAGTGAGCAGCTGTGTGGTGCTCACTTGCCCTCTGAGCTCAAAACATAACAATAATGTTCATTATGGAGGCCAAGGGGATCAGATTTGATGGCTCTTTGACCAGTGGTTGGAGCTGAAGTGGGCTTGTCTTCTGTTTAATCTTTGTGTTTGATATTCTTACGATGTTTTCACCCCTCTCAAACGTGGGATTTCAGTCGTTTCTGATACTGTTTCTCTTGGTTTCTGTTTACTTGAAAGTGACAGATGACAATGAAATAAGAAAATATTTTATGTCATTAAAGTATCTATTTTTTCATATTTAGAGTATAAGGTATTTATTAAATGAAATGTATAGATATTAATATAGCACATATATGCATCATTATTTGGGCTGAACATATAATTCACAGCTTGTAAAAGGGAAAGTGCATGGAAGAGAAAAGAAATACTTTTAACATTGTGGTATGACACAGATCACAGCATTTTTCACTGTTGATTCATGCTATTATAGAGCACCATTGTTTTCTTGTCACATTTGTGTTGCTGAATTTATAACCACTGACATATTCCTCCAGAGATACTGACAGGTAAAATTTTTTTTCAACTCCTTCAGAAGATAAAAAGTCTCATATCACTGAATCAAGATGTGATATGGTGTAATTGATTTAAATTAAAAACTGTGAGGAGGGGTTTAGTAGCCTGATTTCTGTTATTATTTTTCTTACCGTCTGGTCTAATAATGCCAGAATCAAAGTAAATTTAAATGGTTAAGTTTCAAAATTTTGAGGTAGCCATATATTTCTGCAGTATCCAGAATAATCCACAGCATTTTTAGTAGGCTTTACACAGAGCCAAACATGAATTTAAAGTTCTGTAACAAATATTTTTCCCTTTATTTTTTTGCTTCGGGATATTTTTTGACTAAAATGCAGGCGAAAGTGCTTCAGAGACAACTGTTCTCCTCTTTTGTGTGTTCTTCCAGGTACATAAGTCACAGAAATGGGAATTTAAGAATTCAAGCTCTTGTCTTCATTACCTTAAAGTCTGTTCAGTCTCTGCTCTAACTTCTTTTAATTTCTTCTGAAATTTCCAGTCCATCATATATCCTTGCACAAGTAGTTCAATTTTAGGCTAAAATAGCATAAGATTAATTTGCTCTCAGGATAATTATTAATTGTTTTATTGTAAGATTAAGAATTATATTTCTGTCAATTTAGATGTATCTTATGTTCCACTTCTTCATTAATCATCCTGGAATTGATACAAACTGACTGTAGACAAAGTTATCAAATGCATATAAATAAAACAGATTTAGAAGTGTAATTAGAAGTATACATCATTCATAGGTTTTGAAGGTTAAAGTCAGGCTTAAATGATTATATCCCTTAAATGCTTTTGGAATTTTTATTCTGAAACTTTTTCAGGCATTTATTAAATACTTTGTACTCCAAGTTTAGGAATTTCCAATCAATGGCAGTATTTGAACATAACTTACCTTCAGGCATGTACTTCCCTCTCCTATCTTGATTGAGGGGTTAAGATATGACAATAACCTAATGTTTCTATTTAATTACATAAATATACATTTTATATATATATATGTATATTCTGTGCATACATATGTATTTATGTGGAACATATCCTTAAAGCAATCTTTAAGATAATGGCGAGAGGTGTAAAGTTTCATATTCTGCTTCTTCAATACTCTCTTGAAGGACCTGTTTTTCCAAACTAGATATAGGAAATATAGCACTAGGCTTATAAATATATATATATTTAAGCACCTCAATGCAAATGCCCTAATTTTCAAGCATCCTGTCTATAAATCTCATTGAAATCACTACGAGATGGAGAGATGGAGAACAAAGAAAGATTAATTTTAGATTTTAAAAATTTTACTTCCTTCAACCTGGTATTTCTTTTAATTCGGGACTGCATAGTCCTACTGAGATAGTTGTTAAACATGGGATAAAATATCAAAACACTGAAAGAATACCATTTCTTCTAAATCCTTTCCATGACAAATCTGTATCATTTTTTTTCTGTATTTATAACAAAATTTATGTCTAGTTGATAAAATTAACACTATATACAGACTTCCCATATGAAATTACCTATAGTGAGAGAGGTCAGTTTTTTTAACATTCTCCTAATACTGGTTTAAAACATACCTTCAGAGCACAAGTGTCTTGTTTGCTAGCTTGTGCTGTTAATTAGATGAACCCAGAAGTCTCCAAGCAACCAAAGTTCAGTTACTCATAACTTTATTCATTAGTAGGTGTAAGGTTATTCCTAACTCAGCTCATGAGGCTTTATCAGTGCTAATCTACTATGCGTTCTTTTAAACTTGCAGTGTATTGAGAAATTACAGTGTGTGTTAATTAACCTCTAGAGTATGGCAATTTCCAGGTAACTAGATTAATTCAACCAACATATCTACCAGAAGTCTACTCTGTAGTATATTTTTGATTTTTTTTTATGGCTTTTAGGATTGTGTTAACATTAAAACATTAATGATATTATAATATTCAGTAAAAGTGAGTTTGCTGGAATTATCTGAAGTATTACTATTCATGCAGAATTATGCCAAAATCAAGATCTGGGAAAAAACAAAACAAAACAAAACAAAACAAAAACAAAACAAAAAAAAAAAAAAAAAAAAAAAAAAAAAAACAAGGAAAGTTTTTGTAGATTGTCTGCAATAGAATTGAGATATCTTGCTAATTTTCTTATAAAACCTTTAAACTAACCTAAAGCAAAATTAAATTTTGGTGTATATTGAAGTCTTTTCTTGTTTTGAAAGGTACAGTAAAATTTTGAAAGATATACTACAATCTTTTTAAAGCTATAGATACCTGTTATTTCATTTCAACTTATTGTTTCTTTGCTTTTTTTACATATTTTTCTGTAATCCCTATCCTCTGCAGTAGTGTTAAAACAGTGATATAATTCATATTTCTTGTCATATTGCTAAATGTAGTTTTTATTTATCCTTCCTGATACTGCCTTTTCTATTTACATCATTTCTCTGATTCTTTCCTTGCCCGCATAAGATGTTCTCTGTCTTTTGTCATCTGTCATTGTTGGCAAGACCTGTAATTTTCCATAGAAACTTGGGAAATTTCTCTGACATCTAAAACTTAATGGTTTTGTCTTTTGAAGCTACAGTACAGGAAACAGTTTCTTGCTAGAGAGTTTATATTCTTCCACTACTCAGAAGCAGTGGACTAATAGTTCTATAAAGTCTTCAACAAATCCTTGTCCTTTGCAGTAATAAACTTCCTGGTTCATTAAGAGCATTTTAAGCCATGTTTACTACCAAGCACTTCAAAATAATTATTTTTACAAAGCAAAATTCTGCTGGTTTTGAACACACAGAATCCATCGCCTGGAACAGCACCAATTATGTTGCTTTATATAAATTTAAAATAACAAGCTACTTTCTCTTGTACTTGCTTAATGTTATTATTTGAATCTATTTTATAAGTTTATACTTCGTTAGAGTTTACTTACCCAGAATATTAATAATTGACCAGGGTGCTCTGCTTGCATCCAGAACAGCAGGGAAAGGAACGTTTTTGTTAATTTTGAGTAAATTATATTTAATCCTGTCACATACTGTGCTGTCTGTGTTGAAAGGTTTTGCAGTTACCAATGATACTCTGGCTTTTATCTTTTCCATTTCTTATCACATACACTGTAGTTTCTGTTTACCATGTTTCTTGGCACAGATCTGAATATAAACCTTTCCTTACATCAATTCTACAGTTTTTGTGGCCTCCTGTTCTCAAAAGAATCATAAAGCGATGCCCATACCATCTGTCGTATTTGATATTTAGTTATTTTCTACCCCATCAGTTTAGTTATACTGTTCACTTCTCAGTAATGATGGATGGGAAGGTACCACCTTCCTGGAAAAAAAGATAAAAACTAGTAGATTAGCATTCCAATTGGGATATTCAGAAGAATCATACTTTCTTTCTTTGTCTTTCTAAGCAGATACGTGTATGAACATTTTTTTTCCCTTTCCCTAGGGATTGTGCTATCTGACCAGATGTCTCAAGAACAGGTTTATTTCTTGCCTAAGAACAGGATGAAACATCTTCAGACTCCATGAAATTTTTTCACATTGCTTCCCTTTGACACAGGACTTCCCTATGAGACAATTTACTGTAAAAATGTTCTTTCCTGGTACTGTGTGTGTTGGGATTTTTTTTCCCTTTTGCCCCATTGCAAAGATAATTACCTAGAGACCAGACTGTTTCTTTTCTGGTGTTTTATCATCATGCAAGGCATTTGTGTGGATAGGGGTTTAATTTTATATAATCACCATCAAACAAGTTTCTATTGTGGAAACTATTAGTGTTTCCAATTTCCTTAATTTTATTAATTTAATTACAGGTAGGTGGAGTTAACAATATTCATATCTATTTTTATATAGATGTAAAGCTTTAAAATAGAAAAAAGGAACTGAATAGATACCTTGTTAAATTTGTTTTTCACACTCTATCAGTTCATATCCTTAAAAATGATGAAGATTTGATATAAACAAATAAATATGTAAATAATAAATGCAAGAAATTGGCTCACACAATCTCATTATCTCTCCCTTTTCAACCTGAAGAAAGAATTCAACTTGACAGCAACTGTAGAATTATAAATTGCATTGTTATAACTTGTTCTAATATACAGTTAATCACACAGCAATAAATTTCTTTCCCTAGAATTTCTCAGGATGAATCAGTTTAATGAAAAATTACTGTATCTCTCTTCCTGTCTGTTGTTCAGTAACTGCATATTGTCTTGCTATATATGTCCTACAAAAGTAAAATAAATTATGCAAATGAAAAAATAAACCTAATAATATCATTCTTATCTCAGATGAAAAATGTACATAGATGTTACGTTAGAGCAACTACTGCATTCACTTTACAGATTATGAAGTTTCAGTAAAAGTCTACAAGTCAAGAATGCAATTAAGATATTCTGATTTCTGGTTAATACAATTTTCTATTAGAAAATATTGCTTGATGATATCATTTGCACAATATATAAAATACAAGCAATATACAATATCATAGAAATACTCATGTCTAAATACACATAGTAACCCTGCCACTGCATGCAATGAAATATTTCTGGTTACAAAAATCAAATGGTTTCTCTGATGATGGTTTCTCACCTTAGAGACATAGAATTAAGAAAAAGGGCAACAAAGGATCACCTAGTACTGCCAGAAATTACTACCACATCATTCCTTTCTTAAAATTTTCTAGCTTCTTCCTGAAAACCAGTAACATTTCTAGACATGACTTCAGAGGTTGGTAACCTGTAAAGATTATTTCAAAGCTTTTGTTGAGTGGTACCTAGGAAATTTTCCCGATTACATCTTAAATATATTCACTTTTAGTTTATATTCACTTTTCTTTCCACTAGCATTCTGCTTCAGTTTAAAAAATACCTTTCTCCCTCTCAAGAGAAAGGAATCCTATAGTAAGTACATCCTTGTTACAGTATGTATGCTTTCCTTTTATCTTCATACCTCTAGATCTTGTAACTATTCCTTGTGTCCAAGTTTGTTCAAAAGTTCTGTTAAAGGTAATCCAGTCTGTCTGGTCTTTTTCAGATGATGTTTTTCCTCCTCTATATGTACTAATGTTGTCATGTGGAAGTATACATAGTCATGCAGAAGGAAAAAAAAAAATTTCCTCTTAGATTTACACATACATGTTAGAATAGGAAAAAAGGTTATTATTGTTTAAAGGGTTAAATTCTGAGATATGCTTCCTGCTGCAGTATATTAGTTATTATTTCTGCATTTTCATTACAATCATCTAATAAGATTCTTCTTACTGAAAAGTGAAGCAATATTTTTGTTTAGTTTAGGACCTACATCTTGATTATCTTTAATCAATACCCTGTCCTTTTTTCTTATATTCCTCCCTGCCCCACCAACCCCCCATCTTCAGATCTAAAACGTAGTGTGTAGCTTTTGTTGCTCATTAATACATTTTCCCTTTCTTTGTTGGTTCTGAGTCCAAACAGCCTTCCTAATTCTGAGCATTTCTCTGTTTTTTCTGTGGATGTTTTCTTCTAGAGTCATTCATCCTCATTGCTCAACTTGGTCTGCAAATTTCAAAAGGTATTTGTGATTTTTTCTTACAAAGAGTAGGTTTTTCCAGATAAAATCTTATTTAATTGCTTAACTTGTGCTTTTAATTTTGCATATTTGTAATTTGAAAACTAAAGTCCTACTTTCAACAGAAATATAACAGTATTGCTTATAGACTTGCATCACTTTGTTGTACCATTTCTCTTGTATTTATCTTACATTTTGTCATAATGGACTATCTTCCATTAGGCAAATGCCTGTTAAATCCAAATATAATATTTGCCATGTCTCCCTGACTCTATTTTGGTGAACTTGTACTTAATTAAGTATGAATTTCACTGTTTGATGCTGGAGAGGAGTCATGAACAGTTATGGGTGAAGCTGATGGACACAAGAGGAGCTAAAAAGCTGTATCACAGCATAATTCACAGCCTGAATATACAATCCCAGCTACACACTACTGGAGAAAAACATGAATGCAGTGGTAGTCCAAGTAACATGTATGCTCACCATAGAATAAAATTTTCATATTTCTCAGCAAGACTAATTCACATTAATTTCTATAATACAAACAGCTGAGAGAACAAATATATAGGTGTTTGGTCCAAATTCTTCTGGCACCATTGACCAGTTTTAGAGGACCCAGATCTGCACAGAAGTCCATGAGTTATTTCTGTGGTTGTGTGTTTCTGGTTTAATATTTAATAATTATGTAATATAAAATCAATTTAAAAGTCTGTGAGTAAGGACACAATGAGACAAAACATCAGTGTACAAGTTTCAGCTCCCTTTTACTTTTTCTCTTTCGCGTCCTATTTTTCTTGCTAAAACTTCAGTAATATACACACATTTCAATATGAGGAATGAGGATGATGTACATCCTGCTCAATTTGTAATATGAATAATTCATATATTTTCCAAGTAGATAATAGATCTGGATTCTCTTAGGCAGAAGATCGCCCAATGTTCAAAATATCCCACTGCCTACATAAATGAGGAAATACTGCGTATAATAGTAAAATCTAGGGCACTTCCTCTGCTGGTAGATATTTTCACCTTGAGCCCCTATCATGCCTTCTCCCCGAATACTGTTTTTCCTTTCTGAGTGTTAAGTGTAGGAAGAAGTGAGTTTGAATCACCCTATTAGGTTCAGGCACATTGCTGTCTTTAGACCCTACAGGGTTTAATGTCCCAAAACATGCATTCTGTATCTGGTTTTTAGTCTATTAAGATACTTTCTCTCTTTGTTATACATGGGTCTAAAGTACAAGTTTAACTTTTCTCTATTACATTACAGATAGTGGGTTTGATATATTTTACAAGCTCCCTATTTTTTCTCTGTTGCTGTGTTGATTAAGTCACAAGTCTTGTTTTCTTATACCATTATTGTATGTAGTAATTTTTGCTTGAAGCAGTTCATCTGTTTCTACTTCAAATTCACTGTTATCTCTACCTAGATTATCCACTTTGTTCAGAAAATATTTTATCACCCTTTCCTAATCTGAAGTCTAAATCTTAAACTGCCTTCAAGGATTTGATAAACTGTCTCTAAAATCTCAAGTTATTGGGTTAATACAATCTAGAAAGCAGAGATCAGCCCTGACAGTTCTGTTTAAGCTATCTTTTCAGATGCAAACATAAAATATGGTTGACTAAATGAGGTGAGAGGAAATGTCTGAGGAGAAAACAATTGGTGAGTGAACTGTTAACTCTGTGCTTTCCATATTGTTTAAATCAGGGATAATTGCTCTTAGCTTTGTAGGATATTGTAATACTCCAAGATGCAGAATAATCCTTTTGACACACTCTATCAAGTGCCTTTTAAAAATCAGTAGAAATATTATGTAGTTCCCTTATCTTTATGCTCAATGAATTTCTCAGTTAGTTGTCATAGAATAAACATATTCTTGATTGTTCCTCCTTGACACAAACCCCCACTGCTTATTCTGCCAGTAGAATCTTTATGTGTGGTTTGAGTCCACATCATATCACTCTTAGGAACCATCTTGCTGGCATAGCTCAACAGATGCACAGTATTTAATGCTATTTTTTTATTAATAGATATTTCAAGAAGAAAGAGAATAATAGATTTCTCCAATTTTCAGCATCTGTGTCACAAATTACTTACTGTTAGCGTATTTTATCCTTATACAGAACTGTGTTCTGGGATCTTTGTATTAGTAGACTACCATTTTTAAAAGGAATTACTTTGTGTTTCCTATTCTAAAAATATCTTTACAGCTATCTTCTGGGATTTATACAATTAAAGTTGAGGAAAAAATTTATATTTTATTCCATAATATTTCTTACCATGTAAGGTTCTTCTTTTCAAACTTTTGCTAATCTTTATTACAACAATCTCTACATCAGTGAATTGCTTGCAGCAATTCTCTATTCACTCATAACGTTAAAGCCAGAGTGTTCAAATATTATTAAATTGAAGAATTACATGTTTCCATTAAAGACACAGAAAAAAAAAAATTAAAGTGATTTATCTATGGCTTGTAAGAAAATGTCTGCTTTGTTACAAAGAAAAATAACAACACTGTGAATGCAGAAAACCATTCCTTAAAATAGAGAAAAACATCTTCATTACATTTCAGTTTGCTATTTCTGTATAATATATATGTAAATTTTGACTAATGAAAATAATAGGCATGGACATGGACATGCCAACATTACGTTCATGGACAACATTAATGTGCACCTGGAAATGTACACCTAATGTACAAATTCTTGTTTTCTTCTATTAAGATGTTTTTAGAAGTTATGCTGAAATCCACAATGATACTAAAAACTGTCTTTGTACCTTCTTATTAGGATCACTCTTCAGATTCATGAAAAAAGCCAACAGATTTTGAAAGGGGGACACATTAACATTCCAGTATTAAACTTCTTCACTGTTAGAGAAGCAGAATTTTCAAAATCAATATACTGACTGTGATGATTTCCAGAATTATGAAATTTGAATGTAATGAGCAATATAATTTTCAAAATCTCTAAAATAATGATTTTTGTTATTTTAATTTGTAGTTTAGCAAACTTTTTATTTAGCAAATTACTAGCAAATTTTCACTTGAATTTAGACTACAATTACAGACATCTGCTTTCCTCATCAGACCAATTATATGATGTCATGCAAACAATTACAACAGGCTCTTCAGAGGCAAGATATATCACTGCACAACTGAGACAGCATTTATCTGATTAAAGTTGGATATATTGCTGAAGTACTACTTTTTATTTATTTTTGTATGCAAATCATTTAACAATAGCTGTGAGTAGGGATGAAATTTATCTTCCTCTGTTTAAAAGCCTTAGAATTTTATTCAGACTACTAAATGTAACCATCTCAGATGGAAAAGATGATTTGGACTAGTATCACATATATAAGAGAAATAGTTCTGAGATCACACTTTTATAATGATCATTCCTCTGTCAGTTAGTCTATTGATAAAAATATGTGAACCACCTTCAGTAACAGAAATATTTTTTTGTTCTTTTAAAAAGAATCATAACTATAGTTTTAGAATTCTGGACATTATAATACAGGTATCCTGGACTTGGATTATATTATGTATTTGAACGCAACTGTATTTGTAAAAAATTGAAAATTTGAATGTGTAATGTTATATTACTGAGTCAAGAACATAACAATTTTGAAACATTACACCTGACATAATGGAAACTAATTGTTGCATAGCTCAAAAAATATACACAGGCATAGTTATGAATTGCAGAATGTTAAATGAGACCAAGGTCCAGACATTATTACTAATGATAATATCTTGCAGAAGGGAATTTTTCATCATATGTATACTTGCTCTTAGAATTCTGTTTATTCTGATACCATTTTGAAACATGGTGTAGGTGGAAAGCTTTAAACAGTCTTTTTAGCTGATGCAATGAATTTATAGTGCAGGTTAATGAATGTCTCCTGACTTTGTCCAGACCTCTGGTTTCTCATTATGTAAGACAAGAAAGAAAAGTACCTGCAATAATTGCACAGAGTATATTGTTTTCCTTGTAACCATGAAGAATCCTCAGGCAGGCTGCATTTCAGAACCACAAGGTCTGTTCTCTGATTCAGAACCACTCACTTCAGAGGCAATTTAAAAATATCTTCAGATTTTTTGAGTACTGTAATTTTTCATATCAGGATGACAGTGATCCTATCAAAAAGACTATGGACAAGCAGATATATGCACTTACATATTGACAGATTGTCCTGGGTTGAGTGAGTGGTGGAGTTTTTTGGTGGCAGGGGAGGGGGCTATCGGGGCGGCCCCCTGTGAGAAGCTTCTCGAAGCTCCCCCAGCTCCACGTCAGCTCCACCTCTGTTTGGAAAATTGAGCCAATCAGCTGCGCCTCTATGATAACGTATTTAAGAAGGGACGTGGTGACGGGCAGTCGGACTTGTGAGGAGGAGTCGCTGCAGCTGCGTGAACACCAAGATCAGTGGGGGAACGGAGGAAGAAAGGAGGGGGGAGGTGTGCCGGAGCAGAGACCCCCCTATATCCTGTGGTGAGACGGCAGGGCGGACCCCCCTGCCACCCATGGAGATCTACGGTGGAGCAGACATTGATTTACGGCCTGTTGCTCCTGCTCGGATAATCAAGGTTCTGTGCCCGAAGAAGGCCTGGGTCTCATGGGAAAAGGTAGCCCTGCTGCTGTAATTCAGTGCCAGGAGGATTGCAGCATGCGGGGGTGTCCCATGCTGGAGCAGCTCGGGAAGAGCTGCAGCCGTGGGAGAGAATCCAGTCGGAGGAGGTTAGTGACCCATGACGGAGCAGTGTGGGGAACGCTGTGGCCCGTGGGAGGAATTCAAGTCGAAGAAAGTTTGTGGAGGACTGTCTCCTGTGAGAGGGGGACCACGATGGAGCAGGAGGAACAAGTTTCGGACACTCCTCTCACCGAAGATGAAGGAAGTGGCAGCGCTGACTACACCCCCCATTCCCTGCCCCTGCGCGACTGGGGGAGGAGGTAGAGATATTGGGAGCAGAACTGAGCCTGGGAAGAAGGGAGGGGTGGGGGGAAGGTGTTCTCAAGATGTGGCAATGCTTCTCACTGTCCTACTCTGTTATGTGTTGTTAGTGTCTGTAATAAATGTATGTTCTTTTTTTCTTCCCCTAACGAGTCTGCCTTTTGCTTGTGATCATAAAGGGGAATTTTTCCCCATCCCAGTCCTATCTCGAACCCCAAGCCTGGCTCTCTGTCCCTTCTCATTGCCGGAGGGGAAGGGAGAGAGAGCTGCTGCATTGTGGTTGGCTGCCAATCAGGCCTAAACCACAACACATATGCAAAATAAGGACCTAATGAAAAACATGTCTTTATAGCTTAAGAAATTTTATATTGAGTTTTCTTCTGGGAGAAATTCTGACATTTTGTAGGCCACTCTAAATACTGTTACTCACTTCTGTAGTGGAAACAACACTTCCTAAAGGATGAGTAATATCAAGTACGGGATTGTTACAGAAGCTAACAGACTAGCTTGTTAGATCATTCTGCTTTTAGAATCAGGTTTTATATTTCAGGGATCTGTTTTAAATCAGTGAAATGGGGTCTCATGATTTCAGCTGCAACATCACTTACATATAAATATATGTTAGCTGGTATAAATAAGCCAATATCCTTAAATGCCAATACCTCACATATCTGAAAGTGAGGTTTTTTTGTTTCTCAGAGGATCCCTATTTTCCATCATTACGCTCATTGAATGAGCACTTGAAACCAAAATCAAGTAGTTTTAGTTTAGTTAATTTTTGATTATTTTTCCTTCTGTGTTATTGATTAATTGTTTAGTATTTTCTAACTGTGGAAACTATTGAAAAAGTATTACTATGTCAAAAGAGTTATTTGCGTTTTTATAGCTTGCCAAAATAAGAATTTTTATGTACATTTCTAATCTTATATGCTCTGTTTTGTCGGTTTTAAATTTTCTTTCTCTTCTCTCCAATGGTATATCATTGCAATTTATTATATTGTGCATACACCCTGAAATAATGTGTATTCATATGATTGATTTGGTTTTGAAAATCCAAAAGTGGTATCAAAGACTAACAATATTTTTAGAAACAAGAAGCAAGTTTGCCAGTTTTTTTACCTCACCTTACACTAAATTAATTCTAACATCAAAATTCTGAACAGGATTTTACACTCAGCTGCATCATTTAAATTGAATAATAAAACAAAAAGATCATTTGTAAATTACAGTTATCAATTTAAATTATTATCAATCAGCAACTACTGTAAGGTAAATTTCCATTATTTTTTTTGCTGCTGCTGAGTTTGTTAGGTTAGTAACATGTGCTGTGTGTTTTTGTGTGCACTATATTGCATTTTGATTCCTGTTATTCTTTTAATCTAACAATACTGAAGTTATTATATGTAAAAAACTGATTATTTATATAAAAATTTAAAAAGTCTAGAAAGTCAAGAAACAATTCTGGCTAACTTCAGAATTATTAGAGAGATGTTTTTCTTATACAGACTTCTGATGAGATTACATGTATATTTTTCAGATTTTATGCTTACTGAATGATTCAAATATATTCACAAAGTCAGACAAACTATTTAAATATACACAGTGCTGAATCTGATATTATAGAAAGCTTTATGAATCACATTTTTTAAAACTGGTTTTGAGGTGGTTTATAACCTGCAGGTACCCTAAGCCAGTAGAACTGTACTGACATCTTGGATTCATTGAAGAGCTAAATTCTTTGGAAGTGCCATTTATTTCTATTTGTAGGAATTATAATATTTAGGATCTTCTGCTGTTGTTTTTTATCTTCTTTTTAATGGAAATAATTTCAGACTGTATTATAGACCAAAAAAAAGACTGATGTTCTGTCCTTCAGATTCAGGTAGTACAAACTGAGTACATCTTGTAAGTGTCGCATTATTATAATTTTAACAAAATAAAAAATACACATATGAAAATAATTTCAAATAGAATAATGTGTTTACTTTTTTAAAAGACAACATAAAACTTTTTTACTGATCCATTTAAAGAAAAAGTGAGTAGATTGTAAAGGTGAATAAATTGTGCTCAAAGACATTACTGGAGAAGGAATAAGCAGAAAATAAATAAGTATATAAACTGAAGTGACATGTCTGCATAAACTATGACACTTCACCACACTGTTATGTTTTTACTATATATGTGTTACCATAAAATTTCCAATTACTAGTAAAAATATTTGCAGATCATGAAAAATTTGTTGATTTCAGTTTTATTGTTTGGTCACTTAAAAATTTATACTGAAGAAGTTTAATCTAAAAAATTTGCTGATGAATTTCTTTATTCAGTTAATTTTAAAGGACTTAATTGACCTATGTGAACAAGAAGCATCTTTGGATCAGTCTCCCATAACCTTTCATGACTTCTTTTTATTACTTGTTCATACTCCTTCTGTTTCCTGGAAAAAGAGTAGTACAGCTATAATATTGAATCTCTTCATTATGCTTCTTCCTCTTCATCATGTAGGCCATAATAATACATAAGACCCCCCAAAAGAAGTGTCTGTTTACAGTCACATTCATTAAATAAATGCACCCTTCATGTGGCTAGGTAATGAATTAACAAAAAGAATAATCCAAGATTAACAACAGCTGACACAAAACACTTATAATGTCACATAATAAGATCATATAAATAAGAAATGTCCAAGTATTGAGTTGAACACAAATCACTGATAGTAACTGGACCTTGGGAACATGATAAACATATGAAGATGCTAATTATTCTATTAAAATTAAAGTTGGATGCACAACAGAAAATAATATGGGAGTTTCATAAGGTAAAGGAGAGCTTAAAAATCATGGAAAGGGGTCCATGATTTTAGACTGATGCACTGAATATCTGGAAACCCATTGTATACTATTTGGTCTCTAACACATTGTTTTAAGCTTTCTGAGTAATATATCATTCCATTGAATGTAAAGAACAAATCCTACAGTTATTCATGTTGTGACTAAGCCTGAATCTTTGGAGGTCTGTTGAGGAGAGACTGACTGGAGTGTTAAGCAGGCAACAGTGAAGTGTCAATAAAGAACTTCAGAAGTCTTAAGGTTTTTGTGGCCACTGTGAAAAATAGACTCTGCAAGAAATAATCAACAGTACTATTCTGTAATTTTTATAATTTCTTGCTTTAAATTCCAAGCATGCGTTATTTTACTTTATTCTTTGAGGTATACAATTGAGGTAATCAAAGTGTGCTGGTCATGAGAACATACATAAATAAAAGCATTCACAGTGTTCAAAATTTGTCAATGTATTTAAATATGACAGTTCCATTTGCTGTTTTCTCTGCTACATAAAAAAAAAACATTTTCCAGTAATGAGTGGTTTGTGAAAAAAAATCTCCATAGTGGCTTTGGAAACATTTTTGTTAAATTCTGTTCAGTCAAAAAGCTATGACAAGAAGTTACAAGAGGATAAGTTGAAGAAGTGTTTGAACATTGGATCCTTTGCTTGTAGAACATCACTTTAGTCAGGATACAGCCTTTCTGTAACTGCAGTGTAGAACATTTTATAGTGCAAGAGTTATGCACTCCTGAGACTATGTAGATCTCAAATTAACTTCGTAAGTCTATCAGTAATGCTAACTTCTCATAGATTTTTCTGTAGAACATGTCTGTTAAAAGAAGATAAGGATATGTATAGTCAAGGTATTCTGTGTTTAAAAGCTGTATGGATGAATCTCGGATGAAAGATAGTTAAATATAGCATCATTTGAAGAATTTTTATTTGTAAAATCCAAGTGTTAAAAGTTACAGAATTTATTTTATGTGGCCAGAGCCTAACAAGACAGGTACTTGAAAAGATGTTTTTTTTAGGACAGAAGAAACAGTTATTAATGTGTAACTTCTATGTCTAAAAAGTGAGGGATATCCTGAAGAATACTTTCATGTAGTATCATCATGATTATGACTATTTTGATGAAATGTTGGCCTTTGAAATCTAAATATAGACAAGATTTCACCATTGAAAAGCATAAATCTAGCTAACTTTAACGTCAAAGAATTTGTGTGTGTGTGAATTTGATTATATTTATTGATATTATAACTTGTTGGTTGCAGTCCTGATAGATTTTGGGACTGATTACTATCTATGAGACAGAAACTAAAAATCATGTATATGTTATACTGAACTGGGAAGGTATCATGGACTTTGCAATAAAGAGGTCCACAGAGGAGAACAAATTGTTAGAACACATATCTTAAAAATATCAGCTGTCTGTGTTGTTGATTAATCATTTAACTTCCTTAGAAATTAAAAAAATATTTAAAATTAATAACTATATAATATTTCCGTGGTTAAAAATTATTGAGTGTGAAAGTGCAAAAAAGGACCCTAAGAGTCTCAATATGTGTACAAACTGTATAATCATTATGTAGTATGGGACCTACTGCTAAAAGGAATCTTGAAAGAGATTTGTGATTTTATTTTTGCTTTTGCTGGGAGAAGTACCTGTTCTGCAGTGGAGGTGGGGAGAAAGAGAGAAAGATGTGCAGGATTCTTCCTGGATCCCAATCAAAAAGGCCCAACACCAAATGGTTTCATAAAATAGTGGTTTTAATTAGATAGAATAGAAAGAGTAATATAGATAGCAAGTAAATCTTATGTTTCTTCAGGTAATGTGAGCCCTGCTTTCATGCAGCATTGGATGCACTCCAGATAGATTTTCCAGTGTCACACTGTGCAAATCTGGTCAATGGACAGAAGTTCTTTTTGGTCATTCCAGCTGTTATATAATTTTCTTACAAGAAAAAAACTCTATTCTTAAAGGATGGTCTTATGAGAACTTCTTGCTGAATTTTTAGAGAAAGGCAAGGCCATGCAGGTGGTATAATTGCAGGTACCAAGTGGGAGCTACCTACAGGCTTCTCTCTTCCAATGAGCTGACTGAGGTTATCCTGTGGCCAAGGGATCTGTGCAGCAAAATGCCATACTGGATGTGCAACATAGTGCAGCACAGCACTGGCCTGGGAATGATCCCTCAGGTTCAATGTTATATGAATCAACAACTTGTTGATGTACGGTGGTCTCCCAGTGATTTACAATCACACCCCTTGATCCACATGCAGTTTACCTTTCCCAAAGATATTATGTTATCAATTATATTAGTAACATACAGGCTTCTCATGTCCTACATACAGCCCTAATAGATTAGACATAGCCTGATCAAGGTCACTGACTCATCAAATACAGTATCTTCTGCATGGGTGCCAGTGCAGTACCATTGCACTGAAACAGTAAATTAACATACCATTTCTGAAAGACCTTACCACTGATGCAATCTGATCACTGAGCATGCCTCTATGAATAAAGAAATGTTCTATAGTGTCCGATAATGCTATATTTCGATTGAGGTGAAGCATAAATATTGACATGACACAGGAAGCTCATTGGACCAAAATGTATCATAAAAAAAATACATATTATGCTTTTTTAAGCCCAGACAACAGTTGAGGATCTATTCTATTACATAATTAATAAGTTTTTATAATGAAATGTAATGTTATTAGAAAATATATTTATTTGATGAGACATGCAGATTCAGCCCTATATTACATACACTAACATTAAATTAATATCTAAACTTTTTGGAAAGAACATCATCCATTAGTTAGTTATGAATAGAATTAAAAGATACTAATACTGCTTCTGAAAATCTGAAGTTTTAAAACTTCTACCCAATCTTTTAGACAGATGTTGTTAAAATAATATTGGTCTTTTGTACTACTCATTATTATTTTTTCTGCTCATTACACTCTTCATTGTTTCCTTATCGCAGTTTCTTGCCACAAATCGCTTACCTTTCTTCAATTTAAGTAGTGTAACAGTGGTTTAAAATTCAGCCTCTATCACTGTTTCTGAAGTTTTGATGTTCGCTTGTGTTGAATTGCTTCAAGGAGGCAAAATTGGCTGCATTTGATTGACAGGAACAGTTACTTCCAGTAATTTCAATTCAGTATATTCAAGAACGAAAATACTAACAACGCCAATCAAGGCATTTTGTAGCCATTTTGTAAAATTAATCAACCTTTCTGGAAATTTAGTAACATACTTCTACACTGATACACTTGTCAGGTGCAGAATGAGAAAATAAAACTAGAAAGGTGCAAACAAAACTTTTTTTTTTTTTGCTTTTTTGTGCCATGAAATGTAAGACAATACACATGGAAATCACTAATTTCTGACTGGATTAGGAAATGACTAGAGTACTTTTTATATGTATGAATGTCTTTTTTTTTCTTCTTCTTTTTTTTTTTTTTCTTTCTCACTTCCTGAAAGACTTGTTTGATTGTCTAGCTTTTGTTTCTCTTCTCTATTTCAGATGGAATGGAAACAACATAATATTTATAACTTTGAATTTTATATTTTTCTACTTATTCTGTTGCTCTAGTCTAAACAATATAGTTATAATTTGAGCACCATTCTTTTTAAAGCATTATTTTATAGACTCCTTGTGCTGGAAGAATTGCTGTTCCATCTTCTTGATATAGGGCATAGTCTCCCAAGTGTGCAGAAGAGCTGGATGCATGTACCATTGCTGTTGCTTTGGAGCCTTTACATGAAGAACTTACTTCACCTATTGCTCTTTGAGCTCAATTAACTTGTAAAAATTTCCAAAGTTTGAATAACAGATAGTTTCTTTCATATTAATTCTACTAAAAACATCACTGATTCATTACTACATTCCTTAAGTATACTTACATATAAAATATATGTATTCTACATGTTTAATTATATATATGTAAATATATGCTTAGATATCTGTACAGTTACTGAAAACTGTGTAAAGAAGCAGTGTGACAGACTGGTGTATACTTTTCTTTAGCTATTCACATTAAAGTTCTATTTGATAGTTTTAAAATTCAGAATAAGACAGTCATAAGACTTTAGGTTATGATATTCAAGGTGTTTATTGTGGCCTTATTCTGTTTTCACTGATTGCAGTGTTAAACTCCCATTGACTTCAGTGCTAGATGAACTGTCGTTGAACTTTTAAAAATCTCTCACTAGATGTTAACATCTAATTAAGAAAACTCTTTTTTCACTGAAGTATAAATTCCAGCCAATTGCTACAGATCAGACATCAAAACTATTAACATGGAGTTTTTGAGAAGACATTTTCTCTCAGTTGTCAAAAATTGTGAAAAATCAGTAGACCACATGCTGTTCTCTACAATGTTTAAACGCACCACTCTTTAAACTTTTTTTTTTTTTTTTTTTCCCTAACATTCTGCAATGAAAGGACACTGAGAAAGAGCTTGTGCTAATCTTTCATCACTGCTGCTTGTTGTCTATTTTTCTTCAGCTCTCAATTTGTTTTTAATTTTCAGGAGGTTTTGGACCCCTCCAGCCCTGTGCATAAGTTTGTATACATCTTGAAGTTTCTATTGATTTTGTTTGTTGGCCATGAATTTTGGCTGTGAAACTGATATTTAAAGCTAAAACCCACTATAATTTTATCTTATAATCAGATTTTAATGATTCAGTTACACTAATAAAAGATCCTTGAGTGACCCGTCCTTGATGACCACACCAATTGAATTGGACAGGATGTCTGCAAATGGATTTATTATTACTTTTGGGCAAAGATTTTCTGATTTAACTAAATCTGTTTAGTTCACATTTTGTTAAACACATTTCACGTTTTACAACCTCAGCATCTCTGAGCTGTCTTTATGAGTTATATATTCAATTTCCATTGCTGTCTTTCAAAATCCAGAAGTAAACCATATGACAGCTGTATTTTTTTGAGCTGATATTTAAGAGGTTATTTTTCTTCCAGCCTCTTATCAGCTAAATATGGTGGATGTAAATTCTACAAGGAAGAAGTGTTAGTCACCCATTTTTCCCTCTAATTCCTATATCTCTAAAACCATGCAAATTCCTATTAAATGAATCTGTTAGTAAAGTTTGTTGACAGTAAGTGGACTTTCTCTATGCCTTATATGTTACAATAGTTTCCCATCAGTAAGTAGCCTTCATTAGACTTGTTATGAAAGTAACAAACATCTTGAGTATACCGCTTTAATGTTCATAAAGGTAAATTAATTTTCTTTAGTTTGTCTCTGGGGAAAAAACAACAAATAAAGCAAGCATATTAAAGCATATTTGCAGTTTGTCATTAGAAAAACAAAAGTTAAACTGTGAGAGTTGAAAGTGCCCAGGAAACCATAAATTAAGACATTGGCTTCTCAAAGATTGCTCAATAAATGTTCCATCCATTTATATTTGGCTACATTTCCAAGGATTTTTTTGAAGACTAGGGATTGAAAGCAACTAATTATTATAGATAAAAGCTTAAAAAATTCTCTGAATTTCACTTCAATAGGTTTCCTATTTCCATGTTTGTTTTTCATTTGGCTTCACATTTATGGCAATTATATTCTTTAAATAAACTTACTATTTCAGATACAAACACAGAGTAACAAACTTTAGGTGTTAGTGCATTCAGCTGTATGTATTTTCATAATGTGATAGTATCCTTCAGGTTTTAAAATCCTAACAGAGGAAACTAGGAGAAATTTTTTGCAATATGTATGGCTTTTAGATTTTCACTTCTACATAAAATGGAAAATATAGTGAAGTCCATCCTGCAACAGGTTATACACTGTTGCTTAGAAGTGCTGGTGCTAAAAAGTTTTATGTGTCTGTGTCACAACTGTTATTTAAAAATCATATTAGAAATCTAACTCAGTGTTTTGGAAAGGACTTAAATGACAGACAACCCTCAAATTATATGGACTGGGGTGAATTTAGCCTGGTAGTAATTATTACACAACAATCCAGAATTAATTTTTACATCAGGAAACAGAAATATAATAATATATGGGGGGGTTTATAATACTAAGTGCTGTGTAATTACACCACAGGAAAGATCCTGAATCTGTTATATTAAGCCCACAGAAAGATAATGCTTTTACCTTTCTTTAGAGGAAAGAAGGCAGCTTCCAGAACTCAATATTAGAAAATATCACAATGAAAACAGATATAGTCACTAATCAATTATTGCCTGATAAGCAACTAACTTGCAGAGTGACATCTCTTTGGAAAGATGCTCTAAGAATGACAGAGAAGAGTGATGTTCAGTCATAAAAGCAGTAACAATTTGGACTTACAACTCATCTCAAAGTTCTGCATATACTGCTAGGAGATGCCCCTGGGTGGTTTGGTAGGTCTTTTGAGTCTGTAATAAGGTAGATGGAAAGCATTCTGTGAGACTGAGCACAGAAGTGGCAAAGAAAGATAGAAAAGACATTAAATGTACCAAACACTGGATATAACAATATGCTTGTTTTGTATTTTTTTACTCTTGCCTAAGTAAGTGACATTGTCAGAGGCAAGATACTTCTGATGTTTGGCCTAGATCATTACTGTGGTTATAGTCTCAGATTCTTATGACATTTCCAACACAAATATGTTTACATTGCCAGTGCTTAAGGTTTTATTCCCACTGCAACAAATGCTGAATCTCACAGTGCAAGCCATACAAACTAAAAATCCTCTCCCTTTATTATCCAATAAATCTCCAGTGGTTTTGGAGAGGAAGAATAGTACATACACTTTTGATAATCTACTATGTCTTCCTCTATTAAATCCTACATTGCAAAGCTTCATTAAAAAGCTAAATTAAGATACTAAATGTGGTAAAGTTAAAAAGTATTTTAAAACTATCTATGAAAAAAAAAAGGATATAAAAGCCATTTTGTATAAAGCATATTATGATCCTGATTTTTACTCAATGCTAATATTCTACAGACTTCAACAGAAACAGGATCAAACTCCTCACGAGCAGTGGCATTTTGATGTATTACAACAATATATCACCCTGTGCAGCTCCTTGATGATGTATTGCACTAGTACTTTATCAAAGTGTCATTGCTCTGATGAAGGCATAGCACCTTCTGGCAAGGCCCTGTAATGAAAGCTGTTATGTTGTAGAAGAGGTTATGTTATGCTATGCTATGTTATGCTATGCTATGCTATACTTCATGCTGTTATACTTAAGGAAAAATGTAAGAAAAAGAGAGATTAGGTTCCAGGAATGAGTGGCAGAGGTGGATATGCCAAGTGATTAGGCAAACAAAATCCACACAACCAGGTTGCCATAGGAGTTTGGGCTGCTAAGCAATGCTAATTGAAACTTTTTGTCTTGTACTTTTTTGCTTTGATAAAATATCTTAAAATGTGAAAAGCAATGATGAATATTTTGCCTCAGAAATGGTATCTAAGTTAAGGAGAATCTTTACATTTAGCTCAATTTCTCTTCCCAAATCATCATGTGGTAATTCTTTCTGAAAAAAAGTTATTTGGTAATATATCACAGATTTGGAAAATAAAGATAAAATTTTGCAACTGTATACATAACTGTCTGCCAGGTACAAAGCAGATTATATCCTGTTGTTTTTAAGATACTTGTTGACTCAGAACACAAAATGGTGAAAATGACTGAACAAGATAGTTTAATTAAATTGTTAAGCCCTCACCTCCTTTCTGAACATAGTAAGACTTTTCTTAAATTTTCATACTCATATTGTACCTAACAGTCTAAAAAAAAAGAAAAAGATCGCATTAAGATCAACAGCAAAGATAGCAAAATCTCTTAGTATAGCTCTAAGTTTATTTCCTTTGCAATTGAGGTGTCAAGTAAACATCTAAATAAACACATAATATGAAAAAAAAACCACTATCAGCTACAATGAAAATGGAACAGTTTTTGAGACACATTATAAACGTCTAACACTATCCCTACTGATACAATTCAAAATACAGTACAAGGAAGGATTCATAATAATAAACAGTATTTTCAAAGTTTCAGTCTTTCTGGAAGGTCATGTAAGGCCTGGTTCTGCCATCCTTACTCACACTGATTTCTGCTTTATTTGAGCAGCATAAATCTATTTGTCCTGAGTTTTTTACTAATGCCATCATGACATTAGAAAGGCAAGAAATTCAGAAAGCAAGTCAAGGCTAAAAATAATTGAAGACTAGGCAATATTTTGCTTCAATTTGGATTAGATGTTTGTGAGCTCTGTTTGTGAGAGCATCATAAAAGTCACCTTTTAGGATGAAGACAGATTTTTGCTTCTGATTTTCAGGACACATCAAGTATACTACTTCACATAACATGAATGTGGTTGATTCTCTGTATTCTAGCTGCTTTCCTTCAGGTGGAATATTTTATAAAGGAGCTAGATAAACTGTTACTGCATAGGCATTGATTAAATCTTTTCTAAGGTTGCAGTTTACTGAGCTGCAATCCAGGATCTTGTCTGCCTTTCAGCAATGCCAGGGAAAATACAAGTACAGAAATGCATTATATATTATCTGTACGTTTCTATTTACTTATGAATATTTTCCCATGTATTTTCCTGAAAAAAATAGTGTCTTCCAGAAAAAAAAATATTTGTTTTGCTTTTCCTAAAAGTACTGCTAGGAGGCTTGGATTTGTTTAATTATTTATGCATTACTTTTTTAAAAAAATATTTTTAACATAAGCTCTCCAAAATCAAATAAGTAACATTTACTTATTATGTGTAGTTTTCAGTTAGCCTACCTCTTCTGCATTTGTAGGATTTTGTTAAGAAGTACTGATTTAATGACATCTGTCAGAATGTACTTTGGGTATTATCTTGTTTTGTGTATGTTGATGGACAATGGATTTAGCCTAATTTTGTCAGATTTCATAGAACTAATTAATTACCTTTCTTTTTCCATATTTACTGTCTTCTAGCTCTTATTGCTAAAGAAGTTCTTGTTACAAGCAAGTGAGGTGAAGAGCCAAGAATGACAGTTGTAACAGTATTTAACATACACATAAAGAGGAACACAATAATGCTGCAAAAGATCATTGTTATTTTTACTCTAAATTCTATAGATATTAATGAAAATATGTGTCCTGTTTCAGGCTGGAATAGAGTTCATGCTCGTTTTTGGTAGCTGGAGGAGTGCTGATGGCACGCTGAGATTTCAGGGACTCTCCAGCTCCCTGTGTGCTGCCTGTGTGCAGGCATGCAAGAAGCAGGGAGGGAACACAGCTGGAGCACTGGGCCTGGATTGGCCAGTATTCGATGTTATGTGACATTATACTCTCTATATAAAGGAGGGGTGGGCAGGAAGGGGCATGATCTCACTTCCAGGATTGCGGTTGTGGCATCTTTGTGTTTCAGGATCTCTAGCCTGGAACGGGCTGGGTGTTGGTGGGCGGGTGGTGAGCAGTTGTATTATACATTACCCATTTATACTGTCACCGTATTATTTTATTACTATTATTAAACTGTTTCTATCTCAACCCACAAGTCTCCCTTTGCCCCTCCAATTCCTTCCTCATTCCCAGGTGGGGGAGGGTAGGCAAACAGCTGAGTGGTGTTTGGCTGCTGACCAGGCTCAAATCATGACAATATGAAGTGTTGAACATCCACAACTCTGAAACAGTAGAACTTTAGAGAATTATTAGTTACATTACAATGAAATACAAATAATATTGTGATCTGCCAAAATAGTAAATTTGCATCTGTGACTGACCACATTCCACAGTTCCCATGTATGTTTTATTAGCTCTACACTACAGCAGAAAATGATGAAAAAATAAATAGCCTTTATCATGGGCTCAGTCGAATTCAAAAGTTTGCTACCACAGTGCACTGTGATTTCTTACTTATGGAAAATCAATTCCCTCTTCTACTAAAAAGTATTCAGAAAATATCATTGTGGTCCAGCAGTTGTAGCATTTATGAACTTTTAATTGATATTAGTAGCAAACAATACTTACTGCAAAACACTGATATATTTTATAGGTATAGTTATTTTTTTCTCCTTTTATCATATATCCATTACATGAGTTTATATTAGTCATTACTTGTTAGCAAGGGTTTAGTAACAAGCTGAAAGATCTTCCTGTATTAGCATAGCTACAATAGCAAGTTTACTCAGTCTTGTACAATAATGAGTTAGATTTTAGTGTATGTAAACTGTATTGTATGTGACAATAAAAAATTATCTCAGTTTTTAAATTGCTTTATTTCACTACTGGATAACAGGAAAAGTGAGTCAACTGTTTTTCTTGTTGTTTCCCAAAAACCTCCCACTTCTTCATAATGTTATATTTTTTGTTCTACCATAGGCCTTTCACTGCTACCACACAGAAATTAAGAAAACATCTTGCTCATTTTAAACTTCTTCCTTCCCCTGCCTATACCATTTTTTAATGAGGAGAAAATAGCACAAGATATAATGTCTTTCAACTTAACATCTATTTTGCAGCTTAAATGTCACTTTTACAGTAAATGTTTTTTCTTAGTGGAAATTTTTTTTAAATTTAAAAATATAATAAAATAAAAAGAATATTAAACAAATAATTATATGGAAACAACCATTTATCTCTGAAAACCTATGGGTTAGATGTGGCAAATTTTTCCTTTTTTTTGCAAAGATTGGTTTGAGTTGGGCTGTTGAAATATAATTATAAATCAAATGAAAGTATATTATTTTGACACTGAAACCAATATAACTATGTAAATGGGATTCTGCAATAACTGTATATTCTTCATTTTATGGGCTTAAATTCCTGCTTGGATGAGGAAAACCATGTTCAGGCTTCAATGTGACTGGAGACAGGCAGAGAGATGGGCACAGCCCAGGCAGGGACTGGGGAGCTGCCCACAGTAGGACTGGTCATGACCATCAGGCTGCTGGTGAACTCAGACCTGACATTTCCCAAGTGTGATCCACAAGAAGCAGTGCTTTAAAAGTTTGCTCTATGACAATCTCCTGCTAATGTTCAGTGATCTGCAAAGAGACACCCCATTGCTTTCATCTATCCAAGGGTCAGAACTGATTTACGCAGATGTTCTTGGTAAAGACAAAATTATTTCCTGTAAATATTTTCTCTACGTGTGTAAGCTATAATAGATTGACAGTGACTTCCCCTTCCCCACTGAGCTGGTAGATATTTGCATATTTTCACTCAGCCTATTTTTCCCCTGAAAAAAATAGTTGACAGAAAAAGTCAGTATTTTGGTTTGTCTCTGTCAGAGTGTGAAATGTGACAGTTGTCTAATATCCCTGTAGGAAAAGAGTGAATAGGTATTACAATATATAAAATCACCTAATCAGTCAGATTTTGTGTACCCAAGCTGACAGACTACAGTGGTTATAGATACCTGTGTTTGTGTGTGCACATAGATATCCTTTTTAATTAAGGTCATGTAAGGTTAATATCAGAATAATAATTATTACTGCAAGTTATTCTAAAACATCTTTTTATTTAGTGTAGATTCAGAGACTATGAAACCAAAAGCATTCATACTGACAACGTGAATATTGCATATGATAGTGTTTTCCTGAATTAATTTCTGTGTGAATTAGAACTGGATCTTTTGGAAAAGTCAACAATCTGTATTCTCATTTCACCTCCTCAAAATATTTTAATAGTTCAGGCTAACTTTTCAATTCACTAGAAGTTGCTACCACTAACAATGTTATTCATATCAAAATATTTTCTTTTTAGTGTGTGAAATCCTGTTTTCTTTTCATTACTTTTATATTGTACTCATTCCCTGCTACTGACTCGAACTGACAAAACTTCAGAGACAAATTTATTCTATGTAATATGAAATCATGTGACATGAATGTTTTACATAAGATGATGTACTTATCAATATATGTTATTTAACAGTTAAAACTGTCATTTAAAAATGTCAGACATCCCTCTGTGGACACAGAAGTATTTGAAAACATGTTTCTATCTATACATATTTGAAGGGCTTATGAATTTCAAATTCAATTAGAAAAAGTCTTCTGACATTATTTAAAAAAAAAAAAAAAAAAGATTAGTAGAGGTTTATTCAACTCATCCTGACACATCAGGGTTTTTTCCCCTTAACTGACTGCCTAAATTCAGCTCTTAATACTATCAAATTGCTGTAGAATTATATTTTCCAGTTATTCAGAGCCCAGTGTCAATCCAAGTGCTGAGAATACATGTCTACAATATGATATATAATTATTATTCCTTGAATCTTTTCATGAAAATTCTGGCCTCTGTTTTCTGGAGATTTCTTGCGGCCATCTGTATAATCCTCAGAATCCAGTTGCATCCAGTCAGAATGCTTAAGGACACATGGCTCGCTGCAGGCACAAAGTCTCCATGGTTATCCTCACTCAGTATTACAAAAGAGTATCCATCACTGCTTCTCAAGAAATTAAGATCCTAGTGATACCAATACAAACTTCAGAGGAAAAATGAGAAAAGGAAAATTTCTTATTGCACTTCTTTTATGAAATGCTTTGAATCAGTGTTTTAGTATTTTCCATAGGTATCTTATTTGGTTAGTTAGTTAATTAGAAATTAAGGTCATCAGTACCATATATAAGGTACTTTGGACAGAATCATACTAAATGTTTGTGAAAATATGGTTTTGTATGAAATATGCTATGCTACTTAGATATTTTAAGTGGAATACAGTGCTACTACTTTAAAGAAGCTTGTATGGTTGCTATGTTCTGGATTTGTGATTAAAACAGTATTGATAATACACCAGTGGTTTAGCTTCAGGGTGCTTGCACTGTGTCAGTGCTTTCTCTATTTCTCACACTGCCCTGCCTGCGAGTAGGCTGGGGATTCACTAGAAGTTGGGAGGGGAACACACCTGGTACAGCTGACCCCATCTGACCTAACTGACCATACCATATGAAGTGCTCAGCAAGAGGAGATGGGGGAAGAAGAGGAAAGGTGAGGATGTTCACAGGTATGGTGTCTGTCTTCCCAAGTAACAATTATACATGGAGCTCTGCTTTCCTGGAAATGTCTGAATATGTTCCTGCCAATGAGAAGTAGTGAATTAATTCCTTATTTTACTTTGTTTGTGTACACAACTTCTGTTTTATCTATTAAACTATATTTATCTCAGACCATGAGTTATCTCACTTTTGCTCTTCTGATTCTCTTAGTCACTGTAGGGGAGTAAGCAAGCAGCTGTGCGGGTCTGAGGTGGCTGTCGTGTTTAACCAACAAACACATAAGATTCATTTTCCTGTTATAGACCATTTTTCACTAAAACCATTCTGTTGCTGCTTAACATTAATTTCTAGAGTAATGTCTTCCATATTTATCTTAGAAACATGATGAAAAAGAGCCACCCCAAAGTAAAATGTACATAACTTTGCCTTTAATTTCCAATAAAATGAATGCTAAATTATAGATAGCTTCCAGTTCAAGATCTTATATGTTGTATATTGTGTCAAAGTTTCATGCCTATACACTAAACTTGATGAAAAGGCTACAATAATACAGCTGGTGTAGTTAAAGAACAGAATGCACCAAAGCAGCATGATTATTTTATATTTTAATCACAGAAGATAAAATCTTCCCATTAACACGGCCTTACTATCCTCTCCACAGAATCTAAATCCAAGAATACTAAATAATAATAGTTTAAAAAATCTGATGCTAAAAATATTTTTCTCTAGTCAAAAATATATATCAATAATGAGTTGAGGAATTAATTACTGCCAAAGAGATATGGGGATTGATGTCAAAAGCCAACCTTTTGTTGATGATATGTATAGACTATATGCCATTTGACTTACTCCAGAAAACATGAAACTACCATAATATAATATTATATCCCTCCCAGAATAAAAAATTAAAAAAAAATTGTAAGTCAATTTATAAATAATTCTAAGACCTGCATTAGCAAGTGTGTTTAAGTAAATATTTGTAAAATCTAACTCAAATTTTAGAAAGTAAAATGTTAATTTGTCTCTGTTAAAGCATGAAAATCAAGGTAGAACTGTTTAAATCATCTGCAATGTCTAATTTGATGAGCTAACTTATCAGAAATATGTACACTAAAAAAAAAGTATTACCAATGTTATCTGGGTAAAACTGCCATTTTAACTCTCAGACTGTTGTGTATAAGGTAATGAAGAATAATATTCAATATAGAACTTTTCTGTCTTGGGGCATATACAGATATCTTTTAAGTCTCACGGGGACACTTGGAAATACTACACTACTAGTACTGTATTTTTGTCACTTTTCTGAGTATCACTTGATTTGGTATTTCAGAAGTAATTCACAGAAGTGGATTTTTTCATTTTTAAAATTTATTATTACATTTGTATATTAATTTTAGGAATATACCAGTCAGTTACCTGGCATGAGAGTTCCTTCCTCAGCAGCACTGCTTTGTGCAAAACAGAATGTTTTGATGGATAGTAGAAAATCTCCTCTCATTACTTTACAATGTAATATCTCATTACTAAACTGAGAAAGGATCTCATTAAAAACAGTGGAATTCATGCCATGTTTGCTGCTGGTATAATATGGTGTGTCAACTGAAAACAAATTTTGAGCCTTAAAAACTACATTGACCTTTTTTTTTTTTTTTTTTAATTTCTTGTTCTGATACATTCTGCTCCTCCTTCTGTCTTTTGGGTTGTTTTCTCTTGTTTTGTTTTTCCCTAAGAAATCTGTAGGATCAGCCTTTTCTACCAATTATATTTCCATAGCTGATCAGAATACTAACTACATAGTCAATTTCAGTAGCAACTCATAATGAGCAGATGACTGCAGTGTGATGAATTATCTATCAGCGTTTGGACAGTTCTTCGTTCATAAACAAATAACACATAAAAAGTGATCAGTAATTCATCTCATTATGTGAATAGAAATATGATCAATCTGCAACTAATTAATGAAATACCTGTTTTTGAAAATGTAAGTAACAACAGTCATCATTCAGGAAGTAGATTTCTGCTATGGCTGTTACTGGGATAACCCAAAAACCCCACAAACTTAATGTTTAACGTATATCATGGTCGAGTGAGTGAGACAACAAATGGATAATTAGTATAAAGTACTCATAATGGGTTTTTTCATCCTCAGACAGGGATTTGGTTCTCGGATAGGCAGGATTAAGTGAAATGGAGACTCAGCTTGCCTTCCCCAAATTTTCTGTACACAAGCAAAATAACAGTTTTAATGGAAGAAGAAAGCATGCTATACATTTAATGACTAGAGTTGTCAGTGATAGACTATAGCATTCAACTATAGCTTTCAACTCTCAAAACATCACATTCTTTTCAGTGTTTGTCACTTTCTCCTTACTTCCTTCGTTACATCTTTCCAAAGTCTTCATCTCTTTATGTGCCAGCGGAGTTTGTGCATTGTGCGATGGGTTTAATTTTCTGATACAGACCTTGATCAGAAAGATGCACTCTTTTTGTATATTCTTATTACAAAATATCCATCTTTTCTGGATTTACTGTTTTTTAGAGCTAATTTCTATCTTATCATAGTAAGGGAAGGTCAACTACCTTTATCCTCTGATCATGTAAGTTTCCTGGCCAATTATTTTAAGGATGTTTAGTTAAACTATTGTCTAAAATTAACTTGCAAGTTCAGTATCTAAGGTAGGTGGTCTAAAACTGTTCAGAATTCATTAAGACAGTGGATAATTAACACACAAGAAAATAGTAGGAAAAGCAGAAAAAACTACATTAATACCTGCAAAATAGATAAATAACTATCAAGTGAATGAAGTGATGTAGAATCTAAGAGACTGTCTTGCCTCATCATTCTTTATTCAATATTTTGTGACTATACAACCATTACCACAGTAATCATTTGTGATATTACAAATAAAGGTTTATAACTTAAGGGGGAAAAAACTGTGTAGGAAGATCAACTTGAGAGACAGAAATTATAGTTTCACACAAATATGCTTAGTAAACCAACAAAAACAGGAAAGAGAAATCTAAAATATGAAGAACATTGTTCTGAATTTTCTGCTTTCCAGTATTTTGTTTTTGTTTGACTCATAAATTCCTGCTTTTTGACCTTTACAGAGCAACTTTAATTACTCAGATCTAACTGCCTGTTGTAATACTGAGTATGAAATGATGGTGTATATATGGAAAATCCAAATTTTAACATTTGTTACTAAGCAGAATATTTAATTTCACAGTCTGATGCTTTGGCATGTGTAACTGAGAAACATACAAGTCTGTTGATGTGATATAATTTTCTGAAGGTTCTAGACAGAGCAGAAGTGTATGACCTTTTCTTATAGTGATGTGTAGATATCTGGTGCCCTGAAGTTTTATTTTCTATTGTTACCTCTCAAACTCCATCCCTTCATTGAAAAGACTGATTAAAAAATACTGCATCTCCTTATGACATTTCAATGCATACACTGAGGACTGAAAATATTTAAATATGAGAATATTCAGAGGACTATTATTGTAATGGAAATCTAGGAATGAATTTCTATATTAAGTTCTATTTAAATTGATTGTATTATGTTACCTTGGTTTGGGATTGTGTACCTAGAAATGTATAATTTGAAATCCAACTAGGCACTAGTATCTATATGCCTATGATGTGCTCCACAAACTTACTATTTATGGACTAGAAAATTGTCCTGGTTTGGGCTGAATAGAGTTAATATTCCTTTTCGGGGACTAGATGAGTGCTGTGTTTTGGATTTAGCTTTGGGTTTGGTATGAGAAGAATGCTGATAGCATACTGATGTTTTCAGCTGCTGCTGAGATTTCAGGGACTCTCCGACTCCCCATCTCCTGCCTGTGCGCAAGTGCACAAGATGCGGGGAGGGAGCACGGCCAGAGCACCAGACCCAAATTGACCAATTAAATATTCCATATCATGTAATGTCATGCTCACTATATAGAGGAGGGATGGTCGGGAAGGAGCTCTCTCTCGCTTCTGGGATTGCAATTGCGGGATCTTGGTATCTCGGGGTCGCTAGCAGGGAACAGGCTGGGTATTGGTTAGCGGGTGGTGAGCAATTGCATTGTGCATTGCCTGTTTATATTTTTTTCCCCATTATTGTCATTGTTCTCGTTTTATTACCATTATTAAACTGTTCCTCTCTCAGCCTGCGAGTCTCCCTTTACCCCTCCAATTCCCTCCCCCATTCCCAGGTGGGGAGGGGGAAGGGTGGGTGACCAGCTGCGGTGGTTGGTTGACAACCAGGCTCAAACCACGACAAAAAATAAGATATTTTTTTTAAAAAAAACTTTATAATTTCACATTTGTAATGACATTGCTTTTATAATTTCCTATCCAGTAGTATCACTAGGAGAAAAAGCGGAAATAAGTATTGTGTTTGGATTGATCTTTAATATTAATATTAATAATTGTTAAGCTGCTTAGAAACATGCTCTTTTCCTGAATGTATCAGCAATTGTAAACAAGACAACTTCCCCTTTCTTAAATTTACCATTTTGGGGACTGAGTCCTGATATATTTCACAAAATAGAATGATCAGGTTACCAAAACAAAAAAGCTAGATGTCAAGAACCAATAGATTCTTGTACTCCTACCCTGTATATGCTACTTTTCCTATTCCTGTCCTTGTGTTAGCTTTGAAAGGTAATTGATAGTTTATGGGAGCTCTACTGGTACTGTGCTTTGCCTTTTTTTAATTTTATTTTCTATTCTATACCACTCTCATTTAGATAATCATGGTGTATTTAGAAGAATATTTACCATATTAAATATATCGGTGTCCTTCCATAAAAATACAGTTTCCATGACAACATGAGTGAGGTAAGAAGTTAAATCCTTCTAAAAAGTAGTGATGTACAATTGCTAAGAAATTATTACTTGGGTTTCTCCCCCTATTCTCTTCACTCAATCAGGTCAAAGATGAGCAATAGCTATTCAAATTTTTCAAAGGCTTTTGAAAAGTCCTGTGAAAGTATTTTCAAGAAATAATATCCTACCTAAAAAGAGAAAAAAATGTAAGAATAATTTCACATCATACATTAATTTCACATTATACATTAATTCCACATCAGAATGTCTATGAGGTGAACTTAACTCTCATGTTAAGCTCTTACATTTAAAATAGATCTAGATAGTACTTAGGATTTTTATGAACTGATTTTCTTTAGAACAAAAGAGTTCTGATAACCCCTTAAGTAAACTAAAAGTAATTTAATGCAATTTCAGCTGTATTCAGCTGTGCAGCTACATCTTGATTAAGCTTATTGTTGGCCTAAGTATAATCATACGTTGATTTTTTTTTTCCTTCTCTATTTCTTTGGAGTTAAGGATCAGTTCCACTATTTTGAACAGTTTACACTTTAGGTACACATCACCAGTTAGTGTCCTACTTCCCTAGATTTTATTTACAAGTCTATTATTCAGAGGGGAAAAACACAAAGAAATTCTGCTAATTCTATAAAACATCACTACATTACAATATAGTAAATAAAAGGTTATTATGTTTCGTATTGGTCTGTACTCTCATGATCCCAAAAGACATGGGTTGCTGAATTGATTGTAATTTGTGTGGAATTGACTGTACATGAATGTTAAGCAATTTTCTACAAAATCATGCAAAATTGGAACTATAACAATATTCTTTTGTATGCAACTGTAAACAAATGTTATAATCTTAAGTAGAAGCTTGTTTGATATGTAGCATGTTCTGTAGAATCCAGTCTTACTGAAATGAATTTTTAAAAACAGTGCAAAAGTTTACACTAAACGCATTTTGTAGAATTTGCTAGGAATGCAAAAAAAGTCCAAGGAAGTTCAAGTTAGCATTTAGTGACAACACTTAAAGATAACATGTTTGAGGGCAGTAGCAGAGAATATGATGTGACTTTTACTGTTGTCTTCCAGAATCATGGTACCCTTTCTCCATATCTCTAAAGAACCTAGCAGTGCTGCACACAGATGCACCCAAACTTTCATGGCCAGCTGCAGGATCTTAGCCACACATTTCAGGTAAGACTTAGGAAGAGGTTCATTCAACTGCCATGATCTAGCATAATGAAGACTTTTTAAAGTTAATGTTTTTCTACTTTCCATTAAAAAACAAAAAACAAAACAAAACAAAAAAACAAACAAACAAAAAACAAAAAAAAAAAAAAAACAAAAAACAAAAAAACAACCCTAAAACTTAAATAGGAGCTCTTCCATTAACTTAAAATAGAAATTCAACAATACTTCAGCTCACTCCAAACCATCTGTTTACACTTATTTCTATCGCAAAATTCTCAGTGATTTGCATTTCACTCAAGCTGTCAGTTTTGCCTTTGCTGATGTTAAATAACATCCCACAATTGTGGTAGTTCTTTTCAGTCACAGTGCTAGAATAAATTTTCAGCAACGGAAGGAAATCCTTAAGATAGCTGTATGTATATCTGAAAGTAAGCTAAAATTATGTAAAAAACAAGCAGTGCAGATGGGCTATATTGTTCAATGCACTGTTTTTAAAATTTTTGCCATTAACAATATGCAAGTTATACAGTGCAAATACAGACATTTCTTTAATAAAGGTTTTCCACGTAAGAAATGCTAGCTGCAGTCTACACGCAACATTAGTTTATAATTTTACCCCACTTGCTAGAAAAGGAGCTCTGTTACAATTTTGAGCTGGATATGACTGCAATCATTACCATCTAAAAATAGATTAAAATCTCTTATCTTTTCTGGTTTTTTTTTTGGGGTTTATTTTTTTTTGTTTGTTTGGTTTTGGTTTCGTTGGTTTTGTTTTGTTGGGTTTTTTTAGTAGTTTTGTGTCTAATTCTCAGGGGGATATAGTACCTAAAAATAATAAAAAAATCAAACAATAAAAATCTTCTTATAAGAATAGCTCATATTCTGCTTTCCATTTGTTTTCAAAAACAACTCCCTTTTGACTTCAGGAATACTGTACCCTTATGCAAAATGTGGTGCGAAAACACAACTTAAAAAAAAGGAAGAAACAGAAAGAAAGGTAAATGAAAACTACTTTGCTGGTCACTTAACAGAAATAGGTCTCTTAGCTGATTATTTAAAAAGAGCTGGTCATTGACCAGGTTTTATTCTGTAAATCTTTGAAACCTGGGGGTGATCATATCAGGGCTTGAAGCTGATAAATATAGGAAGTTGGGCCCCAAAATATTTGGCTTTATAACCAAATTTTAAAATTTACAAACTTGAATGGATTTATAATGTAATTGAATATGTTCTCCCATTCATGTTCCATCTACCATCTGTTGTCTACAGTATGTTAAGAATTACAGATTTAGGTTGACACATTTGGTTGTATTCATTTAAATATCCAAATCATTAGGAAATTAGAGGATTCTTTTTACTTTCGTTTTTCAAATTACACTTAAGCTAAAAAAAAAAAAACAACACAACAAACAAAACCTTTTCATAAGACGTTCTGAATTGTCAGTTGAAGCAAGTAATTTCTTATGTAGATAACAGACTTACAGAGGCAGGCGCAATACAATTTCTTAACACTGCTTTACTAGTGTGTGTTTGATCTCAAAAGTACCTCTTTTTGGGAAAGAGCTCATTCCATTTCTATTGATGATAAATTTTATCCATTCTACATGTTTTGCTAAAATAGATTGTTCTTACTGTGGTGGTGTTTTAAGGAGAACAAGACTGATAACAGATAGATCATCCTACATCTAGAATTACTTCATTGGTTGAAGTGATGTCATTTCATGCTTCAACAACAGAACAAAGATATGGTTTAAAGACATATTTTGTGAAAAAAACTGTAGAAGAATTTGAGCCAGACACATATAATGATTTTAAAAGATTTTAGCAAAAAGATAAAAAAGTGAGAAAATAAAGTATAAAAGATAGTAAATTTTCAAAAACAGTGGTGGGGGGGTAAATCAGCAAACATTTTGTTCTTGACTCAGTGAGAAATCAGTAAAAAATTCCACTGTACATCTAGTCATGAGTTGTAAACTGCAGTCAGAAACAGTCTGAAGGACTAAGGAGGCGATCTGAAGTCTCTTAGATATTGGCTTATGTGACCTATGTTAGCACACTGCTTGCATATCCTCAGGCTTAGACAACAACAACTTTTTAAGATTTCTGTGTTTAGGTATCAAAAAACTTGAGCATTTTTTAGCTTCAATGTGGACTTTTATGTACTGAAACTTCAGAGCCAACAAACGAAGCATATTGTCTTTCCACTTACATGGAAGCATAATTAACATAATCTGAGAAGCAGGAGGAAGGTACTTGGAAGATTTTAGAAATTTCATTTTCTCCAAGTTACAATAAATGATAGTCTGGGTAAACACAATGTAACTTTGATTACAGTAGTGATCTGTTTGCAATTTATAAAAATTTAAACTCAATTTCTACTTGTTTTAAAACCAAAAATGAAAAAATTATTTTTGCAGGTGATATTCTGATTTGTAGATATGAAAAACTATTGCCTTCTGTAATTACTGTTCTATAGTCTTTTAGCTAGACATTTTATTTTATAATGAAAGAAACAAGATACAGGGCTTTATATTTTCTAGTGACAAACATGTCTTTCCCTCTTTAAATCTTAGGAACTGAAAATCAGTCTTGAGTTCCAAGATAAAAACCATAATTTTGTTTTAATGAAAAAAAAGAAATACGAAAGTGCATGGTTAGTACATTCACAATGTTCTAACAACATGGGCTAGATTTGTAGATTGAGATAACAACTTTTACTAAGTAAGCTGTCATGATCAAAAAATCAGACAAGCTTTCAGACTCACAAGCCCTTCTTCAGATCTGAAAGAAAAGCTCTCTGAAGGAAAGCAGCAGCTTGACAAGAATTGATTACATTTTGGTTAGAAATGTACCAATTAAACTAGCTACCAAATGTTACTCAGTCCTTAGGAAAGTCTTTGACTGAAGGTCTTTGATAGAAAGATCATTTTTCTGAATTTATTTTTTACACTACCCCCTGGCTGGGGGTGCACAAGAAGTTCAGAGGGGACACAGATGGGACAGCTGACCAACTGACTAAAGGAATATTCCATAGCATATGACATCATGTTTAGCAATAAATCTGGGGAAGGAGAAAGTGGAGGATGTTCAGAGTTATAACACTTATCTTCCCAAGTACACTTTTACACATGATGAAGCCCTGATTTCCTGGAAATGGCTGAGCATCTTGCTGCCAATGGGGAATAGTGAATGAATTCCTCATTTTGTTTCACCTCTGTGCACAACTCCTGCTTTACCTATTAAACTGTCTTTGTCTTGACTCATAAGTTTTCTCATTTTTGTTCTTCTGATTGTCTCCCCCATGCCACCACAGGGGGAATGAGCAAGTGGTTGTGTGGGGCTGAGATGACTACCATGTTTAAACCACAATACCAACAGAAATTTTTTTCATCTCTAGCAGCTGATATATTAAATACATTTCTTCTATCTAGAAAACTTGTTTTGGGAAGTAAATAACATCGCAGAAATATACTGAAAATCCCTCAGATGTCATCAGTTTAAACTGAAGATTGTTAAACTCCAGTAATGGCTGTATCCTCTCCCAGTGGTATTGATTCTTTCACATGAAAAAATGTAGTGAGGTAAAATTGTAAGAGGTGCTGGAAGATCCATCCATGCCAGGATACTAGGGAGAGGCAAGTAAACTCTAGGGAAATGCTGAAATTTTGTGCCTTTTAGGTTTTTTTTTTTTTCTACAAATATTGCAATGGTGTATTTTTTCTCCACTAAACTCTGATTATCAGAGTTTCATGAAATGATCAACAAATTACAAATGACGTGAGAAATAACACTATATAAAATAAGCAAAACAAACTGTAAAAGTGAACAGTAATTAGAGAAAAAATAAACCAAAGAAATTAACAATAAGTATCAGCAGAGTGAGGAGTTGATGGTCATTATGAACAAGACTTTAAAGAAAAATAAAGTCATATTCCAGAAATCTAGACTCAGTTCACATAATTTACAGGGTAAATTACAATTCTAATTTCTCCTCATAACATATAAATTTAACTTAGATCTGGGCAGTAAAAATGAAGTAAGTACTTCAAAATTAAAGTGAATTTTTGTTGTTGTTGTTGTTGGTTTTTTTTTTTTTTTTTTTTATATTTTTTCTCCAAATTTCATTTGCATAGGTCTGATTTTCTAGGACCCATATCTGAAGCAAAACTCTTCAAGAAATACACTTAGGGTCTGGCTGTTAAACTCAGGTGCTGACCAGATTTTCCAAGCACTTCTGGCCTGTTTTGAATGGTTATTTTTGTCATACATAACAATAATTTTTTTCCTAGGTTTCAGTAAATAGAAAAAAGGAAAAAAATGTCACTTGCCTTAATGTCAAATCTTGTCTGTGAAAGAGAGAAACAACTCAAAACTTCTCCTTTTCAAGATTTTTAAAGAGTTGGTAATGTGTCAAAACAATTACATGTCATCAAGTTAAAGTCTTCTTCAAGCTTCATTCTTGGCGAATGTAAACATTTCCTCATTTTACACTCATGTCCACTGATGACAAAAGCAACAAAGAGGTGTTTTAAAGTAGCATGTTTAACAGGAACTCTTAAGCCTATTACATCTGTCAATCTGTGAAAATTTTTCTGCAGTCTTTTTTCATTGATAAAGCTGGACTCTTCACCTTTGTAATTTTATTGCTTAATTAAAGCAGTCCATAATATTGCTTTAGGGATGAATCCTTATTTTTTTCTATGTGGACTTTAGCTTTTCCACTTTAATAGTGAAGGCAAAAAGCAATTGGAATTTTTTGTATGATGTTATAAAGACTTTATATTCATCTTAAGTGTTTAAGACATAAGATTTTTCAAATTGCCAAGACTAGTCACTATAAAATTTTAAAGGAGAAGACTGACAGTATCATCAAATGATATATGCCATTCCCATAACACAATGAGATTTAAAAAAACAACCAACCAAACAAATCAAACCAAACAAGAAAAAAAAAAAAAAAAAAAAAAAAAAAAACCAAACCAAAAACCAACCAAACAAAAAAACCTGAAAAAAGTGATATGGACTTTCAAAATGTAAATTATTATTTTATAGTTTTTATCCCTCTTAATGTATGACAAACAGCTATATAGAACAAGATCATAATGTCATTCCTCCTGCCAAAATTTACATGTCATTTCACTTTAGAAAAATGTGGGTTTCTAGTTTAACATTGCTACTTTGTATTAAGTATTTCAAACAGATTTATAACGTGCTATTAAGTTCATGGCGTATAATAATTGAAACCCTCAACAATCAGGAAAATACTAATTAATTATTCATACAATTTCAGCATTGTTCCCTTTTTAAAGGCCTATCTGAAGGAAAAATAATACACTATGGATGGTCACTGTGAATGGTGAAAACAGTGTATGCAGACAATATAAAATACATACTATGGTTTATTCTTAGGATAATGTTTTGAACATGACTCAAGCAAAATTGATATTTAAGGACTTAAATAATTGACAGGCCTTAGTTTTACGGTCTGTGAAAGTTCCTCTGAAGACAGCTGTTACTGGCCTCTATCAGAAACTGATTTCTGGCACTTATATGATCTTAAATAGAGTATAAGCAAAATATTAACATGTTGAAGTAACCAATATACTAAAAGATGTAACTTTGGAGCAAATTATTAGTATCTACAGGCTTCCACCTTTACACATAATACTTCATTTTATACAAATCACAATGTCCTTCTGAAGTGTCATGGTTTGAGCTCAGAAGGCAACTGAGCACCACACAGTCCCCCCTTCCTCCCCAGCGCTGAGAAGGAGAAAATAAAACAAAAGGCCTGGGATTAGAGATGGGACAGAGAGGGATAAATCATCCATTATGGTCAAAGGCAAAAGACAGACTTGTTAGGGGGAAGAAAAAACTCCATAAATTTAATACAGACACTAACAAAAACAACACTTAACAGAGTAGGACAGTGAGAAGCATTAGCACATTAGAACATCTTCCCCAACCCCTCCCTTCTTTCTGGGCTCAGTTCTGCTCCCGATATCTCCACCTCCTCCCGCCAGCAGCACAGGGGCAGGGAATGGGGGGTGTAGTCAGTGCTGCTACTTTTTCCATCTTCAGGATGAGGAGGAAACTTCAGGAACTTCTTCCCTCTGCTCCAGCGTAGTCGCCCTCTCACAGAACATGGTCCTGCACAGATTTTCCCCAACTTGAGTCCTTCCCATGGGATGCAACCCTTCCTGAGCGGCTCCAGTGTGGGACACCCTTGCATGCTGCAATCCTCCCAGTACCAAACTACAACAGTGGGGGCTGCTTCTTCCATGGGGTCTCAGCTGCCCTCGGGTGCAGCTACTTTAATTAGCCTTATGGACCTCCCCACAGGTCATATATCAGTGTCTTCTCCACCACAGACCTTCATGGGTGGTAGAGGGGCCACCCTGCACTCTTGCCACTGTATACAGGGTTGTCTCTGCTCCAGCACACCTCCCCCTTCCTTTCTTCTTCCACTGACCTTGCTATTCATGCAGATGTCATGACTCCAACTCCTTCTCCCAGCTCCCTTCTTAAATACATTATTACAGAAGCACAGTTGATTGGCTCAGCCTTAGTGCAGAGGTGGGTCTGACTTGGAGCCAGGGGACCTTTGAGAAACTTCTCATGGGGACACTGTTGTATCCCCCCTCCCCTACTACCCAAAATCCCCACCACTCACTCAAACCCAGGACAACAAGGTTCTCAAATTAAATACTGGAAAACATATTTAATTATTTTTTTTTCATTTTCTCTATTTAATTTTATATTTATAAAACTTAGCCTGGCTTTATAACAGAGCTTCTTTTTTTTTTTTTTTTTTTTTTTTTTTTTTTTTTTTTTTTTTTTCCATCTGTCCTATAGGTTCCTGTAACTCAATACAGTATTTAAGTTTGTCACAACGACCATATAATACTATCAGCAGCAAGGAGAGCTTAGATCTCATCTTTATGCAAACTATTCTTGTCTCTGAGGATTACTTGCTGGAGAAATTTTGCTACTTTTCAGCCTCCTTTTTGTAGAAGACACACTAGACAGTACTAGTGCTAGCTAGACCTAATACTAGCTTATGATTTGTGCTAGCATAGTCATATGTAGTATGTGTGACTATGGACAGTGTTAAAACCATGCCTTAGGATTTTCATCTGAAAATAGTTTCAAAGAGAGGTGAAATTCCATCAAAATATTTACAAGAAAATGGTAGGATTTTCCTAATAATTTTAATAATATTTTAATAACGATATTTTATATTGTTAATTTTATAATGAACCTAATAATTTTAATAATAATTTAATAATAACAATAACAATCTATTGTATTGTTATTATTCTGTGAAGGGATGGACTGAACTGAGAAAATATAACCATCACTCGAGGGATGTGGTAGAATCTAAAATGTACGATAGATAAAAGAAAGCAGTTACATATGAACAAAAGTGTAAGAAAGAAGGATGGGCACTGTGATTAATAGAAAGGTGGAGGCATAATTAAGATTAATGGAGAAAAATAAAAAGAAACAGAGGCAACACAATGAGGGAGTGAAATAACATATTAATTTCCTTTGACTAAGCTTAAAAGTATTAGGCTACATGCTGCATTCTTTAGTAAGAAAGCCAATGGTACCTCACTACATGGTTTAAAAGGTGATTTTTACTCAGGCTGAATAACACTAATAACAGACTCAGTAGCTGTATTAGATGGAGATACTAAAATTTTGGCAACATATCTTAAGTTAAAAATTTGTTTTACAGAATCAATAGAAGGTATTGATATTCAGATAACATTGGAGCCCCAAAAGCTGCTCAGCCAAATAGTCTGTCAAACCAGGAACTGGTGGAAAGCTGGCCTTGCAATGAAGAATCTGTCACTGACCTTGAACCTAATTTAGTGATAAGATAAACTTGATTGCTGCAGTTCAGAAGATCACAAGCAAAAGGGAATACAATGTAAAGGTTGACTCTGTTTGTGTCAAAGGTAAATAGCGCCCCTGTTTGGATAAAAGAAATTAGTTCTACATGACCCTGAGAAGTTTAAGACTGATGGGTTAAGGGCAGCAAAGAGGAAAACAATGCAAAGAAAGTTATGGTCAAACAACTTACCAAAGAAAAGCACAATGACCTGAGAAAGAGCACAAGCACCCAGCCTCACCTGTGGTGTGTCAAGAGCTGATTGATTCTCACTTAACTGTAGATTGTCTTATTTTTGCTAAATAATTTGTAGACTTATTTGATGTATTCTTTAACTGCTGATATCTCAGGTGACATCATGTGAATTACTCTATTTGTGCTGTGAAGTGGTATAGAAGTCCTGAGTAGCTCTTCTGCTGCAAGGACTGTCTTTATGAAGGAAATAAAGAATGGAAGTAGCTGAGCATCTGCTGATGGGGAGGTGTTTTTTTTTTTTGTTGGTTTTTTTTTTTGTTTGTTTGTTTGTTTGTTTGTTTGTTTGTTTGTTTGTTTTTGTTTGGTTTTTTTTTTTCCCCCTTTGGCTTTGCTTCTGTGTATGGTTTCTGCTTCAACTTTTTCATTAAGCAGCCTTTAGGTCAACAAACAAGTTTTGTATCTTATTTTCTTCCACTGTCCTGCTGTGGAGGTGGTGTGAGAGAACAGCTCTGTGGGCACCATACAATGACATATCAAGAAACAAAGTAGTCAAGTATTTTGAATAATTTCATTTATTTTTATTGTAACCCTGCTTTATATCACTGAACTGTAAATGATAAATTCAATCCTCTAGTACCCTTTGGCTGCCTATGTGTGGTGGATTGACCCTGGCTGGACAATAGGTTCCCACCAAAGCTGCTTCATCACTCCCCTCCTCAGCTGGACAGGGGAGATAAAGTATAAAAAAAAACCCTTGTGGGTCAAGATAAAGACAGGTAGAAATCATTCACCATTTACCTTCATGGGCAAAACAGACTCAACTCAGGAAAATTAATTTAATTTATTGCACATCAAATCTGAGTAGGGTAAGGAGAAATACAACTAAATCTTAAAACACCTTCCCCCCAACCCCTCCCTTTTTCTTGGGCTCAACTTCAGACCTGATTTTTCCCTACCTTCTCTTCCTGAGCGGGGGCTGTGGTTAGTTCATCACACATTGTCTCATCACACTCTTCCCCTGCTTCAGCATGAAGTTCCTCCTACAGGAGACAGTCCTCCACAAAGTTCTCCAATGTGAGTCCTTCCCATGAGCTGTAGTTCTTCGTACACTGCTCCAGCACGGGTTCTTTCCACAGGATGCAGTCTTTCAGGAACAGACTGCTCCAGCATGGGTCCCCCACAGGGTCACAAGTTCTGTCAGCAAATCCTGCTCCAGCATGGGCTCTCCACATGATCACAGCCTCCTTTGGGGCATCCACCTGATCCAGCATTGGGATATCCAGTAGCTGCAAGTGGATATCTGCTCCACAATTAATGTCCATGGGCTGCAGGTGGACAGCCTGCCTCACTATGGTCTTCACTATGGGATGTAGGGGAATCTGTTGTGGTGTCTGGAGCACTTTCTCTCCCTCCTTCACTTACCTTGATGTCTGCAGAGGTGTTTCTCACATATCCTCACTCTTCTGTTCTGACATCTGTTGTACAGCAGCTTTTTCTCCTTAAATACCTCATCACAGAGGTGTTACCACCGTTGCTGATGGACTTGGCCAGTGATGGGCCTGTTTTGGATCTGGCTGGCACTGGCTCTATTGAATATAGCAGAAGCTTCTAGCAGCTTCTCATAGAAACCCACCCTGTAGCACCCCTGCTACCAAAATCTTGCCATACAAACCCAATAAATTATGAAATTTAAAAGAAGCAGAAAGTTGATCTCACTTTTTTTTTTTTAACAAAGATGAAGATTTGAGATATTTGTCTTAGAACTTTAGAAATCTACGCTTGTCATAACAGTATGTAAAGTTATAAAATATTGATGTGATAGATGTAATTATTTTTAAAAATAATTGTCAGAGAAAAAGAAATCACGTTTTACAATTTTTTTAAATACTGTTTAAACACTGTTATTTATACATATATATCATTTTATCCTCCAAATGTTAATATTACAAAACTATCACCTGAGTTTAGATCACATTATTGATATGCAACCTTCTTACCTGAAATGTTTTATACAGGTGATACACAGCATCTGGACCTTGTAACTGAATTTTTTGAAGTTTGTAAATTTTTGGAGTCATATATAGGTCAGTGATCTAGACATGATCATTTACAGTACACACACAATTAACCTGCTCATTAAATATGGAAAAAGTCACTGTGAAAGCTAAAATACAAGTCATCTATTTATAAAAAAAATATTTTGCCCTTGAGTTGTTGATGTTGCAACTCTTCCTACATTTTCTGTCTATCATTCATGTGCAAAAAGTCTAGAATCAGGGCATAAAATTGTAGTCAATGTGTGTGTGTTTATATATATATAAAATTGAATTACAAAGTTCCACTGCATTTATTTTTAAATTACTAGCTTATGGTTGAAAGAATAAATTGATAATTTTGTAGAGAAGTTAACATACTTCAACAGAATTCAAAGCAAATATCAATAGTGTTTTGGTTTGCATTTTATCAGTTTGATAAAGTGTGAGGGTTTATAATACCCTCTGCCTTACTGTCATTCATTAGATCTTGAGGAAGCCAGTAATGGTGACAAAAATAGGAACTTACTATTTTTCTTTATGAAGACTCTACCTCAGAGTAAAACCCAAAGAAAAAGAAAAACCACTTGTTTTTAATGTGGCGAGGTAGATGATCAACAGGGATGAGATACAACAGGTCTCCTCTGCTCAACAACAATCAAGGTGAGTAAACCACAATCAGTAATCACAGGAATATTTTTCCAATTTTTAATTCAGTTCAGTGAAGTAAAAGCAAAATCTACTAAATGTTCTCAAATCTACAAGGTATTTCTAATTTGTCAAGCCAAAGTACAACAAAGCTTTAGCACAAAGCTTATGTTTATCTGTCTTAGAGAGTCTTATATGTATTTATATAAGTATGCAATTTAAATATATCTCTAGAAGTCTTATGTCTAATCTATGCAACATAAACTATTGTTAGTAATATTTATTCTAAAGATATTTCCTGTATCACAGAATATTGAGACAGATTTGCATATGGATATCAGAAGCTAACCCCACATAATTTTAGAAGTGAGTAAATAAACCAATAATTGCTAATACTATTAGAAAACATAATATAAATCTTTGAATCATACTGTGCAGGCTTCAGAAGATTTATGGCATTCTAAAAGTTGTTGAAGATACTGAGAATTTAGGAAACTGGGTCTGTGTTTGTTTTCTGTTGCTGCAGTGAGAAGCTATGCCATCTAACCTTATTCAGGGAAAAAGATCTGGCAGGTTTTCAGAACTGATACATCTTTAATCTCAATTTAACATTTTGTATACCTAAGCATGCATTTTTGAGAGGAAACATTGGTAATGCTGTAGTCAGAATGTGTTGCATCTGCCATCAAATCATCATAATGGTGTTCAAGCAGATTAAATACAGTTCATCAAATAAGAAAATAAAATGCTCATTTCTGTTAGAGGCAGTTGAAGAAGGAGGGAAACGACATCATTAATGCAAAAATTTTAGTGATTTTTTTCTTTGTTTCCTTATCTACAAGCTATGATGTCAATGAACAGTCCTGCCATATTTCACACATAATAGTCCTCATTGCTTTTAAATTAATTACTTGCATGATAAAAATATCAACAAGAGAAAGGCTATTTGGGATCAAATCTATACCTGTTGTTTCATTTCTGTTTCATAGTCTGCCAGGAAATGTAATCTCCAGCTGTCTATGTGAAATATAGCTTAAAACACTTTTTGACTCTAAAAGTGAGCAGACTATTTTGTGTTCACTTAGAATTTCTTAAGTATTATCATTATGTTCTTGTTTGTTTCTGTTTCCTTCTTATTCCTAAATTAATTTTACATTGGTGATATTTCAAATTTTACTCCCAGGAGAGGAGAAAAAATATATAAAATGGTAAGGAAGAAGAATAATAGCTGGAAAACATTTTTTACCAATGTTACTACATTGCTAAGTAGATGGAAGTAGACTTGGATGTCAAATATTTAGGAAATGAATTTCTCTTGTCTTATACTGTTCTCATACATATGAAGTTTATTTATTTTATTAATGGAGAAACAATTTTCCATGGGTTTTCCATACAAACTCAGGCTGTCTGCATACCTAAAGCCTTCACTGTATTTTTCTGAAGGTTATTTCTGACACTGTCTATTCAGTTATGATATAGAAAGCAATTGAGAAAACAGACTTTTGAGGATTTTTTTTTTTTGCAAAGTTCACATCATCCAAATTATGTAGATATATAAAACGGTGATTTCTAGTGTGCTTGACTTCAGTAGAGTTATACTGATTTACAGCAGATAAAGAATTTTAAGAGTTTAGCACTCCTCTATTCTTCTTGTTTAGGGAATAACATCTGAACTTTTCTTCTTTCTCTGCAGTAGTACAAATAACACACTGTACTTTCATGAATGCATGGATGTATTTTTGAGTTGTAAATTTAATTTATTTACAAATCCCTCAAAATTAAAAATATGTGCAGTCATGCAACTACTTATGTCTTTGAAAAGGATTTATTTTCTTTCTACTTTAAATGAAGGAGATGAAACTCAAGAAAGTGAATAACAGGTTCTGATCTGATCTCATTCCTCTTAACATAATTCAAGGTCTGTTACGCTCAGCAGGAGAAAAAGTGCAAGTGAATAGTGGTTGTTTGGTTTTTTTTGTTTTTTTTTTTTACTTTGAATTGTAAAAAGGATCTATGATTGTAAAACTGAATGTTCTGCCACTGATAAAAAGATTTCTAAAATAGATTAAGGGAGATATAAGTAATTTCAAAAGAATGTGCCATTGTCCATTGTGAATTCAATGAGATTTTTGATAATTTTATGAATGCAGTTACTTATAATGACCTTTATTCTTTCCCAGACTGCTTGATAACTTTCAACATAGCTAATCCCATTTATAATGTTAGGTTTGAGCAAAAGTATCTTGCAAAATCATTATTATTCTCTCAGAGAAGATAACTAGTATTGCCCTTCTTTTTCTACATATGATCATGACCATTAATCCATCTGATTAAATCAAATATTTAACAATTTAATCCTTAATCTTCTCGCATTTTCATTTCATGTTTCCAGGACTTTTTTGGAGCAATCAGTCCTGCAGCTTGGTCAGAATCAGTCTGAGGACTGAGAATAAAATAAACCCCATTCATTTATGACTGGCTTGTAAACAATTTGTTTTTCCATTCTAGAGGAACACAAGAGGCTCTTACAAGTTTTTTTTTTTTTGGCTATCTGGCTTGATAGGACTACTAGGACTTGTTCCTGGGTTTCTCCTCATGTACAACCTCTTCAGTTTCTACTGATTTTTTTTTTTTTTTGCTTGGCCCACCTAACCTTTGCTCCTGACTTCATTTAAAAGTGTTGAACCCCTCACTTCTACTCCCCAGCTTTGACCAGACCTCAGAAGCTGCTCTTCCTACAGGGTTTTTTTTTTTGACATTCATTGGTTTTTACATAATTCCTACCCAGATAACCATTTAGGAACATATCTTGGATTATCTGGATTGTAGTTTTGTCCTGTCCTAATTAAAGTATCCAGATCCAGTCTGTGTACTAATCTGATCCTCACTGTTTATTTTCATCTTCCAGTTGTGATCTGCTTACAGGTGGCAGGTTGTTTTTCTGGTAATATTTTTATCTTTATACAGAACATAAAAATAAAGTTTTAAATATTCTCTGAAACATATTTAGGTTCTTTGTGGGTAGTGAATACCATCATGAAGGAATAAAATGGAAATTTTTTTGACCATTGCAATACACAGAAACTGGACAAACAGGATAAGAATAACTATCAAAACGTGTTACTCAAGTATTCTGCATATGTAGAGTATTAATATTCTACTAGTCAGTAAGTGGGAGAATTTTAATGTTATTGATAGAAATAGTAATAATTGAAAATCTAATAACATGTGCTGGTCTTGATTACACTTAATAAAAAAGGCAAAGCAGAAAATAAAATCTTTTTATAGCTGAGGACAAGGACTATTATTGATTTCAGTATCACTGAGGCATAATTCAAGAAGTTTATGAATTCTAGAAATTGCATAGAAGAATCTGGGTTGAGGGGAGAGAAATCCTTTGTTTCAAGAAAGATTTTTGTTGTTTGGTAGGTGAAACTAATAGGATTATCCAAATTTCATTTTGAATAGTTATCAGCAGAGAGTGAAAAATACTATGGAATTGTTTGTGGTATCACTAAAGTCATTATCTCATTGACTAAAAATGAAAAATTTTCTAATAATTGTCAATGATTCAGTAATATATATTGGGGAAAGCAATTAGTATTCCCTTCAGAAGAGAATTTAAGGATCAGGGAGTTTCACCGTGTCACTTCTAAAAACTCATTTATTGGTAGTGAGAAAAGAGAAAGGACTGATGTGGAGCTATCATACCTTTCGACAAAAAGCTATGGGAAATTCTTAAGGATTCACTTACAGTACGCCAGGCACCTCAGAGAACATCATTCCTTGTGTACAAGGGTAATCTTTACATACATTACTAGGGTGGATGGAGAAGGGGAAAACTGAATTATTAGCATCCTGTTTAGACGAGTAGTGATTTAAATCTGGATCCTCTGTTTATAGAGATTTTCTCACTGCAGAGGAATTTAAATGGAAAAAAGTTTTCTGGATTTTTTAAGGTTTCTCTGTCACATATAATAATAGCATATGTTCTATCAGTCCATGGTTATTTCAGTCATCTGATAGAATCCAAGAATATGCAGGTCTTTGAGTGTCCAGAAATCATATAACCACCTTTATCCTTCAGACCTCCACCAGTAAGCAAAACAACAGTGTGATATGTGTAGTAGATGCTACACTGGAATGTAAGAATATACATATCAGTATATCATTGCCAATGTGAAGATTGTTTCTGTGTTTGGAAAGTTACTGCAGGATTGGAGTCAGAGAGGTCAGTCGACCTGTTTGACCTGCCTTTATATCTGAAGTAGACATTTCTGGGTTCCTTTTGACATGACAACCTGAAAAAGAAAGGTGTGTTTAAAGAATAGAAAACATAGATATGGAAAACGGAATCAGATGCTGTTTATAAAGGGTATCAATATGGACAGCAGCTACCTATGCTCTGTGTTGCAATTTGACTCATGAAAATTATGTTATTATACTGTGTAAAAAAATTATTTTTAAAAGTGAGCTCAGAAATGTAATTCAATATACAGATTCAAGGAAAATAGAATATATGACAAAGAACTGATAAAAACCTTAGCTATTGTGCTGACAGGTGTACACATTTTGAAAGTGCTAGAGAGGATCCATTTGTGATTTTCTTTTCTGAAATGTAAGATTGTAGCAATCTCGGAAGATGATGTCAGACATTTATTCTGTGACACTGTCTTTTCCCCTTCATCTCATACTCTTGGTATATTTGAAAAACTTAATTTATTTAAATCTTAAGAGTTTTCCAAACTGTAGTGATTTGAAAAGACACAAGAAACAAGGCAGTTTCTGATTGCCAAATCTCTATATAGAAGTGTTAACAAGTATCTACTGTATACACTTTACATCTTTATAATAATTTTCACCTTAAGATCATTATTTGAAAATTAGAGAGTTTCAAACTTCATTTAGACTCTGGACAATCCTAAATCTTATACAAAATATTACTTATTTTATGAAACAAAAATGCTATTTTGTAAAACAAAAAGAAAAAAAAAATGAAAGTATGACTTTATAAATAATAAACATAAAAAAAAAAAAAAATCAGTCCAGGTGAAGACTGTCTCTTTACAAGTTATATAGAATAATTAAAGTGAATTGTAAAAATATATAACTGTAAAGAACCATTCTTAATCAATTTCCCTTATATCTACAACTTACAATGTAAAGGTCTTCCTCCTCTCATTTTTGGGGTTTTGTGTTTTGTTTCAGATATGTAATGCCATAATAATTAAAGTATTCCTCTCTTTCTCAAGGAGATTTTATATGTTTTCTTCCACATATATGTTCCATTACAGACTTTGTAATACTAGTATTTGCAGTGCACTATTTTTTCTACATTATTATTGTAGAAGTACAACTCTTACAGAAAAAAAGATTATCACTTTTATATTTAGTATCTGACAGAAAGAATTTAAACTTACACTTCTTGTGTGTCTAGAAATACTTCATCATTTTTTAACCTATCTGTGAGTACCTGAGACAATCTGCTGCTGATACTAAGAAGAAACATATGTGAAAATATTTTTAGGATTAGCATCACAAGATTACTTCTCTAAAGTAAAAATATTCTGAATTGAAAGAGTACTGAGAGGCAAGAGGACTGATCATTTTCACTTAAATAAAGAAATAATGAGGTTGTCAGAGAGGAAAAGTGTTATGGTTCTACTTCTTCTACATACAAAAATAGCAGCACATTTTTTCACAGGCTGATGTCTGCAGTTTAAAGTTAGAAAGGTCACAGAGAAATACTTTTCCAAAAAAGCTCCATGTCTTCCTGAAAAGGAAATCAGGATGTCAGTTTGGCATCTTACTTCTAATATATACTCCACAGTTTCCTTGTCTTTTCAGTAGCTTGTTTTTACTAGTGAAGGTAAAAATCTCAGTGTAGATGCTGTACTGATTTCTAATGCATTCAGCAACTTTCAGAATATTTCCTTTAAGGATTGGAATTACATCAATGGTATTTGTGATTTCAAACTCACTTCCCTGTGGAGTCCTGATCCCTTCATGTTCACAAACATGTTCCTTCCACGTCTTGATTCCTTCTTCTGTGAAAGCTCTTTGCTCTCTTGTTCGAAAAAATTTGATTTCTCATGACTGCTAAACAACTGCAGAGTCAAATCAGCTGCCACAATGCTTCCACAAGCAGAAAGTTAAAAATCCCCTAAAACCCAGAAACTGTCTTGCTTGAATGAAGCTACTACCAATATCTTGATTCTCTTTCTCTCTTTCCCTCCTTGAATTCCCCTTGAAAAAAGCTGCCCAAGAATTTATCTTGATTTGGATGAAGAAGTATGCAACAAGGGATTTTCTAATCTGTTCTTTTACAGTTTTCTCACTCTTGTCATTAGTTAATATAACCCTGCCAGGTCTAGAGCAAGTTTCTGTAGTTTTGTTCTGAATAACTTACAACTGTTCTCACGTTCAGTTCCTCTCTTTAATTTTCTCTAAAAGAAGCAGAATATCTATAGTGGTTTGAGCCAGGTTAGCAGCCAACCACCGCAGATGGTGATGAGCAAAAGGCAGACTCATTAAGGGAAGAACAAAACCCATACATTTTTTACAGACACAACAACACTTAACAGAGTAGGACAGTGAGTAACATTGCCACATCTTGAGAACACCTTCCCCCCACCTCTCCCTTCTTCCCGGGCTCAGTTCTGCTCCTGATATCTCTACCTCCTCCCTGCAGCGGCTCAGTGGCAGGGAGTGGGAGGTGCAGTCAGTTCTGCTGCTTCTTCCTCCTTCGGGGGGGGGGGGGGGGGGGGGGGGGGGGGGGGGGGGGGGGGGGGGGGGGGAAGGGTGGGGTGGAGCTTCTGGAACGTGCTCCCCCTGCTCCATCGTGGTTCCTCTCTCCCAGAAGAGGGTCCTCCACAGGAGTCTCTCTCCCACAGCTGCAGCCTTTCCGAAGCTGCTCTGGTGTGGGGCACCTCCACATGCTACAATACTCCCAGCGCTGAATTACAGCAGCAAGGTCTACCTTTTTCCCAAAAAGACGCCGGCCTTCTTTGGGCACAGCACCTTGATCATCAAGGTGAAAACAAACACAGACCATAAATCAATGTCTGCTCCACTGTAGATCTTCATGGGTGGCAGGGGGGGGGCGCCCTGCTGCCTCACCACAGAATACAGGGGGGTCTCTGCTCTGGTACACCTCCCCGCCCCCTCCTTTCTTCCTCTGTTCCGCCACTGATCTTGGTGTCTACATAGCTGCTGCAGCAACTCCTCACAATTCCCACTGCTCGTTCACCACGTCCCTTCTTAAATACGTTATCACAGAGGCGTAGCTGAGTGGCTCAGTTTCCAAACAAAGGTGGAGCTGACTTGGAGCTGGGGGAACTTTGAGAATCTTCTCACAGGGGGCTGCCCCTGCAGCCCCCTCCCCTGCCACCAAACAAAAAACCCCACCACTCCCTCAACCCAGGACAATATTAAACCAAGGTGAGCACTGTGCCATAATTAGTATGCAGGTGGCATTAACAGGAAGCTGCCAAGCAAGGATATATATGACTTGATACAGTATATTTTTTGCATTAAGTTATTTCATTGTAATAACTATCAATTAAGTAGCAGAAGTAACTTTCTTTAATAATACTCTCCCTTATTTTCTTTCTTATGTGTAGAACGTTATCAAAGGCCAACAGCTTCTGCTCAAGAGAAGATCAAGCATGTTTGAAAGCCAAGAAGTGCTCCTGTAGTCAAAACTGGAAAGATACACGAGTTCTCTCATACTGGTACTTTTGCAACATTAATATCGATGGAGAGCAAAGAAATAGCAGATACCATGTAGACACTGTGTGAGTGAAAGTTGACCTTGCTTTGGGAGCATTATTGGCATCTGGTTTCCATAGGTTTCAATGCATGAAACATTTGTGCTACAGTGAGAAAATAACCTTCAAGTTGGCTTTGGTAGTAACATAGTCCAGAAAACTATGTGCCCTGAATATATATTTTTTTTAAAATAAGAGTTTAATTCTACAGGAACCTTATTAGATGTTTTTGGTTTGTTTTTTTTTTTTTTTTTGTTTGTTTTTTTTTTTTTTTTTTTGTTTGCTTGCTTGTTTGCTTGTTTACTTTTTTTATCCTTCTTTCTTTTCCATTCAGTTGCAAAGCAGAAAGATTTGAGTCCTTATGCGAATAGCAGTTAGCATCTTTTAACATTTTGTCAGAACTATTCTGGTGCTTCAAAAGAATAAACTTGGATAGACACATTCCTTGTTATCTAACCCCATGTTCATTCATTGAAATTTAGTGTGTATAAATTAAATTACTAACTTCAATAACTATATATTTGCTATATAGTTGTATTTCATCTAATCAGCTAAACTGCTGCCATAGTAAAGGAGAGAAAAACATCACTAGGCATGAGTCCATTCATTGAAGGGTAGATGCTTGAAGTAGATCATATGGATCATCATATGGAACTCATGTTGGAGAAAGTTTGTGGAGGATTGTGTTCTGTGAGAGGGGGACCACGATAGAGCAGGGGGAAGAAGTTCCAGAAGCTCCCCCCACCGAAGGTGGAAGAAGTGGCAGCACTGACTGCACCCCCCATTCCCTGCCCCTGCGTCGCTGGGGTAGGAGGTAGAGATATCGGGAGCAGAACTGAGCCCAGGAAGAAGGGAAGGGTGGGGGGGAAGGTGTTCTCAAGATATGGTGATGCTTCTCACTGTCCTACTCTGTTAAGTGTTGCTAGTGTCTGTAATAAATGTATGTTCTTTTTTTCCTCCCCTAACAAGTCTGCCTTTTGCTTGTGCCCAAAAAGGGTGATTTTTTTCCCCATCCCAGTCCTATCTTGAACCCCAAGCCTGGCTCTCTGTCCCTTCTTGTTGCCGGAAGAGAAGGAGGAGAGAGTGGCTGCGTGGTGTCTGGATGACAACCAGGCTCAAACCACGACAACTGTCTAAAAGTGCAGGTCCACACTTACTGCCTCACTTACAGATCTACCTGCACAGAATCATGTCCTTAGATTGACATTATTCAAATTTCAAATATTTATGGAGAACAAATATTAATCCTAAGAAAAATTTGTTGGACTTACAAAAATGTTCAGTATTTTTGTATGCTTGTCTCATTTACATTAGTCCAATTTTAATAAACATTTCAGACATTGAAAATGTAGTTAATATTAGTAAACTCATATGCATTAGCCAAAACAATCACAGTTTTCTCGTTCTTTTTAATGATAAGATTAATGTGAAAGGAATTGTCTCTTAAAATTTGGTAATTTTGTGTCATAATACAGATATCAGATGAAGTAGATTTTTTTATATGTAGTACTATAGTCTTGCTGGATCTCATTAGGTTCCAGACTGGTAATAGAAATGTTCCCTAAAAATGTATTTTCATGTAATTAGAAATTTAAGCAACTATATACTGTTGAAGGAAACCTGGGTTACAAATATATTAAAAAAATGCAATTATATTCTGAAGTCTAATACATTGGAGTGTAATTATTTCTTAACATATTATGAATTCTAGTGGGAAACCTTCTTAAATATAGAAATATCAGCTAATTTATTTTTCTTACTATGAATGCAAGAGACCTAAATTAACTCTTTTATTTGTAGTCGATATCTTTAAATGTAGTATCCAGAGAGAGAATAAAGGTTGTCAAGAGGTAAGGACACCTTTCCTTTATGCAGCATTTGGAATTAGATTATTATTAATTTAATCTATATGAGTAGAAGATGTCCACATGTAAAAGCTCATAAACCTGAGGACATATTTAGCATACATTCCTTTAAAGAGGAATGTATTAATGCCTGCTTTATTTTTCCCGCTCTTTATCTAGGATAAAGGAAAAAAAAATGGCCAGCCTCTCTAGTCTGCGTTTGTAAAGGCTTATGCTTACATCCAAGCTGACAGAATGTTGCAAGAAGAATGATGGTGAACAGCTTCAGTTTATTGTCACTTTTATTGTCTATCACCACAGCAGAATTTGACATTTTGCCTGAGAGAGTAAGGACCACACCTCCAGTACATGTGATTACAAAGCTGAGGTGTTGGTCTGTATAGCAAGGGATTTGCTTTAGAGCTGTGTCTGAATATCTGGGGATTTTGGTTGTTTATTTTATTGTTTGTTGTTGTTTGTTTGCTTGTTTGGTTTTTTTTTTATTTTTTAAGAAAATCCTACAGTCTCTGTTCCTTGAGCATTGAATCACTCAGGGAAGAAAAAGATGGAGGGTTAGAGAAAGGCAGAGGGGAGAAAAAGATGGTAAATCTGTCATAAGAATCCCACTGATTGCTATAACAAGTTACAGTGATGAGAGAAAAGACAGAATGATTCTGAGGCGTTAAATGTCAATGAGATAAAATAGCTAGAAAGTCTGACCTGCTAGTACCAATAGGATCATAGGACAATTTGGGTTGGAAGGGATCTCAGCAGGTCTCTAGTCCAACCTCCTGCTTAATGAAGGGTCAGGTATAAGGTTAGACCTGGTTATTCAGGGTTTGATCCAGATAGGTCTTAAAAACCCCTAAGAAAATTATAGCATATGTTAAACATTCCAGAAGGAAAAAGGTATTCAGCAGTTATTAATCTAAATCCTGCTTGTACAATAGAATACTTTAAAATAAAACACTAGTAAAAAGAAACATGCAATACTACATTAATTTTCTGCCCTTTACAAATTGTTTAAATCTTTTATTGTTAAAAATGACAGGCAAGCTATTTTCCTGACTGTTTTTCACATAAACAGGAGTGACCAGAAAATCCACAGTATGGATACTAGTTATTTGTACGTACACAGCATAGTGAGCAATACCACAAGACAGATATTGGTCAAATACTCCTCAGAGCTCAGGGCTTGAATACAAGTTTAAGAAATAGTTGCACTGTCTGTTCAGATTCTGAAACCAGGAGAGCTTCTGTATTCTTTTAATTGTTTTTTACAAATGCATATTTTGTCAAGGATTTTCGTGTCTTCAGTATTTTATGTTATTACAACACTATTAGAGAATATTATTTCTTTGTTCAGTTTTACCCCACAGGATCTCAGCTGTATCATGATCAGGGAACGTGATTTTTTTTAACACGTTATAATTTTCCACAGTATGAGTTTTAGTTCAAAATTTATTATCAGATGGACCTGCGTATAATTTAGATGTAGGTTCTCTATTACCTTTTTTGTTTATTATTACTTTTGTCTACCAGATCTCTTAGAGATTCAGAGTCAGTGTGAAGTATATTTTCAGGGAAGGTTGTCAGTCTACTTTTAGTAGTGCCATAAGTGTGATTCCTTTCCATTAATTGGAAGTAAAGACATGAAAAAATACATAAATCAGTGGATATGTTCTGAGTATATTGAATTTTGTCATTATAGTGATCATGATTAATATGATTGCCTTTCTCTAATAGGAAGAAGAATTATATATTTATATATGAAATAGTTAAAGATCACATTAAAGGATAAAAACAAATATCTAATTAAAAAATTTTAAGGAAATAATTTCCTACCCTTATTTTTAATAATACAACTTTATTCTCCTTGAATCTAAACTTTTTAACATAAACAGCAATTTATTATTGTAAAATACTATTTAAGAAAATTTTTAATATGTATGAAATAGCATTTTAACAAGAAGCAGATTCTTAATAAGATCAATATTTTAGCAGATTTCTAAAATCTTTGTAAACTAGGAAAATATTCTTTTTGACATGGACATTCAAGATAGTAATGAACATTACAATTTTTATAAGTGTTGAAGAACATGAAAGTCTTGTGTGGTTCTCACTAATTCCAATAAGAAAGTGAAACTTGGAAAATCATGTATAGTATATTCTTAGTGTTTTGTTTTTGTCCAGAATTTGTATTCATATTTTACTTACCTTCCCCTGATTATTCTGATCTCCTGTTCATTTTCTGTGCTGTACAGAGTACATAAGGAATATTATTATTACACACTAAAATTATGACACTATTTTTAGAACTCTGATTTTTAAATTATGCCAGTTCTACTAAGGGTGGACTTTTTCAAAAACAATTTTTTTTTTTTAAGTGTAAAATTATCCAGAGTTTTTCTTTGTTGGTTTATTTGTTTTGTTGAGTCTTTTTAATTTGGAAAAGAAAAGCTTAGTATAGGATACTGAAATAAAATAAAACAATGGAAATAGAATAAATTATTCAAGAGATATGCTTATTGCATAATATTCTCAAAAGAAGAACTTTATGGCTCATAGTCCATTTTAAAAAAAATGTGTGCTTTACCTTGAGAAAATAATCAGGCTCATGTCAATGCTGCAAATGTGTATAGGGTATGGTGTTCATTATAACTACAATTAAATTTAAATCAAAACTTCAAGGAGCTGTCTCTGTTGAATTCAATATATATTCACCAAGACATCATAGATAGATAGCATAATGAAGTAGTGAATGATCACAAAATGTTTATTACTTATTTAGGCTGTAAATCACTGCAGGGTTGAAGAATTTTGTTACACACTTTGTTCTCCTATTCCCTCTCCTATAGGATGAGGGATGAAAGGAAATGCAGAGCTCGTCCTACCTACACCTCCTAAGTGCAAAAGCATCTGGACCACCAGAGTTCAATGGATTAATTAGCCTTCAAGATTTGGCAGAACTTTAAGTACAAAACTTTTCCCACAAGACACTTGCATAAAATGTTTGGAGTGTTTGTGCTTCTTATTCTGGTAAAAGCATTGAGTTAGTGAAGGACTGCAAAGTCTTGCTTGTCATCTGGAAGCAGTGGCAGATTTCTACTGTGCTAAATCAAACTACTTCAGGAGAAATAGGGAATATTCTGGCCCATTTTCCATGCTTCCTTGATAACAGAAGCAGTATTATACACAGAATAGCTAAAGATCAGAAGTCATACTGACATGTAACTATATTTCAGAAGAAAATTCAGACCTGAGAGAGCTGCCTGCCTTCAACCCAGCACAAGATTTTGTGCAAATCGGGAAGAGACAAACACAAAGGAAAAAACCAAATAAGCAAACAAAATATGTGAAATTGAAGGTGAGACGATTTAAGAGGACGTAGGCACAAAAAACTTAATTTTCTTTTAGGCACAATATAATTATTTTAAAAGTACCTTCAGAATTGTAATGAAAATAATTGTATATAATTTAACTTAAAATATACCCTTTACAGCTTCCTCATACCATTTTGATTTTTTTCTTTCATTATACATATTTCTGTTGCATATGTATATATATGTTGATTTTTTTTTTTCATACCCATTAAACTTATGTAAAACATAAATATTGGACAGTGGGAGTATGACAGAATAAAGGAAATGCATGGATTTTGGAAACGTATCAACCAGCATATGTACAAAAGACACTGGGCCCCTGCATGCTGACTCCATGATCTTTAATAGCACCAATTAAATTTTTAAAAGATTGTGGATTACTGAATGATTCAATCTTATAATCGTTCTTGTAACAAATGATATTACACACATATTTTGTAAATAAATCCTCTGAAGATATTAATATACATAGAGATAAACAAGTAGAACATAGTAAAAGAAGTTTCAAATAAAGACCATCAATCTATTTAATGTTCTCTCTCAACAAATAAAGCTTATAAATAAGCTATCCCCACAAAATGGAAATTTTGCTTTTGGACTTCCATCCAAACAGTATTTTATTTTGGAATTAACTAAGTGGGAGCACATTAATTTTCAAATATAGTTTTTGAAAATTTAGTAAAAATATAATGAAATTTTTTTTTTTAAATCTTTTGTTCCTCAGCTCAGTATCAAAGTCCGACCTTGACTCTTTTCAAGACTAAATTTATCATTCTCTTTTGCCAAGGATTGGACCTGTTCTCTTGGTGAACTACTGTAGGAAGTGATGGAGCCTTGTCTGAACAGGCAGACAGTCAAAAAAAGAAGAAGAGTTAAACTAAAATTTATGTGGATCTTGATCTGTCTAAGGACTGGTCAGAACAAATCCAGCTAGACAAGCTTTTCAGTGAAATTTTCCAAGGAGTATTGGAACTGCTATATCAGATGAAAGCTCAGTGTCTCACTGTCAAAGTGGAAAGCAGTGATGAGTGGTATTCCTCAGGGGTCAGTATTGGGACCGGTACTATTTAACAACTTTGTTGACGACATGGACAGTGGGATTGAGTGAACCCTCAGTGAGTTCACTGGTGATGCCAAGCTGTGTGGTGCAGTTGACACACTGGAGGGAATGGATGCCGTCCGGAGGGACCTTGATAGGTTTGAGACGTGAGCCTGTGTAAACCTCATGAAGTTCAAGATGACCAAGTGGAAGGTCCTGCTCTTGGGTCAAGGAAATTCCAAGCACAAATATGGGCTGAGCGAGGAGTGGATTGAGAACAGACCTATGAAGAAGGACTTGGGGGTACTAGTGGATGGAAAACTGAATATGAGCCAGGAATGAGCATTCACAGCCCAAAAAGCCAACTGTATCCTGGTCTGCATCAAGAGAAGTATGGCTAGCAGGTTGAGGGAAGTCATTCTTCCCCTCTACTCCACTCTTTTGAGAGCCCACTCAGAGTACTGTGTTCAGCTGTTGGGCCTCCAACATAAGAAGGAAAAGGACCTGCTTGAGCTGATCCAGAGGAAGCCATGAAGATGATCGGGGGGCTGGAGCACCTCATCTATGAGTACCTGCTGAAAGAGATGGGGTTGTTCAGCCTGGAGAAGAGAAGGCTTCAGGGAGACCTTATAGCAGTCTTCCTGTAGGGCCTACAGGAAAGATGGGGAGGGACTCTATCAGGAAGTGTAGTGATAAGATGAAGGGTCACAGTTTTAAATGGGAAGAGGCTAGATTTAGATTAGATATAAGGTAGAAATTATTTACTGTCAGGGTGGTGAGACACTGGAACAGGTTGCTCAGAAAAGCTGTGGCTGCCCACTCCCTGGAAGTGTTCAAGGCCAGGTTGGATGAGTCTTTGAGCAACTTGGTCTATTGGAAGGACCATGGCAGGGTGGTTGGGACTAAATGATCTTTAAGGTCCCTTCCAACCCAAACCATTATATGATTCTATGTTAGGAATCCATCTGACAGTAAGGGTAATCCATGGGCTTTTATCTAGATAACTGGTGCAGAACAGTACAGATGAGACTGATGAAGGATAACAATGTTAGACTATGGAATAATTACATTTCAGGTTTAAAATTTGTGTCAAAAAATATAATTGAACAATGAGTTTCTTCTGCTGTGAAAATGACTGAATCGGAGTGCATTGCTATGTCTATAATATTCATTATGGAGTAGTGTTGTGGTTTGAGCCTGGTCGGCAGCCAAACACCACACAGCCACTCTCTCCACCTTCTCTTCCGGCAATGAGAAGGGACAGATGGGGTTTGAGGTAGGACCAAGAGGGGTAGATCATCCATTATGGTCATGAGCAAAAGGCAGACTTGTTAGTGGAAGGAAAAAAGAACGTACATTTTTTACAGACACAACAACACTTAACAGAGTAGGACAGTGAGTAGCATTGCCACATCTTGAGAACACCTTCCCCCCACCCCTCCCTTCTTCCTGTGCTCAGTTCTGCTCCTGATATTTCTACCTCCTCCCCCAGCGGCATAGGGGCAGGGAATGAGGGGTGCAGTCAGTGCTGCCGTGTCCTCCATCTTCAGTGAGGGGAGCTTCTGGAACTTGTTCCCCCTGCTCCATCATGGTCCCCCTCTCACAGGACACAGTCCTCCACAAACTTTCTCCGACATGATTCCCTTCCACAGGCTGCAGCGTTTCCTTACACTGCTCTGGTGTGGAACACCAACTTTCTCCAACTGGAGTCCCTCCTACTGGCTGCAGACCTTCCTGAGCTGCTCCGGCGTGGGACACCCCAGCATGCTGCAATCCTCCCAGTGCTGAATTACAACAGAGGGGTCTACCTTTTCCTACAAGACCTTGGTCTTCTTTGGGCACAGCACCTTGATCAACCAGGCGAAAAACACAGGTCATAAATCAGTGTCTCCTCCACCATAGATCTTCATGGGTGACGGGGAGGGGGGGCTGCCCTGCCATCTCACCACAGGATACAGGGGGGTCTCTGCTCCGGCACACCTCCCCGCTCCTTTCTTCCTCCATTCCTCCACTGACCTTGGTGTTCATGCAGCTGCCGCAACTCTTCCTCACAAGTCTGACTCCTCCTCACCACGTCCCTTCTTAAATACATTATCATAGAGGGGCAGCTGATTGGATCAGTTTTGGTGCAGAGGTGGAGCTGACTTGGAGCTGGAGGAACTTCAAGAAGCTTCTTACAGGGGCCCATCCCTATAGCCCCCTCTCCTGCTACCAAAAAACCCCACCACTCACTCAAACCCAGGACAGGTAGAAACAATGCTGATTGTGTGATATTGTTTATTATATTGGACTTAAACTATAGTGGAAGATAGTTCTGATTTTTTTTTTTTTTTTTTTTTTTTTTTTTACTTGACAGAAAACCAGCCATTGCAGGTATTGCACTTAATTGGACTTATTATTCATTTATGGTCTTTAATTGCATATAATTTGTTAAGTGTAAACATCCCAAGAATAACTGTAAAAGCCTCATTCACCAGATAACATTGAAAGACTTTATACTCTGACTTGAAATCATAAGTAAAAACATAATGTCCCAGACAGTTTTTTCTTTTCAGTCAGTTTATTTTTTATCATTTTGAGCCTAGTGAAATAATATTTTAAAGTAAATGATGCAATCAGGATGTGGAACTAAAAATCTTAAAATAATTGATTTAAAAATGAGTTAAACGAAGAAGTTCAGAACTTGATTTTAAATATATTTTTTAAACAATGTTCTGAGCTGCATCAGCAGAAGTGTAGTCGGTAGATTAGGGTGTTTAACTATCCACACTCTACACTTTTTAGGCTACACTTGATACCGTATCAGGTTTTGGATCTCCCAGTTCAAGAGAGAAGTTGGAAAACTTGACACAATTTTTGGATGGCAACTGAGATGACTGGAGCATTGGAGAGTATGACATATGAAGAAAAGCAAAGGAATTTTGTTTGTTGAACCTACACAACAGAACCCTGGGAGAATCTAATCACAGTCTTCCAGTATTTAAAACCCAGCTGATTGTAAGCTCTGTGTATTAAAATTTCTTCCCCATTCCTACTGTTCTATTTCTCAGAAGGTGTAGACATACCAGCGAAATACAGTAGCATCAAGATTTGCAACGATCAATTCATTCTGTCTTAAAATACTGTTTTTCTTTATCCTCACAGCTTCTGAAGTACCTCTTTGTAGTGCGGTTTTCTAACTCTCGCTTCTGATATGTGGATGGCCACTTCTCAGTAATGAAAAACCTACTTAAATTCAATCTTCATTTGAATTTCTCTATGAGTTCTAATAACAGTTTACCTGTTGATGTTTTGTATTTAAAACGCCCAACAATCTTAGTTTATAATGAATGCAGGGATAGTAATTTCTGAGTGTGCGTGTGTGAGCATAATCTAAGAAAAACAATTTATCCATAACTCTTCAGAAAATGAAGCACATAGTCTAATTATTATATGTATGTGTATATACAAATCAGGAGTATCTATGAGGTTGAACTTCTAAATTGCCTCCAGAAAACTGAAAGTTAATATTTGTCATTTAGCTAAAATTATACAGTATAGCACAGTATAACATAAGAATATTTTTTGTTATATTTTCTGTTGAATTTTTACAGCATTAATCAACATGGATTTTAGACATGCAAATTCAAATGCAAGAAAGAATTTATATGAAAAATAAAACAGAAATACCTCTGCAATATTTTCAATAGTTTCTAAATTGTTCATCAACATTTAAAATGCATTTTCTTTCAATATGAAACAGTTAGTTTCCCATGAAGATGTAGTGACTTTTTTGCAGAAATTAATGTTCAGCCAACATTATGCCTTTTATAACCTTTCTAAAATATGAATATGCTGATTAATTCACAGGACATGGATCTTGAACTACCCTTCTAAACATCAAGAGCTTTTATTCAAGGCCAACCTGCAGCAGCTTATTCCAAAGAGACAAGCTTTGACTTTCATATTTTCACGAGGTCTTTTAATTTTCATTTATGCTTATGCTGTATTTAGTTTATCCCATCTGCTTCAAATTACAGTGACTGCAAATGTTTTGGGTTTATTTTTATTTTGGTGTACTTCTCTGTTTTTGATAAACCTGTCCTTTCAGACAAATAGGAATTGGTTCCCCTGAAATTAAACATTTTCCAATACATAGCAGGAAAACTAAATGCATGATTATTTACAGCATGTTAATGTGGGTCACATCTCAGGTGTTTGTGTCTGTCTAGTAAACTAAAATCTACATATAGTGAAGATTACTAGAAAGCTTACTGTGTAAAAGAACTTTCAACTAAGCCTTTAACACCTGTTCCAGATTCTGTTTAGAAGGATAAAATAGTTGTCAAATATCTCAGTAGAAAGTAACATCTAGGTAAATAAAATTCAGATTCTGTTGATATTTTTATGTGCTACAGTCATATTAGCAATTATTTTTTTACCTTTATACTATCATTAAAAACCTGTGAGCTCACTGGAGCTAGTTACCAAAAAATACTTTATTCAAGGAGGGTTAGTTTTATTTGCAATAAAAAGCTAAATAGGCCACAAATTTAGAAAGTTGTTTCTTTAATAATATAATTTGTTATACTGTGGCCCCATATTGTCTGTTTACTCAAGCAGGTAGATTTGTTGAAGAGAAGTGCTGATGATGCAATGTGCTGACCCACATATCAGCTCCCAACAGACTGCACCAGCTGGTATAGTTTATGCTTATAGTTAAAGAAAGCCAACATTTTTCCCTTCCATTACCTCCTGCTGATGGAATACAGAACAATATAAATACTGTCAAGTTATCTTCTAGAAAAAGATCTGTAAGCAAATCTATGCTTACCATTTTTTATGATTTTGTGGCTTTGGGTTTTTTTTCTTTCTTATTCAGTATTATTTCTTGTTTGTATATCAAATAAAAATTTAGGTCTGGGAAACTTCCCTTATATACTTATTAAATTACTTCCATCGTTCATATAATTTAAACATGAACATTAATGCTTGAAACTTAGTCTACAAAAGTAAAGAAATTATTATTCACTGTTTTATTTTTTTCTGTTGTTTCATTTTCACACACTTCAAAGTATCTGTATTACTTACAAGTAGTATGATATCTTAAGTTTTACTTCAAAAGTAGTTGTACACTTTGGCACCTACTTTTTCTGAGGCTTTTGAAAACAAAACAAAAAAGAATACCAGGGTTAATGCAGTCAAAATGTTAATATCTGTTGTATTTGAGATACCTGAAGTCTTATATTGTAATTGTGATGTTTGTTTAGTTAACAGCAGCGATTTGTCCACTCAGATCTCTGCTAAACAAGAAGTGAAGAAAAATGCCTCTTTACTAAACAAGGTTGTTGAAATGAAAAACCAATTTCTGTGAGAGTCAGAAATTTTTCATATGAAAATGTTCTCAACATCCAGGAATATCCAAAGTCAAAAATTCTCTATAACAGAGAGATTTGGCCCAATGCTTTTTCATTTAAAATTAAAATATTGACTCTGAGTTCCTAATAATGGAGTATTGTGTGATTATTGTATTCATGGTTCAAGGATAGCTTTTTGCTTTACTAAAATATGTTTGCTGACTCCTTTCATGTCATATCAGAAATTGATCATGACTGATTCTCATTTGTACATTTCACACCCATAAATCCTTTCTGTATACGTTTGTACACTTGTAGGGAATTGGATATTGCATTAGATGGAAGACACAATGCTTACTGTAGGGTATCACTGCTTTATGTAGACCTTACTGAGGTGGTTTTAAACAGCTGTCTCAGGTGTAGATAGCTATGGAGTAGAATTTTGTCATAGAATTGCATGAAGTCTAGTAGCCTTGTGTCATGAAGGTTCTGGACCCTGCACCTGATGCTGTAATGATGCTGTTTATGCATAGAAGACTGCTCTAAATTTAAGTCATGTATGTGAGAGTTGTAATAAACTGATTGACTAGTGATAAATGTGATTAATGAGAACACAGATGTGTCCTTGATGCATCTATGGATTGGATGTTGCTCATGAAACAATAATAGGAGAAAGCAAATAGTTAATTTGAATGAATGGTGATGCAGAAGATTCAGTTTATGAACAGTCATGACCTAAACTTTGATGCTGAAAGTCAGGTTATCTTTTGGCTAGTTTTCAGGATCATGTTGGAAGAGTATTTTTTGATTGTAATAAAACTTGAATGCTCATCCTGAGCAATACTTTTGGAAGTTGTGAAGTGTCGATGAAATTTGCACTTTTTTTTTTTTTTTTTCAGACAACTCCATGATGTTGATAATGACTTTTAAAAAACAAAACAAAGAAAAACAGTATTTGAACTTTCCAAATGGTTAGGAGTTTTTGATTTTTTTGTTTTTGTTTTTATACACTGGATTTCTTCCTTCTAAGAAGCAAATAACCCAGGAAACATTATAAGAAATATTGGTCTTTAGAAAATGTATTTTGATATTAAACTCTAAGTGTGGAAGAAGTCATTTATAATTTACTAGATAAAATGTCTTTATTTGTCATTGTACACTGACATATTGAAATAAAAATGTACATTGTTCTCTTTAATCCCTAAGATAATGTACTTTATTGTATTTAGGAACCATGACAACACAAAGAGATGTTTCATACTTAAACCAGATACCACAGTAACAGAATAAGAGTGCTTGTATAATTTTAGAGGTAATAGAACTGATTCACTGTAATAATGATTTAGAATTATGATTTTTTTTTTTTTTTTTGGTTTTAGGTAAATAAAATATTGGAGCCACTGTCAATAGATATGTTTTTTAGAGTGTCTGCCCAAACAGCAAGATATTTGGTAAGAATAACAGCAGCATCTTTTTTGACATGGCCAAATTAAATATCTGGAATAGATTCACCAAGCTTTGGGTAGCCATTTTATTCAGAGGACACAATAGTTTCTAGTAGAACATAGGTCTTTGAAGTAGGTTTTCTCAGAAAAATAGATGGAAATCTCTGAATTTCACTATCCTTGTATATAATTATAATTCAATAATGCAATTTCCTAAAGTGGATGCTGCACATACTGTAGCTTCTTCAGAAGCTAATCTGTACATGACCTGGTCACCTAATCTTTCCACATATCCTTTTCCTTGGTAAAAAAATATTTTCTGTACTTGTCAGTTTTATTTTTTGTTTATAAATTATAGCTGTTGGATCAATGATCTATAATTGGATCACTACTCATCATAATGGTTTATTTGTCATACGTACTTTTCGTTATCCATGGAAACACTCTCATAGCCTAAAAAGGCTATAGCTTTTCTGTCATTCATTTTTCCTCTTTCAGTAAGTAGTGCAGCTAAACAAGGAGTATATTGCTGATGTGTCTAATTAATCATCCATTTTCAAATGCTTCCTTAGATTGCAGTAGCCATTAGACTACTCTAACTAAATGCCTTACTAATTGTAGTAATCAAAACAACACACTTGCATAAAAATGAAAGAAAGTGAACAAAGGTAAAAATCCTACATCTCCAACAATTTACTACAGATATCACAATTCTGCTAGACTAGAAAACTAATTATGCATTTAGTTTACATTTTTTCAATTGGGTTTTCTAGATTTCAATACTATATATATTTGCTTTGTAGAAAATTAAATAAGTAGTCATCAATGTAATCATCATCATACAAACATTGTTAAGCTTCATTTTAAGAACTTGCTCAGATCATAAGAAGCTGACTTTCATGAGAAACATTTACTCACTTTCAATGGTAACTTGAACTCAGTATATTTAGAATAAAAATAATTCCAAATTATGCACGTCCTCTGCAAGAAGGTGAATTTCATCCTAGAAAAATACATTAGCACATTGTATCATCCCAAAAGCAAATTGAAACCTAAAATCAGATTGAAGAAATGCAAAACATACAAAGTTGCCAGATATTTAATGTATAATCCTTTATGTATCTTTCTCTCTTATAGAATAAATCATAAATAATATTTTTAATTAAACTGAATATATTTAGACATTAATAAGGATTTGTAAAATTGTACTTTGTTTTTCTGAAGTATTTTTAAATCAACTTTTAAATTAACTTTAGTAAAATATTATCTCATTAAAAAGTTCTAAATCTAAGTGCATCTCTATCTCCATAAGATCATTCCATGGAGATGCCCGGTCTTGTTATGTACTCGAGGTAACTGGAAGAACAGCAGTAGTAAGACAGACAGATTTGACCAGATCACTTTTGATTTGATGATTATCATGAACGGATAATATGAACAAAGGGCTTTTTGGCATGTGTTTTAGAATATAAATCTATTTACTTGGAAAAAATATAACCAGCAGTAATAAAAACACATCACACCAGAAAAAAATTAAAATCATCCAAAGACATTGTACATGTATTTTTGTGAACAGTAAAGGAAAAACTGAATATTTAGTTTGTTTCTTTCTTCTTGTATATATATTTTTCTTGTAGAAATGCATAACCTAGAACTAACACGTTTTCAATAACGTCAGAGAAGTATAGACCACTACACAATAAATGGATGACTGTTTTTTGTGAAAAATTCAAGCAAGCTCAGTAAAAAATCTGAATGTTGAAACATAATTTTTAGCATCTGAGGGCAATACAGATGTTTTAGAAGGAAAATAATCTCTCTAGTGCAATGCATCAACCTATGTTTTGTTTTTAATATTGTAAAAACCGTACAAAGATCAGACATTGTAAAAATGACACATATCATCTATTGCTACTTAGTCATCAGGTATTTGGTTAAGAAAAGTCAATCATTGATTAATTCTTACCCATGCTGATGACACCAAGCTGAGTGGTTCGGTTGACACACCTGAGGAATGGGATGCCATTCAAAGGGACTTGGACAAGCTTGAGAGGTGGGCCCATGTAAATCTCATGAGGTTCAACAAGGCCAAGTGCAAGGTCCTGCACATGTATCAAGGCATCTCCCTGGTATCAATACAAGCTTGAGGATGAAGGGGTTGAGGGTAGCCCTGTAGAGAAGGACTTGGGGCTATTACTGGATGAAATGCTGGACATGAGCCAGTGTCTTGGTTTGGGCTGAAATAGAGTTAATATTCCTTTTCAGGGACTAGATGAGTGCTGTGTTTTGGATTTAGCTTTGGGTTTTGTATGGGAAGAATGCTGATAGCAAGCACACTGATGTTTTCAGCTGCTACCGAGACTTCAAGGACTCTCCGACTCCCCATGTCCTGCCTGTGCGCAAGGGCACAGGGAGCAGGGAGGGAGCATGGCCAGAGCACCTGACCCTAACTGGCCAATTAAATATTCCATATCATGGAAAGTCATGCTCACTATATAGAGGAGGGGTGGTCAGGAAGGAGCTCTCTCATTTCTGGGATTGCGACTGTAGGATCTTGGTATCTCGGGGTCACTGGCCGGGAATGGGCTGGATATTGGTTAGCGGTTGGTGAGCAATTACGCTGTACATTGCCTGTTTATATATTTCTTTTTGTTTTCCCCCCATCATCGTTATTGTTCTCATTTCATTGCCATTATTAAACTGTTCTTATCTCAGCCTGCGAGTCTCCCTTCACCCCTCTAATCCCCTCCCCCATTCCCGGGTGGGGAGGGGGAAGGGAGGGTGACTAGCTGCGGTGGTTGGTTGCCGATCAGGCCCAAACCACAACAACCACTAATGTGCATTTGCAGCCCAGAAAGCCAACTGTATCCTGGGATGCATCAAGAGAAGTGTGGCCAGTAGGTTGAGGGAGCTGGTTCTGCCCCTCTACTCTGCTCTGGTGAAACCCCACCTGGAGTATTGCATCCCGCTCTGGAATCCTCAGTACAAGAAAGACATGGACCTGTTGGAGCAGGTCCAGAGGAAAGCCACAAAAATGGTCAGAGGGACGGAACACCTCTTCAAGGAGGACAGGATGAGATAGTTGGGGTCATTCAGCCTAGATAAGAGAAGGCTCCAGGGAGACCTTATTGTGGCCTTTCAATAGTGAAAGGGGGCTTATAATGCAGATGGGGACAGACTTTTAGTATGGCCTGTAGCAATAGGACAAAGGGTAATGGTTTTAAACTAAAGAAAGGTAGTTTCAGAGTAGATACAAGAAAAGTATTTTTTACTATGATGGTGGTGAAACACTGGAACAGGTTGTCCATGGAGGTTTTAGATGCTGCATCCCTGGAAACATTCAAGGTTGGGTTTGATGGGGCTTTGAGAAACCAGGTCTAACTGAAGATGTCTGTGATCATTGCAGGGGGATTGGACTAGATGACCTTCAGAGGTCCCTTCCAAACCACTCTCTGATTCTGTGATTCCAATTCTTGGTGATCTAATATCATGGTAGAAAGAATGTCATGTGTGTTTAAAAAGGAAAAAAAAAAAATCCTCACTGTATATATTTTCATTCTTATAATATTTTTCCACCATGGGAATGTTATGTTTTTAATACTCTTTGGTATTTTGAAACAAAACTTCTTGAACTTTCAACATAAAAAGCTCAGTGTTGTGATTGTCTCTTTTTTTTTTGTCCAGAAAAGAAACCAAATGAACATTTCCCAGAGTAATTATAGAAAGTTAATTCATTCCTCTTTTTATTCCTCTTTCCTATGAGTGTTTCCAGATAAAATTATATTGTTCTCTTTGGAAAGCATTTTTTGTATATGTGAGTACATAAAGAGCATAAATAACTGGTACTTACAGCTTTTACAATCTTTTTCAAATGTTTTACCATTCAGTCATCACAATTCCTCTGAAAGGGAAATAACTGCATTTTTCCTCCTGAAGGCAACATTTAAATTACTAGTACTGTAAATTTGAGATAGGAAAGGAAATTCATCAGTTATTCTAAAAACCATATACTGTCTAAAAAAAAAAATATTTTTCTATGGGTTAAATTTAGTTTTATTAAATATAAAAAAAACCTGTGGTTTCCCTTGTCCAGCTTCAATGTACTTAACAGAGATCTCATTAACCTGCAATATATTTTCTAATTCAGTCACAGATGCAGTCACGAGTAGTCAGCTGGAAATGAGGTAACTGGGGTGTGACAGAACTCTTAGTCTGTATCCGTATTTCATAATTCATAATGAAAGAAAATGCTAAGGTGCTCTATAAAAGAAAGTTCGTATGGTGAGTTAAGTTTTGTAAATGTTGATAAAATTAATTGCTCTTACGGTTTTGATAACAATGCATCATCTTTCAATACACAGAACAAAGCTCATGTTTCAGTAATACAAAGACCCAGTGAAATACGAGCTGATCAGACTCACTTGAACCCTTGGATGGTGATGGAACTAATCCTGGAAACCATTTCTAGGCACATGAAGGACAAGAATATCATCAAAGGAGTCAACATGGATTTACAGTGGGGAAGTCATGGGAAGTCATGCTTGCTGAACTTGATAACCTTCTATGATTAAATGACCAGCTTTGATGAGACAAATGGTTATTGTCTATCTAGACACCAGGAAGGCTTTTGACACTGCCTCTCATAACATCCTCACAGACAATCTGATGAAGTATGGGCTGGATGAGCACACAGTGAAGTGGATTGAAAACTGGTGGAATGTCTGGGCTCAGAGGACGGTGATCAGTGGTATGAAGTCTATCTGGAGGCCAATTTCATTTTTGAATTAATGTAGAATGAGAATTCTACATTTTTTGAAAGAATGTAGAATTCTTGTGACTTTTACAGAATCTAGTTTATCACAAACTTTGAAGACACTCAGCCAAAGAATGTTTATTCAGAAAGGAATACAGTAGAGTTAAAAAAGTCCATTCTTGGCTCCTGCCAATTTTGGATACTTCCTAGTATATTCCCAGTCAGATTTTAAAATATTCAAGCAGAATGTGCTTCTTCACTTCCAAAAAAGAAGCATTTCACTGATAAATATGGATGGCTGTCTCAGGAGTTTATTTTGTTATGTCTGACATTATCCTTACATCTCTGGACAACAGAGGGTTTTTAGAAGCCATGATTGAGATTATTCTTTTCTTTCATGTGCTACATTTCTATTTGGAGGAAGTTGTTACTGTTTTCACCACCCAGAAAAGATCTTTGAACATATATTGCAGTTTCATTTTCCTCCATTTACAGAAGTGGAGAAAAGTAAAATGTTATCAAATCGCTATAGCCACATTATACCCTGTATAGGTCTATAATAGCTCACTGAAAGGCCCTTCTTCATTTTCCATGGTTTTGTTGTGATAACCACACCAACAACATTCACAGCTCTCAATACATAATAATTAGGAATACTGAAGTGAAGTGACTTGAAAAAAACTAAAGACATAGAAATATTAAGTGCTGTACCATTGTAAGGGTGTTATTAGGTGTACCTGTAGAAGAGCTATTCTCTTTCTGCCTAATAAACAAGAGACTCCTTAACAGCAGATCTGAGTGGCAGAAGTGATAACATAACAGCAAGAGCACTAGATATTGTGGAAGATTTTAAAATAAAATAATTACCTTTACTAGCTCTGCAGAAGTTTCAATAAATGCTGAAGAGGAGAAAATTGCAGGTGCTGACTTCAGAGAGTTGTAAAAAGTCCCTGTAGAAAATATCCTAAACTATACATTTTAAGTTTCTGACTGTTTTTCTTCTATATTGCCTCCTGCTGCTGGAAGCCCACCTGTTCTCTGTTACATCTCCTCTTCAGCATATTTAAAGTTTGCTAGAACTGCTTCAGGGCTGAATATTTTAGAATAATGTTAATACGGCAGATTTTGACATTCTATTGTTCAAATGGCAATAGTCTTTTTTTTTTTTTTTTTTTTTTTTTTCCCCTAGGTTGAAATTCAAACTCCCTTCAGAGCAGAAGGTGCTGAACTCTAGACTAAGAGAACTTACAGAGCAACAATCTAATTTTTTCCTGTTGTATCGAGTGTTGGAATTGAAGACTTTCTTATTTAAATCAGCAGAGCCACATGAAAGAAAGAGCAACATATGGCCAAATCCCTACAAAAAGTATATTCATGAAATACTACCATACTACAAAGCTGCCACACTATAGAGATAAATGTTTAAATTCTAAGAGCTACATTTCTCAGAGGTGTTCTTCTAGGCAGCAAGTGAATGGTACGAGTCTCAGAGGTGTTGAGCATATCTCAACCGTCTGTATATTTAATTCACTATTCAAGATCAAACTACATTTTAGATTGCCTGTAACCTGTATACACACTTAGAAGTCCATCTTCAGATATCTCTGTTTTAAAATCTTTGACATAGAGAAGAATTTGCTTCATGTTGTAAATCATTAGAGAAAAATATATTCAAGATTTCAAGATGATTGATTTTCATAAAGAAGTAATAATTTTAAAAATTTCCTTTAATATTTCAGTCAATATATGATTTCATATGAATATAAAGAAAAATTGAATCTATATGGAATATGGATTTTAAAAATCTTCAGAGGTAATTTGCCTTAAAGACATTCTTAATTGTGGGGTTTGTGTAGATAGGTTAACGGATGCAAATGATTTAAAGAATTTTTTTTGTCTTTGGAAATACACTAGGAACACTATCTACATGCTGCAAGCTCCAGAAATGTTGTTGAAAGGGAGAGGAAATAACTCAAAATGTCCAAAGACAATGAATTTTTATGTTAGAAAATAAGTATTTATGTGACTTTTTTACTTAACAAATGAAATGCAGTTTTTCACTATTTTACTAAATACGATCGTGAGTTCAGTAGGTGTTATTTTTATAGTCATGGCTTTGATATGGATTTTGCATCGACCTTATTCAGTGCTCAATAGGTTATAGAATCATGCATGTCTACAAAACTATTACGTGTCATATTACATGTACTCATACAATTGTACCTGATTTTGACTGTGCCTCTAATTGTTTTTATTTTTTTAATTAATTTGTATTTATACTATTTAATTGATTTATATTTACTTTTATTTTATGTTTATTTGTTAATGTGTCTGAAGTGGTAAGTCATCTGATCTTGAACTGATACTTGATGTATAATTTTGTGTATCACATGTAATTACCACAATTCATTGACAGGATTATCATATTATTAACTTTGAATGCAATATACTGAAGATATACATGGTCTTCATGACAGAAGTGAAACTGGCAAAATTATCTTTCATAGCAATGAAAAAACTTGAAGGAACTTTCTAATTCATGAAATAGAACCTTTTGCTCTCACAGAAAATCACATCTTTTCATTTCCATTATCAATTTTACAAATCTCTACCTAAAAGTAATATTTTCTTTTATTCTACCTTAATAATTAAAAAAATAATTACAAGACATTTTTGCTTTAATTGCTAGAAACTCTTCCAATAATGATTTAAATGAAATAAATCTGTGCATCCCCTGGTATCTTGGAAATAATTATTCTAAAGAAAATTACACTGAAATAGGATTGTATGAAATGTTCAGTTTCATGGAAAATGTATCCAGCCAACTATATTTGTTAACTTCTTAATTTCAAATGGTTGAATTTATATCATACATTTGGCTCAGAACTGTAAGCAACACATAACAGTAGGCTGTAAGTAGCCAATATTTAAGTTGTTTTTTTTGTAAAAGACTTTTGAACACCACATAAAAATTGCAATGTTCGTGACATCATTGAATGAGATGTACTCTTTTATTTTATTTGTACAGTGCTGTAGCACTAAAGAAATATTAGAGATTCTAATCAAGATGTTGTCTTTATATGTAGTCTTGCAAAGCATTTGTTCTTGAAAAAGAGTAAATTTAAGAACAGCCACACTTCTGAACTGGATTCTTCAATTAAATTCTTACAAATACAATACAGATTAGCAGGGCCCAGTTGTTGACTGATTCTTAGAAACTGCCAGTATAACTATTTTAAAGAGAATTCCTGAGACATTTGAACCATTAGGGATCTTACAACACAAGTATTTGTTCATATATTTTAATGTAGAGTGTATAAACAGTTGTGCTTGTGAATGATTTGATACAGCTGATCAGCGTCATTCAAGCCAATAGAATTATTTAAGTGTAACAGTGTTTGCAGGATCCTGATCTGTTTGTTGATCCTGCATCAAAAAACCTATTTCATGTAACATATTACACCATTAAAACTAAAAAGTATCAAACCCAAGACTGTTTCCTGTCATAATTGTGTATTCAAGTACCAATTTTTGAACATTATTATTTAAGACTGACCACTTAAGTCAAACAATGAGATTCCATCAATAATGCTAAGAAGACCAGGAAAAGTGTGTTTTCCTTGAGAAATGTCTGTCAACTGACTCTTATTTTAATAATTTATAGTGAAAAAAATATGATTTTAACACGGATGGATAGATATATGCCAGTGAATATGATTGTTGTCATCACTAGTAAAAGTCCACAGTCTTTGAACAGACCTGAGATGAGCTGGTATTAACTTGTCTGAACAATGTACTGATAGCCAAGTGACCACTGTCTCGCTTGAGGTGAAGCTCTGTGAATGCCTCCTGTGATCAAGTGTGACCAACCAAAGGAGACATTGCACATCAAACCACTGCTCTTTCTCTCTGTTAAGGCTGGCTTTTGGACAGCCTTCAAATTTGAGCTGGGAGCCAGTGAGTAGGAAGCAGACCGTGGTGAGAAGGCATATAGAAATGACCCTATATGGGGACCTACGGACTCAGGAGGAAGGTGGGACCTCCCTCCATAAACACTGACCTACGTCCTCCTGCAGAACCCTGAGGCCGCTAACAACGTGTTGAGTCCTGGTGCCCTGTCCTGCCTCTGTTGGCCTCAGGTCCTCAAGGGCTGCTGGAAGGAGGAGTATAACTTGAGAGAAAAGGGGTAGATATTAGTAAGTCTGGTATGACACTTCAAAGGGTAATACTGTCAGCAATGGTTTTCTGTAGTAATTTAGGCTACAAGTATACAGATTATTGTAATTGGACTGAAGATAATGTTTTGCTGTGTTTTTATTAAATTTTTAGTTAGGCTGACAATAAATAATTCTTGACTACACATGTGAGGTGTGCTGCATTTTTTCCCGTAACAAGATTTTAAGTGTAACTCATTATATTAAATTCTTCAACCATTTCCTAGAATCAACTCAGCATTTTTGGTAAAATTATTCTAGGAAGATTTAACCTGAGACAGAATTCTGACACAAAACTTTGACCTAAATAACATATTTCTCATAGCTTTTTTCCCTGAAAATAAGGATTTACAGTGGAATCTTAAGTCAGCCTTCAAAATAAATAGCTTCATATAGTACATAGCTCATACAATCTAATATAAAATATTTTTTCAGAAGATTAAATTAAGATAGTATTAGACTAGTTCCAGTTGTGAGATAAGATTTATTCTTTGTCAAGTAGAAAAAAAAAAAAAAAAAAGAGAATAAAAATATTTTTTAAGTGTATGTATTTTAGGTTCTAGTAGAAGTATCTATCAAGTTATCCTTTAGTACTTAATAATAAGTTTTATTTATAAATTAAGTATAGCACCTTTTTATTTGCATATATGTATAGAAAACAGTCTTTTTTCTGTTGTATGACTTTCATGTACATTTATCTAAAAAATTAATGTGAAAAAATTTGAAATGCGTAATTTCTATCATGAATGAAAGGGACAAAAAAATTCCAATTGTTTATTTGCTCATGACAGTTTAATATTATATGTAATACTTGGGTATTTTAATAAATTTTAGAATCTTATACTACAATAAGATAAGTAGTATATTAACCTTCAAATAAGTTATTTAAAGGATGAAAATATTCCTGTAAATACATAATCATATCATAGTCTAAATGAATATTCTTACTATTTGTAGCTGTTAGAAATAGACTGGACATACTTTATGACCTTTCAAAACACATTTCCAAACTTCTTAATGAATCACCAGAAAAGCAGTTATTTTTCAAAGAGTGTGGAATAGATACTTATGCTCACATAAATATTGTTTATTAGAAATTTACCAGCACATAACATCTGAGGTGAGGTTAGGCCATCATTATACCCACTGAGACTTTAATCACATAAATTAAAGTCTTTAATTTTTTTTTTTTTTTTTCCAGTTCTTAGTTATGGCTACTGAACTTTTATTTACAATTCTGTTGTTTCATTTTGTTGACATATGATATTATTGTAGCTATTTGTTTTAATTAATTTGCCTAGTAGGATAAAATGCTACTGATAACTTATAAAATCCAGTTCCTATAATATTTGTTTTACAGAAGTTAAAGGCTCAAGCAAATTTATGTTTCTATAATCTCTAAGACTTGGTAATTATTTATGCATTGAGGTTTTCTTTAGGGTTTCTGTGTATTGAGAACTTGTATGCTTGTTCTTTCAGTAACATGAGAGAAACTCATGAAAGCAGATCAACATATCTGGATTGTTTTTCTGTAACTAAATAAATTAGAAATTTCATAAAACATTTGTGTCATTTTTTTTTTTATTGTACATTTACTTATACATATATCTATAAAACATGACAAGATCACCCATAAACAAAAGAAAAACTAACACAACTATCAGAAACTGGTAATGTGAACTCTTTGCCAACTGATTACAGTTTTCTGTAATAAAGTGATTTTTTTAGTTTTATTTGAGTACTCCATGATGGAAATATCAGATGTCTCTGTAAGTCTAGAATAAAGGTGCTATTATGCCACATGTTATAATGACAGATTGTGTCAAGAGGTGTTCATTCCCTCTTGTACAGTGTAGAATCAGCTGTGCCTTTGCCATGGTAACTATTGTTTGCCTACAGTGTTCTTAAAAGGTTCTAATTTTTGCAATGTGAGAAGTTCTGCAGACAATGAGTGCATGATCAAACAGTTAGTATCTGGTAAAAAAAAAAATGGCACATAAAAATTCAGGGAGCTATTCAAGGTGGTTCTTTATGTAAGCTTAGTGGTATTTTTAAGGTAAAAATGAATTCTTAAATTGAAAACAATTAGACATAGTAGATAACAGTTACACTAATACCATATCCACAATCTTGTGACTACTAGCTAACTAACAGGCTTGTAAATTTTTAGTGTTTGAGGAGAGTTAAAATTAGAGAAATAGACAAAGATACTGTTGAAATGCAAAATAAGTATAATAAAAGATAAGGAATTACTAAATTATTAATAAAGTAATTATATACAGTAAAGTTCTTACAGATCTTGTGAAAATAAATGCAAAATTATTGCCACAGCTTGCAAGGAAAATAACATGGGATTAATAAAAAACTTACAAGTATGCCAGATAGATAAAATCAGTTAAATTCACATAGTTAAGAATAAGCAGTAGGCATATAGATGGTATAGATGCTGAAATACATAAGTTTGAAATAGAATCAGATGACAAACAAGATCTTTTGGCTTTCATTATATATTTACTAAAGTTATTGAAATTACTTTTTTACTTCCATTTTTACACTCAGAGTATAGACATCAATGGATCACAAGCCTTAATTCTACCTGTCACTGACATCAACAGTGACTGTGAATTATTTCCTTGGGTGCTGAATTAAGCAGTCTATGATAAATAATAAACAAACGGTCTAAGTGAAAAGAAAATATATTCGATTTTATTTTACATTAATTTTGAATTCTCAAAAAGGGCAGACTGCTTAACTGGAAGAAGAGATACAATATACCTAACACAGCAAATCATTTGTTATGGAAATTGTTGTCTTGGTCTTGTGATGAATGTTTGACAAGTACTATTCCCACAAATGCTGAATCTGCTAGAGTAAGGCAGTCCTATTTTCATTATTGCTGAGGCTTTTTTCTTTCTTGTGTTCGTCTTCAGGATCTCAAGGTTCTTTAATTTATCAAATTAAAAAATAATTTAAAAATATAGTAGTCCAAAGTGGTTGAACTAGTGGAATCTTATTTGCAGAGATTATAATATCATATTCTAACAGGAAGAAAAAAAAAAAAGTGCTGAAATACATTTATGTGTTTTCTGCTTTCTAGGTAATGTGCTGAAAAGAAGAAATATTTAGATCTCATTGCTGCCAAATCAAAAGAAAAAAAAAAAAAAAAAGTAGGGGGATGCCAAATAACTTATTTATTTTTTCTTAACAAGATATAGACAAACACACCCTGCATATTATCTTTTAAATTATGTACTTCTTACAGCTTTAAAAATATATAGAAAAGTGAAATTTAAAAGGTATTTGAAAAAAACTAATCCCTCGTTAGTTCATATGGAAGAAATATATTTACTCATAGAAGAAAATTAGCTAATAATGAAGAATTGCAGGTCTGGTTTTAGTTGGTATATTTGATTTACTATAAAGAAAAAATATTTTGATATGTACTAAGGCAAAAATATTTTGCAGGTAAAGTACAAATATTTTGCAGATAAAGTTCCTCTGTTGTTTTGTTTTTTTTTTGGTTTGGTTTGGTTTGGTTTGGTTTGGTTTGGTTTGGTTTGGTTTGGTTTGGTTTGGTTTGGTTTTGGGGTGTGGTGTATATCCAAGCTTTTTGCAAAAATTTGAACTTCATTACTCCACTTATAAAAGGAAACAGGAGTTGCAATGCTTTATTAAAAATCATACAAGCTAGTGTCCTAATTTTGGCTGGCATACAGTAAATTTTTCTTCTTAGTAGCTAGAATAGTGCTGTGTTTTGGATTCAGTATGGGATTTGGTATAAGAAGAATGTTGATAATATACTGAAGTTTTCTGTTGTTGCTGAGAGATCAAGAACTCTCTAAATCCCTGTGTCCTGCCCATGCGCAGGTGTACAAGAAGCTGAGAGGGAGCATGGTCAGAGCATTGGACCCAAACTGGCCAGTGAAATATTCCATATCATGTAACATCATGCTCAGTATATAAAGGAGGGCTGGCTGGCAAGGCGGGCGTTCTCCCTTGTTACTGGAATTACAATGTGGGATCTTGGTATTTTGCAATCTCTAGCCGGGAAAAGGCTGGGTATCAGTTGGCAGGTGGTGAGCAGTCGTATTGTGAATTACCTTTTTGTACTTTCTATTATTATTATTGTTTTATTTTATTACAATTATTAAACTGGTTTTACCTCAATGTACGGGTTTCCCTTTACCCCTCCAATTCTCTCCGCCATCCCCTGGGTGGAGGGAGGGTGAGAAAGCGGTTGTGTGGTGTTTGGCTGCTGTCCAGTTTCAAACCATGACAGCTAGTGATAGACTATGATTATATTCCTGCTTTTGAAAGAATCCTAGACTTCCGGTCTGCTAACCTGTAAAACATAAAAGATCCATAATCTATATGGACTGGACTGTTTGATACTGAGGAACACATTTCTCAAGTGTCTAGTTCATTCCTTAAATAACAATAGAGCTGAGTTAAGAAAATTAAAATAAATTAAATATAAGAATAATTGTATTCAATGTCTCTCAAGATTCAGTGTACTATTTATGATACTTCCTTCTTTTATATAAGAACCATTCCAGTTAATAAACACTTTTCATCTTGTGAAATAAATACATGGGTCACAACAGCCTGACCTAAGCAGAAAATGAGCTCTTCAATAGAGAGCTGAAATGTAATTATAGATTGGCAGGTTGACAATAGATGTAAGTCACAATATATGGTGGCTCTGAGTTGTATTTCTTGCCTAAATAAAAAAGGATATTCTTCCTAAATATCAAATAATAATGGACAATGATTTAAGCCTTAGAAAAAAATTTACCACTGTGAAAATAGCCACTTTCAAGCCACCCTCAATATGTTACCTTCAAGAGGGATTTGAGGATACCTAACATATCGATCCTCCCCACTGCAGAAAACAAACAGAAAAAGAACACCACAACCTTTGAAAGTTGTAAAAATGTACTAAAATGTTTAGTCCAATAAATTGTAAATTGTGGCAATGACTCAGATGTTTCAAGTGCATTATTCTTTCAAATACTCAACTATACTTTGTATACTTTGTACATTCTCTGCAAACATAACAAAGATTAAATCTTGCAGTTTAATTATTGATTGATGTATGCATGCCAGCAACTTGAAATACAGCCAGTGGTGTGGTTTAGAATGTCTAATGAAATAATAGTTCATTCACAAAAGTTATCAATATAGCTGCAAATTGGTCCAATGTCAGTAAATCTTCCCTAAAAAGGCTGTTTTGTCTAAAGTAAATCATGGCTTTGTCTCATTCTTTTTTTTCTGTAGCCATAGGATTTGTCAGCTGCAAGAAACTTACATGTTTTTTCCAAATCTAGAAGTGTGAAGGTCATGAAGGGTACCTCAATCCATCCATAAAACTGAGACATTTCTATCCTCAATCCTCTCTGCAATCAGGACCTTACCACCTTCCTCATTTTGAAGTGTAAGTGATACTCAGTGATGTGCACCATAGTCTTCATGGACATTTGCTTTACATTTGTGACAGTATGGTCAGAGAAGTATTAGATATGGCTCTATCCCCTCAAAGTTAAATTTCTAAACTATTGAAGGCAAAGGAAAATACAGACAGTAGCCAAATGAAGAGGAAGATTCTTTTCTGATCTCTAATAAGTGTGTAGCTAAAAGACAAAGTAACAGAGAAAACCAGGGCAAACAATCTATCCTATCACCCTTCTGTGCCCATTAAGAAAACAAAGGATTTGACGGGAGATGATATATAATATGATATTTTCTCAGAACCTGGAAATCTGTTTTTTAGTGCAGGTCTAAAGAAAAAAACTGATGGACAATACTCCAGATAACTCCCTGCAATATATTTAAGTTTCTGTGAAAGATAAAAAGTATTATTTGTTTCCCATTTTTACTTGATTCAAACAGGGAGAAAGACTTCCCAAGGATACATATGTGAAGATTTAGTGAGGACTCTGGTATGCAAACCAATTTGATGATGAAGGTGGATAGTTCTTTTTAAATCTCCTTGTGTCCTGGTTGGGGCTGGACTAGAATTCCTGTTGGTTTGGCAGCAGGAGGAGTGCTGCAGCACCCTGAGACCCCAGGGGCTCCCCAGGTCCCAGTGCCCTCACCTGTGTGCGGGGGCGGGGGGAGCACAGCTGGAGTGCTGGGCCCGGATTGGCCAATAGTCCATGTCATGTGACATTTGCTCACTATATAAAGGCAGGAGTGGGGTGGGAGGGGCTCTCACTTCTGGGACTGTTGCTGTGGTGCCTTTGGGATCTTCAGCTGGGAGCAGGTGGGTGTTGGTGGGTGGTGAGCAGCTGTATGGTACATTACCTGTTGATACTGCTGTCAGTGTATTATTCTGTTACTGTTATTAAACTGTTTTTATCTCAACCTGTGAGTCTCCCTTTGCCCCTTTGATTCCCTCCCCATTCCCAAGTGGGAGGAGGGTGGGTGAGTGACTGCGTGGCATTTAGCTGCTGAGTAGGCTCAAGCGATGACACCTTGAAACTAGAAATCAAGTTTATACCCTCTGTATTATCTTTCATTTCCATTTTTAAGCCAGCTACAAATGATAATGAATAAACAGCAGAGGATAATTAATATGCATTAAAAGTGAGTAAAATATTTAGCAATTCTGTTACGAAACTGCTCTTATTAATTAAATATCAGGATACTGGGTGCAATATGTTGTTTTGAGTCACTTTTGGGACACAAGGTGGTGGTAGTGAATCTTTTTGACAAGATACTATTGCGATTAACTCCATTTAAGATAAGATATTTTCTGAGTTTTTAATCATCTGATTTGGAAGTGAGCTAACGGGTCCTTTTCCTTCCTGTACAGCATATTTGATTTAAAATTTCCTTTTGCATATACAAAAGTGAGGAGTCTGATTAAATATGCATGCAACAGAAGCTAGAAATAAAGAATTCAAAGGACAACCATTGGGAGATTTGATTGGGCTAAGCACTTCATAAGCATTTCTGTAGGGTACTGTAGGTACTCTTGGATTAGAAAAGTTTGTGACTAGGATATAATGACATTTTATTCCCTATGATACGCTCTCTCTTATTGTCTTAGTCACTTTTTTCTTATATGACTAATGATGTCATTCAAATGAAAGCCATGAATGTTTCACTCAATAACTTACAAAAAGAACAGTATTTTAAGCTTTGAAATACTAACAGACTAAAGAAAAAGGAAACAGAAGAAAAAGAATGACCACTTTGCTTTCTTCAGTGACCAAATAACCACCTCAAAGTTAGATATTCTAGTTATCTCAAAGGCTTGCTTCAAAGAAGTTTTTTTTTTTTTTTTTGAAACTTGAGTATTTTGTGACTGAGAACAGAATAGATATGTGGAGCCTACAGTCAGGATAAGGAAAGATTAGAAAATTACTGTCTGGTACAAGTCTTCTACCTAAAAATTTCATAGTTCTTACCTGGTTTCTTATTTTAGATGCTTTTCTTCAAGTATGTATATAAATAATAGATTTAGAAATCTAGAGGCTTAGCAAATGTTTTGAGAAGTGCATCCAGCTGCTATAGAACTAATACAAATAGCAGCCTAATACTAAAATCTTGTAGAACATATTAAGACAGCTCCAGTCTGGTATAATATTTTGTGCTACCTTTTCTCTATCATATTTGTACCAATGTTTCAGGGTTCTAGTATTATTTACATCCTAACTCCCTGATGCCATTGAATGCCATGATATGAGTTTCTTACCCAGACTCCCCAAACAATGAATCTGAGAAAATGTCTGTGATAAAAGTCCTGTTGAGAGGCAAAGGAAATAAATTGTGAATATCAATACATTTGTTTTTATGAGGTGAGTAATGTGTATTAATGTAGTTTCTCTTCTATATGGGAAGAGCAACACTTCTATACCTCATTGATAATGTGTGTCAATTTACAACAGGTTAATTAGTAGTAGACACATTTAATAAAGGTGAGCTAGGAAAGATAGCTCTCCCATCATAAAAGACATGAAATATACTTGTGTTCAGTGCAGAGTGGGATAAGTTGTACAGATGTTTTGTCTGTGGTAGTCGGTATATCCCATCTTTAAGATGTAAACAAACATGTAAGTAGAGGCTTCTTAGAGTCATAACGGATTCAATTACATACTGGACTGATGCTATTCTATCCAACAAAGCATTGTTAAGATAAATTTTGTAAAGTAGAAAATATTAAAATAAATCATTTAATAAAATGGTACTCAATATTTTAAACACTGTAATCAAATATTGAAAGATAAAAAGAATCATAGAATCACAGAATCATAGAAAAGTTTGAACTGGAAGGGACCTTACAGACCATTTAGTTCCAAGCCCGCTACCATGGACATCTTCCACTACATCAGGTTACTCAAAGCCCCATCCAGCCTGGCCTTGAACACTTCCAGGGAGGGGGCAGCCACAATTTCTCTGAGTAACCTGTTCTAGTGTCTCACCACACTCATTGTAAAAAGTTTCTACCTTACACCCAATCTAAACCTACCCCTTTTTAGATTAAATATATTGTTCCTTGTCCTGTCACTAGAGGCCTTGGTAAAAAGTCTCTATCTTTCTTATAAGCCCCTTTTATATATTGAAAGGCTGCCAAAAGATCTCCCCAGAGCATTCTCTTCTCCACACTGAAGAACCCCAACTCTCAGTCTTTCCTCATAGGCAAGATGTTCGAGCTCTCTGACCATTTTTGTGATCCTCCTCTGGATCTGCTCTAACAGGTCCATGTCTGTCTTGTGCTGAACACAGTACCCCAGGTGGTGTCTCACAAGAACAGAGTAGAGGAAGAGAATCATCTTCCTTGACCTGATGGACAAAGAAAGAGAGCTAAGAAAATTCTCTTCTTCCCTTGTCTGGAAGAAAGCGAAAATTATTATAACATCCAGGTTAAGGGCATAAACTTTGACATATTTGTAAAAAAATAAAAAAAATACTATTTATATATGTAAGAATAGTACATGCAGTGTGCATGTCTTGGTTTGGGCTGAAATAGAGTTAATATTCCTTTTCAGGGACTAGATGAGTGCTGTGTTTTGGATTTAGCTTTGGGTTTTGTATGGGAAGAATGCTGATAGCACACTGATGTTTTCAGCTGCTACTGAGACTTCAAGGACTCTCTGACTCCCCATGTCCTGCCTGTGCGCAAGGGCACAGGGAGCAGGGAGGGAGCATGGCCAGAGCACCTGACCCTAACTGGCCAATTAAATATTCCATATCATGGAAAGTCATGCTCACTATATAGAGGAGGGGTGGTTGGGGAGGAGCTCTCTCTCGCTTCCGGGATTGCGATTGCGGGATCTTGGTATCTCGGGGTCGCTGGCCGGGAATGGGCTGGATATTGGTTAGCGGGTGGTGAGCAATTACGCTGTACATTGCCTGTTTATATATTTCTTTTTGTTTTCCCCCCATCATCATTATTGTTTTCATTTTATTGCCATTATTAAACTGTTCTTATCTCAGCCTGCGAGTCTCCCTTCAACCCCTCTAATCCCCTCCCCCATTCCCAGGTGGGGAGGGGGAAGGGAGGGTGGTTAGCTGCGGTGGTTGGTTGCCGATCAGGCCCAAACCACAACAGTGTACTTCACAAAATAGTTGGGGATTTAGTTTCTGCTCTCACCTCCAAAGAACACCATAGCATGAACATGTAGAATACTATGCTTAGACTTTCAGTTGAGAACTGAAGTGTCTGACAGTCTCTAACACTAAGAATGTGAGAGATTATATTCTGGGATGAATGAACTGTTACTTTGGTTCATCTTGATAATCCTTATATGCTGAATCTTTTATAATCAAATTGTAAAAATGTCTTAATTAAATATTAACAGCATTTGCAATCCAAAGAGAAACCTTCAGCCTAGAAGCTATCTCTCTGTCCTAATACTTCCCTCACTGAATACTACATCTATTGGGGACCTTAGAGTTATTTTTTCTATTTCAGCTGTAGAATGCAACATTGGTGACTTTTTAAAGGTTTAATTAGAGAATACTTATCATAGCAAATTTCCATAGGAAGTGCTGGATGACAAAACCCTGGTGTTGTAAAATTAATTGCACCACTAATGTGTAGCTGAAACAAGTGGAAAGCTTGAACCCAAAGAAACAACTCATTAATCTTCAACCAGCTGTACTGTGGTAGGTGAATCACTTCTGTATTCACATTATCTACAAAAAAAAAAAAATGTTAAGGCTTTTTTTAAAGCAAAAAAAATTATTTTGCAGACCTGAAATGCATTATATACAAATGTTTACAACTGGAAAATATTTTCTGAGTTTATTCTTTAAATCCCTGAAAATTCAATTTAAAAAATACATTGTTTTCCTGTATTTTAATGAATAATAGAAAGCCTTTCTTTTCTTGCTTCCTTTCTCAAAAAAAAACACGTCTATTTTGAAGAAAGAAAATTTAAAAAGTGGAAGGAGTTTCAAAGGTTTACCTTTGAGCACTTAGCACTATTGTTAAGAACTTAAGAAAAGATCATGTATTTTGATAGTAGCTGATTGGTTATGAAATAGATGATTTATACAGTACCTTCTGGAGAATTGTCAAATATATTTCTTGGTGATGGTTTTAAAACAGAGTTAATTGCAGATCTAGATAATGATATACCACCATTAATGATAAGCCTGGTTTTCTTAATTTTATTATTATTGCAAGTTATGACATATTCTTCTTCAGTAATTGAGTAATAGATTAGGAAGAATTGAAAACTGGTGAAGCTTTGTGGTTTCTTCCTTTTTGTTTTTTTTTTTTTTTTACATATTTTCCTCACAGATCAGTTATGGTGCTAGATCTTGACCACATCATATTCCACAGCTCAGTTCAATATGAAAGATAAAGCAGGAAAATAGTTATCAAGAGCTCAGTTTCATGATATGAAAAAAATGCCTTAACATTGCTCAAAAACTTAAAGCATAACTCCTAGTAACTATAATTGTAATTACTATCATGACCAATTGGTTACAATAACATCCTAATACCCATCTAGAACTGTGTATCTGATGAGCTGCAAGAATTTAAATTTTTTAAAGCCACTGCAGATTTTTTCTTTCAAGTTGAGACATCTTAACAGGCTTGAATTTCTGACTACGAAATTACGACTTGATACTTTGAAGTACCACAGTTTGGACACCAAAAAATGAAGTAGTACAAAATCTCATAATACCTTTGATAATCCCCATTCATAAAATGAACCCTCAGCCTTACATAATTTGACCTCTTATTTTAAAGATGTTGTATATACAATATGCAACAATAAGTATAAAAAATGAGGAATGGTAAAGAGGGAAAGGACACAAGGAATAGCACTTGATGACTCCAGTCTATCAGGAAGGTTTAGAAGAAACTAATCAGTTAAGAAAACAGTCTATTCTGAATAAGCATATAGCCTTGTGAGGACTGCTGGGATAAGCAGCTCCTCAAAAACTCAGAAACCTGGAATTTATGCATGTAAGGACAGTAAGGAGAAGCAGTAGCAGATGCAAGGAAACAGTCAAGATGTAGTATGGTGCTAGTCACAGAGCAATCCTTAAAGCATGTGTTTGTTGCTGCTTATGGCTGAAATCAGATGTGGATACTTCAGAATTTAGTTAGATGTCTCTGAATGGATATTTTGAAGCACCAGAACAGAAAAAGGCTGAGAGGAAATACTTTGGCATTGAAGGGACAACAAAATGAAAGTAATTGCAGAACTAATCTTTAGTAGGAGTGTCATCACTGAAGATGAGTAGGAAATAGGAGTAAAACATGAAGCCAATAAGAACAAGCAAGAAACAAGGGAAATGCACCATAGTCCTGAAGGACCACAACAGTGTGGACCTCAAGCTGTCCTAACAATTCTAAGATTCAACAATATGTCTCAAAGTGAGGATTATAGTACAAGACTGGTGGCTCAGGAACTCTGTCTTAGTATATCCTCTGAATTAATTTTGGGTGATATTCTTGGCAGAAAGGATTTTTAATTTCACAGACTATTAATTAAATTAGAATTTATTATAATTCCAGAAAAAAAATTATTGAAACCCTTGATGCATTGTTTTCCTCCTTCCTTCCTCAGTGTCATAGCTGTCTTGCTTTTATAATAATCAGCATCATATTGTTTAACAACTAATTAACAATGGTAGTGACCTAACAGTAGTTATATTTATTTGAAAGTCAGTATTATTTCATTTTCATCCCTCCTTTAGTCTGGACACCAGTACTTGTGCTTTTATATGTGTGAATACACTGCAGAGTACCCCAGTAAATATTCTGTCAAAATATAAAAGAAACTATCAGACTTTATAGATGGCAAATTGGTACCCTTGGGAGAAGGATATAGAAAAATAGGGCATTGTGGAATGTTGGTTTATGAGGAGTTTGTGGCTAATGTGGGTATAAAATTAGTAAATCAAAGGTCAGTTGACAAAGAGAGGGCTAGTTTTTTATGATGGAGGGAAGGGAATATGTAAGGTAAAACAAACCATGCAATTGAGGCTGTCCAGTGCTTCCTCTCAAGCAGTTCTGTTTCTGATCATAGCAGCTTTGAGCAGGAAGATAAATGTATAGTTGATCTGATCATTTATATGGCTAACTTTATTTTGTGACCAGGAGAGAGTTGAGGTACTTTTCCTGCCACCAGGGAGAGATCATTCAAGAGAGACAAAGCAGACATCCTGACACCCTAACAGAATACAGGCAATTCCATCAAATAAGTAATAAATAAAATAAAATTAGATTTCTATCATATATAATACAATACTAATTTCTAACCATCTTTCATTTAAGGGATGATATTTTAATTCTTTGAATTGTTAATTTAAATGACTGCCTGTTCTGTGTTGCAAAGAATGTACTTTCTCTTATATGTTTCTCCTGAATAAGGAATTTGAATTGAGATGTGATGGTGTTGGTGAATCAGTCAAATCTTTGCAGAGCAATACTATCTGTCAATAGAATTTTTCAGTGTAGAATTCAGCCTGCTTAGCAGAAATAAATGACAGTGCCCTTCTGTATTTTTCTAACAAGGGGCTATTGAATTACATACACAAGAATAAGATTGGTGTTTCATGTTTGAGCTATTGACTTTTAAAGTATATAAGGACTGTAGGTTCACTATTGGCCTTTGAAACCCACGTAGAAGAAATGGTTCACTATAATGGTTCATGTACAGTAAACTGAAAATATTGCCCATGTATGACAATGAGTATTCTTTATTTCGGAGGTACAATAGTTATGTATACAACTTATAGCTCTAAGTACTTGAAACAAGTATGCATTCTACAATTTTCTAAACCCTCTCGTGGGACTAACACAAAGGGAAACCTTGACACAGTGTTGTAAAGCTCTGAGAATAACTGAAATAATATTTGTTAGTATTCAGTCCTGAATAGGCATTCCTGAGAGACAAAGCTATCTATGTTTACAACTGGTTAATTTCACCCAAAACGTATCGTTGTTTAAGATGAACATATGATCACAAACAACAGTTGGTTACAATTTACATCACATTTAAAATCAAAGAAAACTAAGTTTTTCTTGATTGCTTAGGGTTTTTTTTTTGTGCTATGTTTTGTTTTGTTTTTGTTTGTTATTTAAGATGTAGAAAATAATGACTTTATAATTGAAATCTAAAAATTTGATTTAAATATATTTACATACCATCTGTGGTTTAACAAAATTAATTTCAAGTTGGATTGCAATATAGACATAACATTTTACAGTAAGTAGTATGCAGGTAATAATGTCCAGGTATATTAAGTTAGTGCATATGTGCAAAACAAAAGGATCACAACCTGAATTTGGGGATTACAATATTGAGTGGGCATCTCTTTATCGATGATGACTGCAGTAGTAATGTTCCTTTAAAAACTCAGATAAAAGCTTCAGAAATGTAATGTAATTTTTCTCCTGGTTTGTTGGGTTTTTTTTGTAAGTTTCCCATTAATAAAAAGAACTTTGCATGGTTAAGTAACTTTCAAGAACATTGCTTTAAGACGTTATTTACCTATTTTTATAGTGACTTATGTAAGACAGTATACAGATAAAGTAGATCATAAAAATAATTTTACATAGTGTTAGTGTTATCTATACCCTCTCACACTGTTTAGTAAATATAGTAAAAAAAAAAAAAATCTCTTTAAAAGGAGAAAAAGGTAAGTATTTGACTGAGAGATATTTTTCTCTGGCCAATGATGCTTAAACTGTCAAAATAACAAGGTGTTTTACTATTTGTCTTTCTTAACAAAATCTATTCACCTCACATAGTTTAAGCCAATTCAGGATTGAAGCAGTTTAGTAATTTATTAATGACACAGAAATAACTGGCAATCAGTGAACTGCACATTCAGGATCAATTTCAGTAACAGAACAGACAAGTCATAACACCTGAAATGTTAATACAGTATTAATAAATTTCTAAACACCCTTCTAAAATCCTGGGAAATACTTACCAAGACATGAACACATACACATACTCTTACAGAACATGTTGGCTACAAGCAGATCCCCGCCTTCTGTGCGTTCCCCTTCTTCTACAAACTTGTGTTGGAGATGTGGATGCTCCAACTTATGTGTACCTATGCTGCTCCCTATAAGAAGCTGATGAGAAATCCCCCCAGGACATCACATACACTCCTATAAGGAGTGTATTTTTCTCCCAGGAAAAATATAGAAAATTAAAATATATATTTCATTACAGTAAATTCTAAGGTTGTTAATGTTTTAATACACAACAAATAACACTGTAAACTGTCATCTGATGTTAAAGTTCATGTAACAATATTTATCATTGAATTTTTCTTATTTGCAAAGAAATTCTGTGAGTGAGGTGTTTCACACTGTCAGTCCTGAATAAATGGAAATCTCGAGGCATTTCCTCAAATACAGGTTATTTCTATTAACTGTAGCTGGGAAACCTGAGCAATTTTCATGCTTGAAAAGCTACTTCTGTATCAGCTCTAGATTGTGCAACTTCAATTTCACAGATTTTAAGCTAGAAAGACAAATAGATTTTAATTGATTTAAATGTTCATAATGTTTCTCAACTTTCTTTGTCATATTTCTCATATTAAAATTTTCTCATATTTTCACTAAGAGAAAGCTCTTAAATAAACTGACAACTTACAGTAGTAGGAAAGATTCAAAAAGGAGATCATTCTAAATTATTTTGTCATAAATCTTATTTAGAAACACTCCATTGTAAAATAGAAACGGTACATACTGTTGTACTGGCTCTGGCTGGAATAGAGTTAACTTTCTCCATTCACAGCAGCCTATACGGTGCTGTGTTTTGGATTTGTGACCAAAACAATGTTGATAACACACTAATGGTTTAGCAGTGGCTGAGCAGTTCTTGCACAGTGTCAAGGCCTTCCCTGTTTGTCACTCTGTCCCTCTGTGCCAGGAAGTAGGCTGAGAGCAGGGAAGAGGCTGGGAAAGCTGACCCAAGGCCAAAGAGATATTCAATACTATACAACATCACGCTTAGCAATACAGAGTATGAGTATAGTCTTTCCAAGGTATCCATTGCTCAGAGAGTGGCTAGACATGGGTCTGCTTGTGGGAAGTGGTGAATGACTGCCTTCACTGATTCACTTGTTTGTTTGTTTCCTCTTTCTTCTTCCCTTCACTTTTTCTCACTTCTGCACTTTTGATTGTGTCTCCCATCCTGCTGCATAGGGGAAGTGAGAAAGAAGCTGGGTGGGTACTTAATTGCTGGCCAGGATCAACCCACTGCCACTATGTAGTCCTACCTCAGCACAGTAGTGTCAATTTCAGATTCAGATGTATTCAGATGTAGTGTGTTCCCGGACATTGATAAGAAATGACACTTAAAAACTCTTTACTGAATCAGGGGTGTTTTTGAAAAGAGACACAACATAATTCTGGAAGAAAAATATGTTCTGTATTATATCTTAGGGACATTTTCAAAACATTTCTTAAGAAATGTTATCCCTTGTACTTACATAGATGTTGTCCTTCATTTTCATCAATAGAAGATTAATATTCCAGAACAACAGATATATTTAGGGCCTTAAGTCTCCTGCAAAGAACTCTAATGGATATGATGAGGCAGTCAAAATCTCAAAGCTGTAGGACTGGAGATTCAAAGAAAGGATGTTTCAAGACACAAACAATTCAACAGAAATGATTTAATATAATCCACTTAAGGGGCTAGTCTGGGTTTTTTTTTAATATGACACAGAATAATTTTATGATTCCTTGAGAGTCTGTCTTTTTTCCTGTTTTTGATCAGTTTCTGCTTAGTTTTCACTGAAGGTAACTTGTAATCATTAAGCTTCTTATATTGATAAAATTTGTGCCAGGACATGTGTTCAAAACACATAAATCCAAAACGCTAAATCCAAAACACAGCACTCATCTAGTCCCTGAAAAGGAATATTAACTCTATTTCAGCCCAAACTAAGACATAACGTCAGAAGTATTTTAGTGCATTCCATTTGAATATTTGAAACTTTGCTCTCTTCACTTTTCTGCGTTTACTTCTCCTGTCTCAGCAATTTAAGATCTATGTCAACGTGTCTTTAAAAATATATCCTACAATTAACACAACATGGAGTTTTGCATCAAGTATCAATGGAGCAGAAAGTATTAGAATACCATTTAAATAGTTTCTACTTTCAAAATAAAATTAGAAATCCTAGTAGCATTACTCATTATAAAGCTTAATCTTATCACTTCTGTCAAATATAGTCAGGTTCAACAGACCAAACAGTTCCATAAGGTGTCACCATAGAACTAACAGCTAAATATATATTTGCATTCTTCTGCAAATACATGGTGGGAAAAGGTTTCATGATGCAAAACCACAGAATATTGCATGGTTTTGAGAAGGGCTTTAAGAACACTAATTAAACAAGTAAAATAGCTAATTTCTTTTTCACTGATCCCATGTTTACTTCATTTAATATTTAGATAACAGTTCTTATACAATAGAGCAAATGATATTCTTTTTGTATAGCTACTTTAACAGTGTGGGTTTTTTTAATTTACTGATCTACAGTTTCCCTTCTCGTAGATTAGATTTTCTCTCAGTTTTTTGTGCAACTGTGAAGTATTACATCCTGTGTACTTTTAAGTTATAAAATACTTAGAATCCTTCCAGTTCATGAAAAACGTGCTGTGCTATAATACACCACACTGATTTTTTATTATAATTATTCTGGTAATTACTAGGTATTTATTATGTCACATGGATTAAATTCTCTGACTGTTACCTGTTTTAGCAAAGATCTATTGTGTGGGTCCTCTTCAGCAGCTCTAAACTAATCACAGAACTATCAAATCCATCCTTCATATCTACACTTCTCAAGCCATAATCAGAGTGAAAAATAGATAATTCAAGATATGGAGGCAAACTCATGATATCACTCCACATCAGGATGAAGTTAACAAATCCCTGCCCTAAAGTCAAATGTTTTTGTCAGAATTGCAGTATCTTGTAAATGTATTTCCAACTAAAGAAATTTCAAGGAAACGTTCTACTATTTTGAAAGCTGTACAAAACATGATAATGAATGGTTTCCAGGAACATTATTGAGAAAAAAGTCATACCCAAAGAAGGTGGTCTTTGAAGCTGGAGATACATTTTTGGCATCCTCTATTCACACCACACCACAAACACTGACTAAATGTCTTCTTTTTTAATTACATGAACATGTCTACCTACACAATTTGTGTCACATGAGATCCTCTATTTAAGCTTCAGCTTCTTAAATATCAAATATTAAAGAGAGATGGCAAAAATAAAATTATATACATTTGTAGTATCATCTTTTTTACTCTAGTCTGACAATAGAGCTCAGGAAGAAAGTCTTTGTCATGAGTATAATAACTGCCAAGACTTTAGGAAACAAAATACCACTTCTTTATGTAAGAAACATTTCTGTCATGTGGTTGCAGGCAGCAACAAGACTGACAGGGAATTATTTCCCTGCATGTCATTTGCAGATGCTTAAGAGAAATTGTGTCTGATCCAAACCACAGCAAAAGTAATTTGACTTAAAGTATCAGGCTGTACCCTATGTCTTTCCTTGCAGGCTTCATAAGCACACTTTTTATCAGAACTTAAATAAGATATCTTGGAAATATGTCTGTTTATAAAGATGTCCTTCAAAATATGGTGTTTGGTAATATGTTTTCCTGCCTTGGATGGAAATCAGAGGTTGTATTTTTGAAGGGACACTTCAATGTCCTTTCTCTTTAGGAAGGTGTCCCCTTAGGAATGCTAAACTGAATATCCACCATGAAATAATATAACCTTTTAATTTCTGACAAATGCTCTTTGTTTGGGTAATTATTGCAACTGTGTAGAACTGATCAATAATTTGATTGATTGATCTATCTGTCTGTCTACATCATCCATAAGCTAATCAACTTCTTTGAATCACACCTTTAGTCTTCCCTTCTGTACCATAGAAATGTTCTGACCAGGCCAGTTACTTCTATAAATATGTTCAACAACATTCTTCAAATGAGACTTTTGCCACAATAGATTATACTTTATATACTCAAATTTTATATGATTATGTATTTTGAACAGGAATGCACTGACTGCTGTGTTTGAGATATATATATATACACATATATATATTTATACTCAGATATTGTACTATCAGTTCTCAACATTCTATGTTATTTCAGTAATGTCATTTATGTCAAAGTCTTCTCCATTGCTAGAGTTCACCTATTTCTGGTTTGAGTAACACTGTCAATTCAAAGCCAGTTTCCTCAAAAATAGGGTCACATACCCTTTCTCAATCACAGCTGTTTACATGTCATATTTGAAAACTCAGGCCTCAGTTGCATCGGATGAAATGCTTTAAAAAAATAGTTTATTTTTTAACATATATAATTTGAAAACAGATAGATCAGTTTTCTGTTGTATGAAAAATAATTTGTCTTATATATAAATTCCCTTTTCAATATTCCATTTAAATCATGATTAGTAGAAACTAAATAGGGAAAACTAATTTTGTGTAGGAATCAGATCAAATAACATATGTAATTTTATATTAAAAATAGCTTGTTTTCATTTGCACACAAAAATACACATGAAATCCTTTGCCACATCACTATGACCTATAAATCTAACATGCAACGTTCATTCTTTCTGAAATGTGAGACTTTATAGAAGGATAATGTAGCTATATTGAAAAGCCAGGTAATGAAAATGTTTATTATGCTTCTTTAGATGAGCTCATTATTATCTGTTCAATAGTTCAAGTTATGTTTTAAATTCTGAATAGATTCTGCTAGTAAATGTCAAATGGTTTTGACATTTTGGATCAGATGTATTTCTTCCCATAGAGTGAGTGGCAAACCACTTCAACACAAATTTTAATTAAAAAATCCTAGCCAATGGGCAAACAATTATATATAAGGTACAGTATAATAAGGTGAAATTTATTAAACATATAAGAAAAAAAATTATTATTACTTTCTTGGTTTAAAATTATTACATGGAAAAAAATGTTAGACTTAATGCAGAATATTATATTCTTGTATGTATGAAGTATGAATAGATGTCAATATCATCTTGGTATGCCAGCCCTGAATTTGTTCTTTACACTTCTGTTATCTATTAAAGAATATTAAAAGTTAAATAGAAAATTATTCACAAGTAGCATTGAGCTTCACAATTATGTTATTTCTTAAAGCACTTCTAACTGAAAAAGAACAAGTACCACCTTTAAGAGATAGATGTATTGAACAAGTAGAGTGGATATTCTATCTATTCTGTACACAGTGCTGAATTATGACCACTTGAAAAAAAAAAAAATTCTCAGATCCAGTGACTACAAGGGAAAATTTCAAAGTTTACTTGAAACCTTAAACCTTACACGCTTTTAAAAATTATTTTAAATCTTCTTCTGTTTCAATTCTGTTTTATTTTGAATTACTTTTTTTCTGGAGCAGTACCAGAAAATTGAAGGAATTACACAACTTAAGTTATTTATGTGGCTCTACCTTCTGTTTGTTTTATCTTTCTATGATCAGCATGCATCTAATTTGTCTCTTTAGCAAATTGATGTCTATTCTTTTCTACCAAATGTCTTTACTTAATAACCTAAAGACACAGTAGTTATACAGTATGTATTAAAAAAAAAATAATTTAATGAATGTTGTGTTTACAGGCATTATTTTTTCAAGTGGCAATTTCAATTTATTATAATGTGCAACATCTACAAACTAATTTTGCAGATACCAAAATGATACAATGTGCAATTTGGCATGTCATTTCAGATCAGCTCATGGATTGGGATCAGCATTAGAAAACAGTGATGACTAAAAGCATAATTTCTTACAGCCATCCATAGGAACATACCTGTTTCGGGTTTTGAACTTATGTGAGAGATGAGGCAAAAATAAAGCAATAACAGTTAGTGGTTTGAGGGTTAGGTGACATACAATAAAAGTACAAGTTCATCATGTTCATTTTCTCTCAGGTACTCAGTTCTCGTTTCCATTACTTTCTGAGGGATGTACTGTTCAACTAGAGGCCTGTCTGCAGATCAGCATCACTTCTATGCTTCAAGCACTAATAATTTAAAACCTTACATCTTTGATATTTGTTCCCTGCTAAGTCTCTTCCCTTTTAATTATAATATTGAATTTTCATTATGGTTTCTTGCAATACTTCATGTTATGTTATTGCCACAAGTGTTCATTCCTAAAAAGATAAAAGAAACACTGCAATGCACATTTCAACCTTTACACAGGTGGTTGTAAGGCTGAGAAAAGTGACATTTTTTCTTTCTTTTTCTTTTAAAAATAACAAAGGCAAAAGGCGATCTGTTTCTCTCTCCCAGTTCCCAGTTTTACCAAGTGTATTCAAACGATGTATTTCTGTGTATTTGCTAAGTAGTCATCTTCTTCATGGGCTAGTTACCTGCAAGGTGGATCATAGTAACTGCAGCTGGTGGAATGAGTGATGAGCACTTGCTTAAAGCAGGTCTTTGCAAATATTGCAACAATGACTATTTTGAGACATTTTTTCTGAAAAAAAAAAAAAAAACAAAAAAAAAACACAAAAAAAACCACAAAAAAAAAAAAAAAAACAAAAAAAAAAACCTTGTTCTTTATTAACATTTGAGATAAACTAGCTCAGTGACATACTAATGTGGATTTCTCTAGCACTTCCTTCCCTCGTTTACTTCCCCAGAAATTAATGCTAGCTCCACTGCACTTGTGAAACAAAGGTTAATGGATGGTAGGTCAAAATGGAAATAGCAGGTGATGTACAAGTAAGGATTCTTGTAATACAAAAGAGAAACTGAAACATGAGATAATTACACTAAAAATAATATTTTATGTTCTCAGACATCATCAGTAGTTCATTACCTATCAAGCAGACCTAATTTGAGTTTCAGGCACTACTGAATACCAACCAGAAAGAACCTGGCCTTGAAGATTCTCTTCAATGTTTTTACACCTGTTCTGAAGATATCAAGGGATGCACATTAATCTTCTTTTGTACAGAACCAGATGTTACTTTTTGTAGCAAGTCATTACATTTCAAAGTGGGTATTCCAAAAGTAAAATTATTTTGTCTTTTGTCTTGAGCTTTTTTATTTGTCTTCTTAGGGGTTTTATTGTTGTTGTTTTCTTGCTTCACCATCCACTTTTTAAAATAGTTTTTTATTTTTTTGTTTTCCCCTGTGTGATTTCATTAGTAACTACATTCATGAGCACATATGAACAGGCGAATATCTGGAATGGGCTAGACTGTAACTTTACAATATGTCTTGCTTAAAGCAGGGCATACATATCAGGATGATATGCTTTTCTCAGTAGTGTAAAGTGTGTCTCATGACATGACATCTCCACTGCTGCAAGAAGAAAACAGTTTAACTTGAGCCATGGCTGGAATGGGGATTCATCTCCCTTCCTTCCCTTATTTTCCAGCATTTTTTGAAGTGAGGGTGTAGAATCACTATTCCTTTCCTTTGAGAAAAATAAACAAAAATATTTGAATAAAATTATTTTACCTACTCTGTTTTTGTCTGACACTTCACTGTTTGAACATTACAAACCTGTTTTTTGTCAGTTTGTTTCCTTCTATACAGAGGGTTCACATAAGTTATTTCACTGTTAATGTGATGATTCCCTATCTAACTTGTACAGCTGTGGAGATCACAAAATATTTCACATGCTAGGCTATCAATAATTGATATAGGATAGCACTGTCACTTTAAAATTTATATTATAAATATTTACATTAACATTTTTGATTTTCTATGTTAGATCTAGAACCTCTAGAAGAGTCCTTTTAGGGGATTGATGAGATGGTATTTTTCACTTAAATACCTCAAAATTTGAAAGGATGTTTAAAAATTTTTCTGTTCTTCAGTATAAGCATACCCTATAGCCCGACTAGCTGTAGGTTTGTAAACCAAGGTGCACAGTGCTGCCCCTTGAAAGGGGGGATGGAGAAGTCAGTGCAAGGGAGCACAGGCATAACATGATATTAGAAGGGGGAAAGGATGATATTGGATGACACCGGGTGGCACTGGGAATATAAATAACTGACTAGTAGTCATTTAAAGAGATGACATCTGGACTAAGTGCCTTTTAAAGGTAACAAAATTAATGAAGAGCAAGTATCTAACACATAAGATATATCATACATAATAACTTCAGTTGTAATGTAGACCTGTAGACCTATGAAGAAAAAACAAGGTGTAAAAGTGTGTTAGAAAACATACACAAATAGTCCCAAGTGAATCCCGGACTGAGGAAAAGAAAATGCTACCATCAATATCACACTCATCCTGGTGAAGAATTTGGGATGCTAACACCTTGATGTAACACCTAGATCTTTCTTCTTGAGGAGTACTGGTGTTGTGTATCTGGACAGTAAGCATAACACCAATGGAAAGAGATATAGGAGGAAATTTTTGTGTAAAAGTTTTTAATTCATTTTTATTAGTATTTGGTTTGCATTGATTGCATAATTTGGATTGTGAATGTCAGTATCACTGTACCAGACTAACTGTAATAAATGTTGTGTTTTATTTAGTTTTTTAATATTTTTATTTCACTCTCAAGTTCTTGAATTCCTGTAAAAGCTGTGTGCTGTTTTCCTCACTACAAAATGTGAAGTGTGACATACCCAGCAGTCTCTAAAATGGATGCAGCCTACCAGAGCAGTTCATAGAGACTCTACCCTGTTTCATGCTTCTCAGGAGACACTTGATTAGGTACTCCTACTCCTAATCAGGAATCACGGCATTATTATGTTCGCAAGGCTGAGTAAGCATAACGGGTGCACCACATGACATCTGTCAGAGAATGTGCGTACAGCATGTAAGAGGTTGGTCCACAGACCATGTGTTCTACTTCATGCTAAATGTTGGGTTGATGTGATCTGGGGGTTGGTCATCTGGTTGTTTTGTTTCTTGTCATTTACAGTTACTGAGAGTGTTGGGAGCGATATGAGAATGTGTACGCATGGAGACGAGCACTAGAGTTTACACATCATAAGGGTATGTTTTTTGTGTCTCACAAGATTTGTAAATGTAGCCTTGATTTTTCTGAGATCCGTAAGACAAATTTTATCATGATAAATTGGAAAGACAGTATAAAGATTGCAGTATCAGCTAGTGTTCTGCCAAGACAAACATTGTTTACTTTGTGTCTCACTGTTACTGCCTACAACACACTCTGCCTTTTTATCACCTACTTAATGAACTGCAGAACTATCTTTCATTTGTGCTTGGCATTCATCTTTGCACAGTTTCTCAACAGGTGTGTTAATAGAATTAATGCACAGCAGTAAATGAGAGTAGAATCCAGAAACAGAATTAACAACTTAATTTACTTTCACCAAAGAACTAGTGAGTGAACATATATGACACTGAAACAGCAACTGTGGCAGCTAAGAGACTAATGCACTGAAGTGGACATGAAACCCTGCTCTGAACACTGAAACTTATACACGCATACATCCCAAGAAACAGGCTATAGAATATCTACTGTTAAAATCTGAGCTAGGTTATTTAACATATGTTTTTAATAATTAAATTACATGATTTTGCAGACAGCATTCAAATAGTCCTTTTGAAATGCAAATCTTCACTTAATACTTATGCTTCTATTTTATCATATACACTTCTGGTTAGAAGTAAAAATCCATAAAGAAGCATTGTCTGACATAGTGCTCCATAATGTATACATTGAGCATGAAACATATGGTCTGCAGTCAAGCAGTGAAAGCCTTATATAAGGTGCAAGTCCAGGACAACAAATTACATAGACATAATGGAACATAAGTTGAAACTACATTTGAGTATTATTTCTGGAGAGCCATTTTATTTGTTTGCTTAATTTATTGAGAGTGTCCTTTATACCTTTCTGTGCTACGAGCACTGCTCTTCAGTAATAGGGTTTTATTTATCTTGCAGAAACTAAATGACAGAAATTACTTGCCCTCTTGTATCTCTAAGGTGAATAGGTGAAAGTGAACATTACTTACGTATTTCTGTTCAGTAGGGACACAGAAAAAAGAGTGTATTAAGAACTATTTCCTCAAAATTCACTTTGTTCTAATTTTTTTTTTTTGAAACTTTCCTATGTGTACTAATCTAATTCAGTATTACCACTGGAATATCTCAAAACTGGAGAAGAAGAGCAGCTAACAGTAGCCTAGGACCTCACTCTAATAGGTTCAGTCAGTCAGATGAAAACCTTCTATTATAAGCATCTCATAAATATGATCTGTTACGTGAAAGATACTAAAGCTCTTGCATTTCTTTGTGATAGCAAATGCATTATGTGCCTCCATGAATTATACACAAAAGAAGTTAGACACTGTTTGTAAAACAAGCACGCCTGCTGGGTTTAATCACCACAAGCAAAAGTCACCTTAAATCTGCTACTAACATCACTTTGGTATCTATTATTAGTAAGAGCATAAAAGCCTCTTTGATTTTTTAAAAATATATTGGATTTGTTTTTTTTATAAGTGTTGATAGAAGAATATTCCAACTGACCTTCATTCTTGATATTACTTCTATGGTGTGCAACTTCTCTTTAAATAGTTAAAAAAATGAAGTCAGGCAATTAACTCAGATAATTAGTCACTTGCCTTTCATCTCTGGGGCTATAGTCAAATGTGTCTTTGACGGGAGTATCTTACTCTCTTCAGATCAGATGTCTGTAAGTCTACAGTGTAGTACGTTTTGATGATCTTGGCTTCTAGGCCAAAACAAAAAAAAAATCACGTTTTTTTTTCTGTGTGAGTGCTAACACTTTCCTATTCTCCTACTTGATTAGAGGATGAAGCCTTCTGCTGGTTCAGAGACAGCTAAGAGAAGAGTAGAAAATATGGCATTATAACTGCCTTCTTTTTACTTCACCAACACATAAGCAAAAGTGTATATAATGATATATCAAATATTTGTTCCATTTCAGTTTTGAATCAACTACGAACTGGTCTCAGTTATACCTCTAGAACTAAATAATTAATTTCCTTACACTAATTTTAACTAGACAAAGGTATAATTGGACATTGAGTGTGGAAGATATCTTCTCAGAAGTTCAGCAGCCTACAGAATGGCCTTATATCACAATTTAGAAGATCAGAGACATGTTGTAATACCAGGAGCACAACACAGTCATGTATAGATGGACTATTACGTGAGTTATAAATAATGTCTTAGCTCTTCCTGATATGGGAATACATACTAAAACTAAGATGTAAATAAATTTTACTTAATTTGGCCTTGCAAATAATGAGTTATTTTTCTCCCACAGATACATGCCCATGTACTTGATTGATTTCAGTGGAAATATTCACTCCATATTCTTTTAAGAAGCAGCTCACTCAATGCATTAGGATTAACTTCCAGCTGTGGTTTCCATGCTATGAATATTTTTTGAGCTGAAACCTGGAAAAATGTTCTCTTCAGGGATAGTAAGTGAATATTAGTGGTTTTACAAGAACTGCAAAGATAGAAGTAAAAGGTTAATTACCTCATGTTAGGTTCTTCACAACTGTGTATATTAGTCTAAAATATGTCATATAATTTAGATTCAGACAACATTATTTCCTAAAACATATGTAGGAAAATTTATCCATATTATATATAGCGGTTACACTTAATTGTAGAGAAATGATAAATTGACTACTGTTGTCTTACATTAATTTTCAGTTCTGACAACCTAACCAATAAGATGTCATAGAAATTATGTTAAAAAACAAAACATTTGGCACTTTACATGTAGCTTAATCACCCAAAAAACTGAAGTCTACGAGCTTCATTTATTCCATCTTGTTGCCCTGATTGTGGCAGTAGTCCAGAAAAAATCTAAACACCTTTGGAACATAAAAACAAGTATACTGGGTTTTATTAAGTCTGTACTCTGTCCAAGACTGTGACAAGCCACATAGCAAAAATCTTTAGCTGTCCATTATCCTTAGAAACTCTGGTACAGAACAGTCCTAACTATCTTAGACCTATGCTGGTTTGTTTTGTTTTGTTTTGTTTTTTTTCTCTACATTACCAAAAATGTAGTATCTATTCTTTTACTGTCTAGTAATACCCTGCAGTCTACACAGTACATACTAGCTCCTTTAAGAAGGAAGTATAGCTGATGGGCTTATCCAATATTAACTGCCTGACTGCAGTGGTGAAGCTGGAAGACCGTTGTACAAGCAGTTAGTGATCTGCATCCTTGCTTCGTACATACAGATGTACTGTGACTTTTTACCAACCAGCTCCCAAGGGGAAATAGCGAATGGGAAGTTGTGGTCGGTTCATAACAATTCATCGCTGCTCTTACCCTGCTCTACATGAGGTCCCTCCCGTGGCATACATTGCTTCATGAACTACTCCAATGTGAGGTCCTCCATGGGCTGAAGTGTGAATATCTGCTCCAGCATTGTCCTTTCCATGGAATGCAGGGACAAGCTGCTTCATCATGGTCCTCTCCACTGCCTGCAAGGGAATCTCTTCTCTGGTGCCTGGAGCACCTCCTCACTCTCTTTCTCCGTGGACTTCACCTGGGTGTCTGCAGGCCTGTTTCTCACATTTTTTTTCTCATTGTTCTCTCTTGCAGCCACTGTACAGTGGTTTTTACTCTTTCTTTAATACATTTTCACTGAGGTGCCACCAACTCGGCTGATAGGTTCATCTGTGTCTTTTGGTGGGACCATTGGTACCAGATGAAACCAGCTGTGTCTAGCATGAGGCAGCCCCTGTTCCTCCTCACAGAGGCAACCCCTGCAGCTACCCCTCACTAAAACCTTTCCACTGACTTTTTATATATATATAATGCATTAAGGAGTAATTCAGATCCCTCTCCCTAAATTTATAAAAAGTCTGATAAATTGCAAAAATATGGCATGTAACATATATTTCATAGACACAGCTACAAAGCAACGATCCTTTATTTTTATTAGAATTAGAATTATTTTCCTATTTGTTTGAGCATATAATTTTTTGCTTCACTGATCCTAACTGAATGCTAAGAAACAAGGTTTTGAAAGTCAAGCTCAGAGTATCCTCAGAGAAGAGGAATAAGTTGTTACCTAAAATTTAAAAAATAAATTTCCTGCTTGAAACAGAAATGTACTTAAATAGACAGATTGCCATATATTGGAGACAGAACTTGCTTATAGGCAAATCAAGAATTTTATGAAATGGGCAGTGGAAGCAACAAAAGGCTTATAAAAAAATCAGTGTGGTGTAAATTGGTTCATAAGGGACCAGGTCAAGTCTGAGTTACAAAAGTACCAGAAATTTCAGCTATTGGCTTGATTCTTATGGTAGAATAATATTATTTGCTTAAATTATGCAGGTAGGCTTGGATCACCATTCTATATTCCTGATTCTCAAGCATGATGCTTATATGTTGTTAACATAATCATCATCATCATCATCTATTTATTTAACAATGATTAAAAAAAAAAAAAGAAAGCAACAATAAAATCTTTTTAGTAAAGAATCTATATAGTTCCAGTGATATTACACATGCCTCATAATGTGAAATTTAAGACAATACATAAGGACTTTGATTAAAAAAAAAAAAAAACACAGATATTCAGAGAAGCGGTAAACATCAGCAGAAATGGTACAAGGAGTATCACTGACACATTCTTGGTAGACAACAAATAGTGATATTACAGGAACTCAGAAGCTGAATAATTTCTTCATGACAGAACTGTTTCCTGATGTTGGCACATAGTATAGGCATACAGAACATGAAGGAACTGTCTTGGGTTGGCTTACAGAAACTTCCAAAACAAAACTTTCCTGAAGTTATCAGCCCATTTTAGCTTGCTAATACTTTATGAGTAAAGACAATATCCCCTAAAGAAAGAATGGGATGAAGGATCAATAAGTGAGCAATGGTATTTTGTTGATCTTAAAAGAAGAAAAACTGAAGCATTTTTCCCCTTTCTGGGTACTGAAGAAGGCAGAATTATTAGTGATATACCCATAAAAGTCATGTATAATGGAGTCATCTGAAGATATAGCTGCTCTCTCATGTATCATTTGACAAGAAAGTGAATTCAGTTAAGATCAAAGATGCAACTAGCTGTCAATAAATTGTTAGTATTTATCAGCCTTGGGTTTATACTCTATTAATTAAAAAGCTAGAAGGAATGTTTATTTAATATGCTGTTCTTATTATCCTAGATCTTTAGGCTTCACTGGATAAATTCTTATTTGCTTTTGATTTAATACCTCTTCTTAAAATATGCAATCACAGTTAAAAGGTTCCTCTGCTAAAGATACTGTTACATCCTTCAATAAGGTGGTCCAATTTTATTCTTACAGTGAACTCATCTTTCATCTGAATTTGCTACATTTCTTCTTCTAGACACTGGACTTCGTTGTACTTTTGACAGAAATCAAAGAAAGGTAAAATTTATTTTATCCATCTACATTGCTTAATCTACATTCCAGCTACTACTTTGTTAAGCTAAATAGAATTAGTTCCTTGAACTTCTGTTATTCTTGAACTGAGGACATCAGAAACAGTCACAAACTCCAGTGGAAGTGTCACTTGTACTGAAAACTTAAAACAATTTATTCTTAGCTCTAGATTGTTAAACAAATATCTTTTAATGTAAGAATATATTTTATAAGTTTATTTTAAATGTTTAAGTATTTAATATTTTTTCCATATAATATTAAATAACAATGCATAGCTGAATAAGAGAAATATTCAGTGAAAACTACATGCTAATTAAACGTTTTAAATTGTATTTAATGCACATGTTGATTTTGTCTCATGCATTTTTGCAGTGTGAATAAAATTTTCAATGTGACCTTTGGCCAGCAACCCTGTTATATCATTAAAATAAAACTTTGAAACAAAAACATAAAAGTAGTTTAACAGGGTCCATTTTCTATCCCCCTTAATGTTATTATGTTCCCTTCTTTTAATACTGAATAAAAATATCTTTTTATTTACAAATAAGTTTTTCTTTCTCTACTATTTCTACAAATAATAGCCATAGAAGATAATAAAATATACTAAATTGTGACAAATGTAATTTATTTAATTTTCCAAAAATTTTCTCTGCAATTGAACAGCGAAAGTTTGAGTTATTTGGATTTATATGGAAATAATGAACAGCTAAGAGATATGAGTTGGTGCGTTTAAATTTAAGAAAAGCGAGACAGGCTACAGATATATTTTGGCTACAACAAAATGAAATCTTTGAAATTATATGTATAACTAGAAAATGTAAAAACAGGAAACTTCCCAGGAAATTCTGTATTATTTCTCAGGAAATAAGACACAGAAGCTCTGTTGTATCCAGATAAGTCATTGAGAATTGTTATTTTATTAAATGTATAGCAGTAATAATGGAGGGAGGTAACTAAAAATTTTCCTTGTCTCTTTTTCTCTCCTGCTGACCTCTGACTATCCAGACACAACGATAAAGTGCTGACAGAAATTCTTATAGTATCTATGTTTTGCTCTCTTTAGCTGTTCCTTTGTGAAATTAAGTTAACAGGAGTGTTTTAAGGTCTCTCAAAGTCTTAGGTTTAAATTGATGCTTCTGATAGTTATTCATACTCAAAACCCAGTAGGATGAAGTTGCCATTATCACTTGTGGATCAAAATAGCGCTTCAAATGTGTGATCAAATAGCCCTAAAAAAGATATTCTAAGTGGCTTTGTCATCAGTGGGCTAACATTTGATATAATGTATTGGAGTTTAATTTTGTGTCAACAAGTGTAATTTCAATAATTCATATGTAATATATATAGCAAGATAATAGTTTTATTTTATAATTACAAAAGAAATATAGTAGTTGCTAATTGTAGCACAGAAACTACTACTGAGTACCCAGTAAGATAATGTGATACAATTGCCATTCCATAATGATAGATTATCACAATGCCATTAGTATGTCAGTGTAAAATTCATTTCTAGGTGGTTGATCCTTGTGGCTTCTGAAGTTTTACTTAGATCTCACTAATTTTTATAATTTTTGCAGAGTCTGTAAAATTGGATAGATTGCTCAAAATTTATTATATATAATGTTAACAGAAAGTTGGGTTATTTTCCAAATTACTTTCAATACAGAGGAAAGCTTTCCATATGAATTAGTTAGAAATTCCAAGTGGATATTCCTACCCACAAGTTTTGTTGCTAAATACATTGCAAAACTGTCATAGTTTGAGCCTGGTCAGCAGCCAACCACCCTGCAGCCGATCACCCACCCTTCCCTGCCCTCACCTTGGAATGGGGGAGGGAATTGGAGGGGCAAAGAGAAACTTGCAGGTTGAGCTACAAACAGTTTAATAATGGTAATAAAACAAGAACAATGACAGTAATAAAAAATATAAATGGACAATACACAGTGTAATTGCTCACCACCTGCTGACTAATGCCCAGCCTGTTCCTGGCTAGTGATCCTGAAATACCAAGGTCCTGCAATTGCAATCCCGGAAGTGAGAGAGAGAGAGAGCCCCTTCCCGACCACCCCTCCTCTATATAGTGAGCATGATGTTACATGATATGGAATATTTCATTGGCCAATTTGGGTCTGGTGCTCTGGCCGTGCTCCTTCCCTGCTTCTTGTGCACTTGTGCATGGTCAGGACGTGGGGAGTCGGAGAGTCCTTGAAATCTCAGTAGCAGCTGAAAACATCAGTGTGCTATCAGAATTCTTCTCATACCAAACCCAAAGCTAAATCCAAAACACAGCACTCATCTAGTCCCCAAAAAGGAACATTAACTCTATTTCAGCCCAAACCAGGACAAAAACTAAGATTAGTATTGTCAAATACAATCTACATTTTTTTCTCTTAGAATTTTTTAAATTTTTACTGATATATTTTGAGATGAAAAAAAAAATCGCCATGAATTATTAATTTTGGTGTAAAGGGTTTTTTCTGCCATCAGAAAATTGTATCTTTAGAGGAAATCAGATTTTTCTTAAAAGCGTTCTTTGTGAGGGGTTGCATATGTTCACTAGCATTTTTGATACCAAATTTTAAACGCTACCAAAAAATTGATTTTTAATGAACAATCATTAAGAATTCTTAAAAACTCAGGTGTGCCCTAAACTATGCTATTAATGTAAAACAACCACCAGTTGTTTTTGTAAAGCTATGTCTGTATTATTAATTGGAATATCTCTCTCCCCTTTTTGTTCTTTTCACTGTATTTTTCTATCTCATGTTTGGCTTTCATTCACAATTTTCCCATGCAGAAAAGAAACACAGTAGTATGTCAGTTGAATCTGTGATGAATTGGTATGGGAATCTTCATCCAACATGATTATAAAAATACAATTTTAAGATTTCAAGTGGTCACATAAGTGGTTCTTCTTGACATAGTAATATTTTAGGAGATATGCAAGATTATCTTTCATACTTCCTCAACCTAGATATGATTTCTTATTGCAGACACTGTAAAGTAATACCATGAAAGAAATCTTGTCTGCTAGTTAAAGGCATTAAAACATGCCTTCAAGAATAAGTTTAGATGTTGGTAAATCCCAGGATCACCGCAGTCTGTCACATTACAATATGTTTTAACTGAAGATACTCTCATTTAAGAAGTACAGTACCACTTGTTCATGGTCCATCTCTCTGTCTTACATCTGTGTATGCATACATATGTGTAGATTTATGTGTACCTATGCACATACACATATTAGACATAGAAATGCAAGCAAACAAAATAAATTTTTTGATTAAATGCAAGATATTCAGGTCCTATGCCTAAAACCAAATTTATCAATCTATATTTAAGCTAAGGTAAAATGTTTAATCAAGTTTATCTTTCCTTGTGATAACTCGATTAAAAACAAAAATATTAAGAAAGGTATCAAGCAGAACATCAGAACATGGTATCCTGCTATGTTTACCTTTATTATTGTAAGACATGAAAACAAGTCATTGCAAGTAACAGTGTTGGCTTCTATATCTTCTATTGATATAAGTCTTATTAATATAAATACCCCAAAATTATTCACATGCGTTTTATTGAGATAGTTGTTGAAGTGTCATGCGTTAAACTGAAGAGGTACTACTTTCTGCCTTGCTCTGCCTTCTTTTCAGTTTGCCTTACTGAGTGGGTGGAATAAATGAACAGCATGAGCATGATGACTGAAAGAAGACAAGTAGCTGAGAAAGAGAGATCACATGACAGAAGAAATCTTAACAGTCAGCACTAGTTGAAAATAATGAAACATAGTTTATAATACCTGTTTTTTTTTTTTTTCAGCATAGTAGTACTTCTATTTTGATACAGTTATGGCTGTCAAAAAAATGATCTGACTGGGATCAAAACTCAAAAGCACGGTGTCCAAGCACTTCAGAGATCAGAGCCACAGCCAGTGGGATTTTGCTGCCAGCTATTAGAGATGGTAAAATGGAGAGAAGCAAAAGAGTGAAAGCTGATCTTTCTCTGAAGTGAATAAGAGATTTGCCACTGACTTCAGAAGAAGCAGCAGGGCAAAACACACAGCCAAGGAGAGAACACTCAGAAGAGTATCTAGAAAGACGAGCAAAGAAAAGAACATAACAAGATATTTAGGGAGAGAGAAAAACAGTTTGAGGTAAAAATGCAAAAGGTTAGAAAAATAGGGGAAAGAAGTCCTGAATTAAAAAAGCGTTCATAGATTCTTAAAGAACTTCCTTACCATGTTTCAAATGCTATTTTCATCTCAGAAAACAGTTTCATAAATCCAATCTCATATTTGTAGCACATTCCTTCAGTAAATTTATCTTGACTACTTACTTCACCCAGACCCAGTATATCCTCTTCCCTAGTCTTACTTACACGTCTTTCAACATGATTTGTGCTATGAGGTAATAAGGAAAATAAATGAAAAGGAAAACAGAGTCTTTATCTGTTTTGGAAAAATAATTTCACCCAGTTTCAATCTTCTGACTGTTAGGATTGTAATCTGAGTTAAATTGTCTGGATTATGCTATATATTCAATGGAGAATGGAGGTGTTCTCCAAAAACAGATCTGATGCATCTATTTTAAGACTCTGACATTCTTTTCTCTAGATTTTTTCATCATGGGACTTTTTCTCTTGGGACTACTCTTATTGATAAACCAGCAATTCTTCGTGACTTGTTTAGAATAAACAAATGACTTTTAAGATTAGAGTCAGAAGATTGACTATTTCATGATATTTATCGATGCTGATTGTATATGAAAATTATCTATAATTCTAGGAAGCCTATCTAAATATTACATCACTAAGAATAAAGACAATGTTTTAAATTTAAAGAAATTATTCTATATTAATGATACTTATTTAAAAATCCACTTATTTATTCCTTCAGCTGGGAGGAATAGTCATACAATATAATCTAAAATATATATACAAATGACATATTGAAGAATTTCTAAATGTAGAAAACTATTTATGCTTAATGAGTGGGTTACACTAGTAAACGAAAATAAGATTAATAAATGTCTGTTTCTGATTCTATGAGTCCTTGTGCATCACCTAAGCAACCTCATCATTCAATAAGGATAGTATTACATTAGAAAAAAATAAATACATGGATGTGTGGTTTTGTTTGTATGTGCATGTATTATTTTCTTTCCTTTATGCGTTATTTGTTATCTGAAAAGTAAGATAAGTTTGCTCTGAAGAAACTCATCATAAAGTGTCAACATACAAGGTAACAAATCAATGGTTGTTTAAATTATTGTGCTTCCTGGAGGAAAATATATTTCAGTTTCAGGCCCTAAATTCATTATGCCTCAGTGCATACTGAGTGAAAAACACTAATGTGTTTATAAAAGGCTCTTCTCATCAACACAAAAGTGTCAGTTGCTAGTTTACTATTTTATGTTTTCTTTGGTGTATTGTCTGATAGTGAAAGCTAATGCACATGGCAGCTTTCAAAGACTTTGAATTGATTTTAAAATGTAAGTAAATTTTTTAACAGGATCAAGCTTAACTACATTGTTAATTTTTATGAATTATTGCAATACCTCAGTGAGAAATTTAGATTAGTTCAATAAAAAGTCAATTTAAAAAACTCTTCATGCTTCATAGTGTCCAAGAATGGATTTTAATGATTTAGTTTTTCTACAGTGGTGATCTGTATCTGAACTTTTCAAGCCTTGCTGAGTTTTTTATGTTTCTTTTGTTTTTATGATATGAAGACTTCTTCAGAAAGGACAGAAAGGAGAAGAAAGAATTCTAACCAATTTTTAAGCCACACATTACACAAACAAGCAAACTCAGGTCCATTTCTCATCAGATTTCAGAGTACCATAAACTTATTTTATTATTCCTCTCTAATGAGGTATGACAAAGAAGCATCATGAGAGAACTTTTTCCTCCACAGAATTTTTGTTGCCAAAAATAATGTATCAGTCATTCAGGAATGCCAAATTGTCTTTAAATTCTTAACTAAATATGAATCATAATATAATCACCAATGGAAATAAGTTTCTGATTTTTTTTTTTCTTTTCATATATCAGGATGTTACTTTGCTTCATATTTCTTTCTATGTATGTTCCTAATCACAATGGGAGCAAAGGTAAAGATTTTTTGGCAAAATTAACACAATCAAAGCCCTTAAGAGCAGAGGTTGTCTCCACCATACAGAGCATAGAGCTGGAATAGAACTGGAAGTAACTACGATTGTTCTGTTTCCCTAAGGTGTTATAGGGAAGGTATTATTTCTTTTGAAGAAGGGTATCTATTCTCCAGTTACATTCCTCTTGTATCTTGGGGTAGTCAATTAACACCCATTAGTGCTTACTAAACTAATTTTGTTCACCTGTTTATCCTGTTCACATTGCTGTAACGTTTTTCCAGTCAAGAAGTAGGATGAAATGTAGGATTATTCTTTAGTGAATGATTAAACAAACATGTAACCCAGAGCACATACTGCTCATGAAGTTATTGAACTTACTTAAAGTTTCTCTTAAATTTGACCCATAATTGAAATGTTGATTGGCATGATCTTATGGTATTATTAATTGGGGCTTCCAATTATTAAGGTAATAAAAAGAGTAAAATAATTTTTTTAGTACTTTAATTGTCAGAAGACTAGCATTAACATACTCATTGCAAGTAATTTTTTGTTCTGAGGCATGATTATCAGAGAGAACTTTGTTTTCCCTGGAAATATATTTGAAAGATAAATGTTTATTTGGGGGGGAAGCAATTTTTTTTCCTTTTTTTTTTTTTTAATTTACCATAAATACTTGTCTCCTCAGCTACAAAAACAAACAAACAAACAAACAAAACTTATTTCATCTTAATGAGATTACTTTAGGTATGCATTTAGCTATCCACTGGTGAACAATAATGTTAAGAATGTTCTTACACAGCTGTTAGGTAGACTCCATTAATGACTATCTTTTTAATTTATCGAGTAACGGAGCATTTCTTTGCCCAAATTAGTTTTATGTTGGCAAATATTCTCTGCCCTATGACTTATCTCTTGATATATTGAAGGGTTTTTTTCTGTTTGCTAGGTATGTGTTGTCATAAAGCTTTCTTGAAGAACTCTTGATCCCTGTTTGCTTGAGTTTTAACTTTGGTTTGTTTGTTTGTTTTTTTTTTTTTTTTTTTCTTTCCTCTCTTTGTGAATAACAAACCAGATTTTTTTTTATTATTATTATTATTTTGATAATCCTTAATCTGGGAGCTGCAATGACCTGATAAAAGCCTTATGTAAGTAAAAGAAAGGGAAATGTATACCCTTAGACCAACATCAAAAGTCAAAAATAATTATTAGAGATTGACTTATTTTTCATTTTTCTATAGACAGTAATTTCTTAGTAATTTTGAAGATATAAGTATTTCATACTTGACTTTTTATAAAGATCTTTTTACAACTTCAGCTGAGTTTGTGGAGAATTAATTTTCAGAAAGAATTTTTCAGGACATAGCACAGAATATTTCTTCCAATTTCTGCTCCTGACAGATGCAGGTAAGAATATCACTGGGTGGAGAGATGAGATCTTCTGCATTCAGAGCACTTCCTGGTGGAGCCAGGTATGGTGTAGAGAGAAAATACTTGAATCAAAGTTAATGGAAAAAATATCAGACCTCAAGCAACTGCAGACGCTGAACTGGTAGATTTTCATGGTGGTAGACTCCAAGCATGGAGAGAGGATAAAATCAGGAAAGTCAGAGTGAGTGTATTTGGCCAAAGAACCTAGCAATTAAAAGCAAGTAAGGGAGAAGAGGACTTGGGCTTGCTGGTCAGAGAATAGACAGAAAGAGTTCCTCTCTTATTTGCAGACTCTTTGGACAGGCCAGTCACATCTTAACATCTTTTAAACTGAAATCCTACTGACTTAAATTAAAGCATGGATAGGTGCAACAGTGATAGAAATGCAGTGGTAACTGGTCATTTTCACATATTCTAACAGGCATATTTTGTATGTTTGAATCACTGAAGAGTGTTACGTCCTCTTTGCAGTTTATAGGGTAGGAAAGAATGCAGACATTCAGACAGCTAGAGATACATATCCTCTGTTTTTTTCAAACCATCCTATCACTTATCCTGTCCTCATAAGACTCTGCAGAAAACCAAAGTTTTCTTCAGCAGACCATTGTATCCATACCAGACAAAGATAGAGGAAGCAGGACTAAAGGGAGCTGGAACAATTAAATTTGTCCTAGTCCTCTCAGTTAATCTATATCTGATGCATGCAAGAACAGCAAGATTCAACTTTGTGTCTAGTAAATTATGAGATTTAGAAGAGGATAATTATATTAATAAGGAGATATCCTTATCACCAAAGGGAGCCTTATGTCACTGAAGCAGCCATAAAAGTAGAATACTTTTTCTTTTCTGCCATGAGTTCTACCATTGTACAACGCTGTACAATGCCATGTCCAATTCCACCCGCTGCAATTTGGTTAGCTACAACAGCACAGATCTCTCTGCAGACTAATGACAGGTTCATGTTGAGGTATGTATTTACAAAATTATTAGACTAGCTTCAGAACACATCTGAATATAAAGTGCTGGCTTGCACAAGTCTATACTTATCACAGAGAAACCAGTAGATATAGTTAACTAGATATGGGAGAACAGTTCAGAGGGAGCTGCAGAATACTAGTTTACATGCATATGGTTTGAACAATAGCTAGAGCTTCAACCCATCTGTAAAGAGATATTTTCACAAAGGATCGGTTGATTTACATTGAACAAGAATTATGAGGGCAGCATATAAAGCCCAAAACAAGCAAGACAATATGAATCTTAGGAAAAAAAAAAGGTGGAAATTGCAAGCAGGATTCAACATACAGAAGTGACTTTGAGAATGTGGGATTTCCAAACAAAACCCTGGTAGCCCTAGGGAGGTAGCAGAAACAAGACATGGGATAAAAGTAAGAAAAAAAAATGAAAGGGGAAGGGGAAAATGATTCTTTTATATAGCTTCACTGAAGGAAAAGAAAAATAAATTACTGATACAATGATGCAAATAATAACACAAATAATACTATAACTTCTGTTAAATTTACTCTGTGACTATCAGATGAGACAATACAGAGATATAATTTTTAGCCAAAACAAAGAAATAGGAGAGGTATATACTTAACATATAGTGCAGGTGATATAAAAAAGCTCCCTATTAAGAAGTGTGGTGGTGGCTGGAGGATGTGACTCCTGTTTAAAGGAGAACTGACAAAACAAAACCTAAACAAAAGCAACTGAGCTGTCCAATGAAAGAGTCAAATCAATTATTTGTGCTGATGGAATAAGTAAACAATGAAGTTGAAGGAGCTCAGGAATTAAGATATTAGATGATCCAAGAGTGTGGGAGTGGCAGATAGCAACAGGGAAAGTGTAAAATTGGAAAATAATGCAAACCTTCTGGGAAGTGGAGGAAAGGTGGTGAAATCAAAACTACTTCAAATCTCGATGTCTCATTATATAGGCCCTGGATGTTTTGTAAGTAATATACAGTGCTGTAGACTGTGCCAGGTGAAGATCTGATATATATTAACCTCTGCCAGCTGGTGTGGAACTTTTATTAATCCATAGCAAACACATTGTGCACATTGTGAGGGAGGGGTAGACTTTTAACACACCAGAACTTACTTGTAGCTTTCCTCAAGAGTTTAGGATGAACCAAAATGTGACTGCTGTTCTCAAAACTGAAAAAAAAAAAAAAAACCATGTTCTTAGTTTTTCATATGTCACACTGATAATTATATTATGAAATCACCCACTGGTTCTATTTAAAATAAAGGTGAAGAGATACGTGAGGGACTCCCAGCAATATTGATCATCATCAGCATGTAGTGGAGAAACAACACTATTAAAATAATGTACTTCAAGACTACTATGAGGCTGTAGAAGAATGTAAAGTGTTGATGAACATCATCCTCACCCTAGCTGAAAGAGTGTATGGTAGCTGATTAACAAAATCATCACCATTTCTGAACAGGACAGTGAAAGACTTGGACTGAATTGCACTGTAATACTGAGCTGTCCAAAATATGAAGATAGCATCGTGTGTCTACTGATTAAAAGTAAGAAGTAAGCCTACAAAAACAGATTGAATACATGAACATAGTCCCTGAAAGTATCACAAAGGGAATGAATAGCCACGTAGCAGTAAGAAATCCTTCCAGTGAAGGGAATACCAGCTTTGATCAAAAACAACTTAACGGGACACTGAAAGAAGTCACAGCCTGTTAGTAGTGACTGAAGACTTGCTGACCATTTTACTCAGAGAAGGGTGTTCACTGTGATGCCAATAATGATTTTTGTTTTATTTGGATAAATGTCCTTTCCCTTCGGTACCCCTACTGTTAGGAGTGGTTTTCTAAAAGAAAGAGGCAATTGGATCGTGACTGAAAACATAAGAAAAAACTATTGAACTATTGAATTTTAGTTATTCTTTAAAATATTTGTGCTTTCTATGGTATTTTTTGTTTTGTCCTTACAAATAATTCAAGCACACTCTCTTTTAAGAGAAATTATAGTAATTTTCACTTGAAATAAGGAGTCATTCTTCAAAGTCACAAAAAATTGAATAGTGCCATCTGTTGTTAGAATTACCTGGCACATCTAATTACAAGCCTAGTTCCCAGAAAACAGACAGTGTTGTCGTGACAAAGTTTGTGTGGTAGACTATTTCCCAGTGATTTGGAAGCAGGAGGTTATATACTGAAGAAAATAGAGAACAGCACAAAAAAAAAGCATGAATCCATGTTAGAAGTCAACCATCATGCTGGAAAACTGACTCTCTCTCTTTGCTAAACATTTCCCACATAGTGTCGAATAAAATAAGTTAAACTATTGTCATGCATAAATGTGTTCCTAATTTTAAGCACACAAAGTGAAAACTCAATCCAATTCAGATATGAGTTCATAGTTGAAACTGAACATATACTGTGTTAGTCTGATGATGTAAAAGAATACTTACCACTAAATCTGCAACTTCAGATTCTTGATGACTTAAACTGGTTTCCAAGATAAATGTTCAAACTATTAAATTACTATAACACTACTCCCCTTTGCATCCTTTAATAGTATACATATAAAATACATATAGTATAGTATACTTCCATAGTACTATGGAAGTCTGCTCATTAACAGTGGTTAGTCATTCAAACAATACAGTGATAAATACTGCAGAAGAGTCCATGAAGAGATTGATTTTCTGTTCAGGTTTTGATTGGATACTATGCAGTAAATGAGGCGTAGGATCACACACATGAGAAAACGCTTTAAATGAAGATCCATGGATCTGTATTAAAAGGACATGTTCAATTTATGTCACTGTACAGGGTTTGTGTGGGATGGAATTAACTTTATTCTTAGCAACCCATACGGTGGTGTATTTTGGATTTGTGAAAAAAAAAGAGTGCTGATAACACGCCAGTGTTTTGGCTGAACAGTTCTTGCACAGTGTCAAGGCTTTCTCTTCTTCCAGCTCTGCCCCCACAACAAGTAGCCTGAGGGTGGACAAGAAGTAGTGAAGGGACAAATCTGGGACAGCTGACCCAAACTGGCTAAATGAGGAGAAAGGAAGGATATTCATGGTTATGGCATTTGTCTTCCTAAGGCACCATTTTGTGTGGTGAGGCCCTGCTTCCAAGAGGGAATGATTAAACTTCCTTTATCTTGATCCATATGTCTTCTCACCTTCCTTATATTTTCACCCCATCCCATGGGAGACAACAGTGAGCAAGCAGCCATGTGGATGCTTGGCTGCTGCCCAGGGTCAAATTGCTTCAATTACTCATTCTATATAATAAATTAAAACTTATGAAAAAAAGTATCAGGCACTTATATAGTTAAAAGTTGTAATAAATGTTAATAAAAGTAAATAAAGTCAAACTTTACAGGGAAACACTTCCCTTGAAATTACTGAAGTATTGTAAATGTCTTGGGTACTGATTGAACAGGAAATAGAAAGAAAGTACATCCCAGAATGCTCGTGTATGTAAAATAGGCTATGAATGTTTAATAGAAACAGTTCTATACAGAATCTTAAATCAAATTTATCTTCCAGTTTTTAATCAAAATTAGAAATATTTGGAATGTGTTTTATATCTATACACGTCACAACTGGTCTGGCCTTGTGCCTGATTTTTTTTCTGTTCTTCAAAAATCTGTGACAGAAACTATGTCCTGTTCCATTTAAGATCTAAATATAGTAATATTTGTCTAGAAGCTTTCTTGCTTTGGGTTTGGGGTTTGGTTTGGTTTTTTTTTTTTTTTACTTTTTTTCCCCACACCCCTAAATTTATGTTTTATTTAGTTTATTTAAGTGTAAGCTTTATTTAAGTATAAGAAAAGAAAGCAAGACATAGTGGAGTTTTCTAACTCTTTCATCCACACTTCTTCTTTCAGACTGAATTTATAAATGTTAAATTTCACACATGTTCCATGATGTTGGTATTTCTGATTTAAGTTTATCTGAAATGTTTGTCTGGCTTAATTCATTCTGTACCAAAAATTCTTTATTTCTGCCGACATTAATGAAAATATAATAATTTCTACTGTCACAGCAAATAAATATAAACATCAAAGTGCATTTTTTTTTTTAAGAGGAAAATGTATTTTTAAGCTGCATTTACTAAAAAAAAATAAATTTTTCATGGTTTTAATAATCTGATGAAAGTAGCTAAGAGACTTTCTCTGTTATTCTATCTGGATACATAATAGAGCAGGAAAAGTTGCTCAGGAGAAATTTTGCATCAACATCAATGAATTAGTAAAAAAAATAATACTACAGTAATTTTTATAGCTGAAAAGTCATACTGTCTGTGACATTTCAAATGAGATAATGCATTCATCCCTCTTTCTGGTCAAATTGTTCAGATTATGATTGAAATAGGTGATATCCAAAGGATCTTAAGTTTCAGTTTTGTTCAGATAAGAACTCTGAATAATCCTTCAAGTTACCAAAAAGTGGCTCAAGTTACCAAAAAGTGGCAGTAAATATTGAAAAAACAGGCTTGCAATTTTTTTTTTTTTTCTTTTTCTGACAGGGTAGGAATAACTCAAAGGAAGACATTCTCACTGTAATTTTAATGCCTAAGTTTTCAACAGGTGGAGCATCAAGAAAAAGCAGCTGAAATTATAATGAATGAAATGAAAACAATAAAATGTTACAAATCTATTTCAGAGACAAAATTTGTATTTCAGTTAAATTAGCTACTTCATCAGGGATATTTGAAATTAATCACCATGTGAAATCTGTAATATTTGACTGGATATGTTTAAGCAGGATAAGATGTACTACAATGAAAGGTATAAAGTTTAATTCCATGGTAAAAAATTGTAAATAGTTCTATACAGAAGTTAAAAATAAAGAATTTTAATGATGCCTTCCGAACACAGAAATTGCGAAACTACTTGTGAAACTAATTGTGAAACTTCAAAGGAAATTTCAGTAATTTTTCTTTTGTCTTTCTATACCTTGTAAAAATAAATTTAATATAATTAAGACATTTAAATATATATTTAAATATTTATTGACTTAATATTAACAAATTGAGATGGGTTACTTTTTGGGCAGCCCCTAAAATTATCACCTCTCTCCAAGAACACAAATATTTACTTAGAGAAAGACCTTAAACACATCCTGTCATTTCAAATGTTTTCTATTAAAGACAAAATAAAAGTAAAACAAGAACAGAAACCTAGTAAATTTGTAAAGTATATGAAATAATATAGTCTATAGTCATAGTCCACCTAACCAAGAAAGCAGAATTCTGAACAATTTAATGCAGAAAGAATTTTGTCTTCACCATACTAATAAGCACAGTGTTAAGTATGAATCCGTTGACATATATTTCATGTTCAACACTTGCATTAATGTGCATTAGTGTGTGTGTATGTGTGAAAGTCTTGTGGACTAAAGAAAGAAATAGTCAAGGTTTGATTTTAGTTCTAAATCAGAAGAAGAATTCAATAGTTTTATAAGAGTAAATGTTTTTGTAAAAAAACTTTATTTAATAAGTGCAACTGAAAGAATCATGTGCTTTGACTGTAAATGAAATGAATTTGAAATGAACCCACAACATACAATGAATCTGATACTACATGAACAAGTTCTTGATACCAGTGTTGATGTTGAAACACCCAGATGACAGTTCAGAGTTCTAAAGTTCGTAAGGAGTCTCCAGACACCCTGAGGAGAATCTTGTGATCTTGAGTTCCCAGGTGTCCCCCATTCATTGTCACTACTGTGCAGGCCAACGCTCCAGCAGCATGCCAGTCCCCTTCTAACAAGGCATCACGAATCACTGCACTCCATCGGGACTGAGCTAAAAGCGGAGCTGGTTCTGATAAGGGTGATGGGAGTGGGTGTGGTGGGGGCTGCCGGCAGCGCTTCCTTTTCTTGTAATTGTAAATGCAGAGTTCTGTTCTGTAGCTTAACTTCTGTAATTTTCGTTCAAGTTCTCAGACATTGTCACTGTCCCTTACCGCTGTGTGACCCTGTTGCTTTAATTCGGACAGAGCCGCCGTTTTTCTCTCCGACTCAGACGCTGATGCGCCGTCAGGGGCGGAACCATAGGAAGGGGGGGGGGGGGGGGGGGGGGGGCGGGCAGAGTTTATGGTGGCACGCCGCTCCACCCGGTACCCCTGCGCGCCTGATTTCTCTGCCGCTTCTTGCGCGGTGGAGCAAACAGGAATACTTGGTGACATGCCCTTAATAGAGTGGAGCTGGTGATTAACCTTGAAGAAGGTGGCTAATCATGACAGATGGTTGGTTTCGGCAGGGACCGGTGGAGATGGTATAGCGCCGATAGCTGCCATAGCAGCAGCAGCTACTTTCTTTTCTGCTTGCATCTACCTCAGGGCTTTTACAATCCTTTGCCAGACCACCCCTTGCTGTCATGCTTCACTGCTTTTATTGCCTCCAGTGATAGTCTCGTCCCACAACAAATCACCTACTTCGCGCCACTCCTGTTGGCTAAATAATAGCGAGGGGCCATCATCCCTCTGCCCCTCCGCCTCTGAGGTGGGGGGGGGGGGGGGGCATGACTGTAAAGATACTGGGGGGGGCTGGCCTCCGGACTTCCCCTACTTATGTTAACTGAAACCAGCACTCCTGTTGATGGTACAGGAATACGATCACTGTCAAAGAGCATAGATCCGGATGCCTCACTAACTGGGGTAACAGTGGAACTTTCCCCCCCAACTTTGTAGTTGCTACAGCTGCAAGGTTCTTTTCAAGCTGATACCGCTTATTATTATTCACCACCTCCCGCCATGGTTTCATCATTTTCCTTGCAGCTTTATCCTCGTCAATTGCTATATCCCACAAAATATCATCTAATCGTCTCCACTCCTTGACATCAAAAAGAGAATTAGGGTCCTGAAAACATCCTTTGACCTGTCCTAATGCTACTAAACCCACGAGTGATTTTATACAATCCACTCCCCGCTTTTCTAAAAAGCACTGTAATAAATCCAGGGCTACCTCCTGTTCCATCTCATCAACCTGGTGCTCCTTGTTTAAGGCACCTCCGGTCTTGTGCTCCCTGGATAAGGCACAGTACCGTTACTGCCGACCCACCCCTGATTAAGGCACCGTCGGCCCTTTGCTCCCTGCTTAAGGCAAAAAAAAAAAAATACTCCCGCCGGCTTGTGCTCCCTGTTTAAGGCACAAAAAATACTCCCGCCGGCTTGTTCTCCCTGTTTAAGGCACTAAAAAATACTCCCGCAGGCCTGTGCTCCCCGTTTAAGGCACTAAAAATACTCCCGCCGGCCTGTGCTCCCCGTTTAAGGCACTAAAAATACTCCCGCCGGCCTGTGCTCCCCGTTTAAGGCACTAAAAATACTCCCGCCGGCCTGTGCTCCCCGTTTAAGGCACTAAAAATACTCCTGCCGGCCTGTGCTCCCCGTTTAAGGCACTAAAAATACTCTCGCCGGCCTGTGCTCCCCGTTTAAGGCACTAAAAATACTCTCGCCGGCCTGTGCTCCCCGTTTAAGGCACTAAAAATACTCCCGCCGGCCTGTGCTCCCTGTTTAAGGCACTAAAAATACTCTCGCCGGCCTGTGCTCCCTGTTTAAGGCACTAAAAATACTCCCACTGGCCTGTGCTCCCTGTTTAGGGCACTAAAAAATTACCCCCTTTGATATGTTGCTGATGCTCCGTGACTAAGGCACCAGTTGCAGCGCTTGCCAGCAGCCCTTGCGGAGAGCAACCCTCTATCTCGGTTCAGGTCCTCGGAACGACCTGTCAGAAGCCCACTGTCGGATCGTTCTTGATTCGGCTAGGCGCTGCTGTCTCTGATGTTTCCCCGCGTTTGTTTCTGCCGCCGCTGTATGCAGGGCCTTTCCGCGTCAGCTTCCGGCACCCCTCTGCGTCAGTTCTGGCGCCCCCCCGCTTCCACTTCCGGGGCCACCCTGTGCTCGCCTCCAGCCCCCCCTTGCATCCGCCCCCGGGGCCGCTCAGCATCCGCCTGTTGCGTCCCTTCGCATCTGCCCCCGTGGCTGCTGCAGTCGGCTCCTTACCACGTCAGTTCCGGCGCCTTTCTGCTTCCGTTCACGGGGCCACTCACTTCCGGTCTCGGGGCCGGTCCGCCTCTGCTCTCCGGGGCCGGTCACCTCTGTTCTGCGGGGCCAGTCTGCCTCCGTTCTGCCGGGCCGGTCTGCCTCCGCTCTGCAGGGCTGGTCACCTCTGCTCTCGGGCCGCTCCGCCTCTGCTCTCGGGGCCGCTCCACCTTCGCTCTCAGAGCCGGTCTGCCTCCGTTCTTGGAGCCAGTCCGCCTCCGCTCTCGGGGCCGGTCCAGCCGGCTTCTCTCCGCATACTGTCCCTGGGCTGCCGGGGCTGGTGCCTCTCTGTCTCAGCTCGTGGACACCGGATGCTGCTGTATTTGGTGTTTCTCTGGGTCCGTTCTCGAATTCCTCGGTCGTTGCTGTTTTCTCTGGGTGTGCCACTCTGTCTGTGTTATTCTTCTATGCAGGTCCCTGTTCGGGCGCCATCTTGCGGAGCTGTGGACGAACGACACGCCGAGACGGGTTCAGTGTGGGAGATAGAGCATCAATCACCGTGTCTGTTTATTGGTCCAGGGTACATATATTTATACAGACAATGATAATTATTATGCCTACTAGTCACTAGCTGATTGGCTTAAACTCTAAAGGTCGTATTCGCACGGTCCACCTACTTGCAGTTAGCTTACAGCACAAGCTTCTCATAACACTAAGTTTCTCATGCTACTATTTCTGATTCCTGTTGACTTGTTTTCGATACACGACAGTACCGTAACACAATGTTTCTCAGACCACCGTTATCATAACACTAGGTTTCTCAGACCACTATTCCTAATTCCTCTTAACCTGTTTTCGACACACCACAGTACACAGGGCTGAAGCGTCCTTGACATTCCTCCTGTATCAGCAGCTGCGAGCAGCTGCAGGCAAACCCTAGTGAGGCCCAGCATCAGCAGCTAGAGCAGGCTCTGATCATACAATTGCTTGGTGGGCTCAGGACCCTTGTCTCTGAGCCATTCTCCAACAGTTGACTACAATATATTATAGATGACAATGCTAGAAAAGTATTTTTTTTAAGAAATCCAGAAGAAAATATATTGGGATTTAGGTGTATGGCTCACAAATATGTTAATTGGTTATTATTTTTGTTTTATCTCTTTGGTTTTTAATCTGCCTTTGTTGTATATTTATGCATATTTTAAAACCAGAGACTAATACAAATAAGAAATTCAATATACAAGATGTTCTTTTTGTTCCTTTCTACAATTTTCAGATAATGTGTAGAGTTTGTTCCATTTTCCATCAACTACTCAATTTTTGTTATCATGAAAAATTAATGCTGGTAGAATGATAAGGAGCTCACTTTGTATTTCTTGTTACCATAATCCATTTCAGAATATTGGGATAGATGAAATCTCCTAGAACTTCAATGATAAAAGCTGGGTTTTACTCAACACAAGGTGGTTCAATCAATTTATAACCTTTGCTCATATACTTCCACTTGGCTTGTGCCACTACAGATATTTATCTGTATTATAAAACAGAAAGAGGTCTTGAAGGAAATTATGAACTCTTGTTTTGTTTCTAAATTTTGCTAAACTATAATTACAGTTATATTTTGCAGAATGTGCTTCCTTGTGATGAGGTTGGGGTTTTGGGGTATTTTGGTTTGTTTCATTGCTTTATTTTTCATTTATAGCTAACATATTGTAAATGAGAATTACCCTTACAATATGAACATACCAATTCTTGTATAATTTTTACCTGTACTTCTTACAGACTTTATAGATTTATCCTTACAGCTCCAAGAGTTTAACATTTTATTTTATTTCCATCATAATGCCTTACGCAATGAATATGGTAAACAATATCAGAAAGGTTTTTGAAAGACTAAAAGCTCCCTAACTCCAGACTGATCTTCAAAGCAGTCAAAAAGAAAAATTAATAACATTCTCAAAGACCAGAAAGCCATGTGATCACTGAACAAACAGTATGGAACTTATCTCAAGAGGTTTCTGAAAATACTTTTTGTCTTATTATTTCCTTTTGTTGTGACATATAATAACGATATAAGGCTTTTTTTCAGAGTGGTTCTAATTTCAAAAGGTTCATGACAGGAATAACAATGCTATAAATATCATAGGATCATAGGAAAATTCAGATTGGAAGTGACCTGAGGAAGTCATCTAAATCCAGTGTCCTAATCAAAACAGGACCAACTCTGAGGTCACACCAGTTTGCTTAGAGATTGATCTAGTTGGGACAAAGTCTTGAAAATTCCCAAGGGTGGAGACTGCATAAGGCAACCTGTTCCACTGACTGATTATCCTCTTGGAAGAAAGAGGTCTCTTGGATAGAATCAGATCCTCCTTGTTTTGACTTATATTCATTGTCTCTTATCTACCTGCCTCGTACCACTCAAAGGATCCAGGCTCTGTCTCCTTGATGATCTGCCTGTAGGTGTGGGGGAAGGGGGCATGGCCTTCTGTTAGGTCCCTCAAAGCCATCACTTGGCAAATCTGAACAAGGCTAGGTCCCTCAGCCTCTCCTCACAGGGCAAGTGCTTCAGTCCCTCATCAGCCTGAAGGCCCTCCACTGAACTCACCCCAGTCTATTGATACCTTTCTTGAATAGAAGGGCCCCAAACCAGACACAGTGTTGTAGATGTGGTAAAATGAGTGACAGGTAAAAGGGCACAGCCATTCCTGTTGAACTTTTGTCCATGCTTATCACAGACCTGGTTGTTGCTCACTGCTGTGTCATGCCCAGCTTCTCATCTATCAGCACACTCAGCTTCTTCTCAGAAGTTCTATTTCCCAGACAGTCAGGCCCCAGCCTGTCATCGCAGTGGGATCTTCCTTCCCAGGCACAGGACTTGGCATTTATTCTGACTGATTTTCATAAGGCTCCTGGAAAACTATTCCTCTAGCCTGTCCATCTCCCTCTGAATAGCAGTTGTCACCTCAATTATATTGACTGGTTACCCAATTTGGTGTCATCTGCAAACTTGATAAGCAGGCACTCCATCATCTCCTCCAAGTCATTAAGTTAAACAGGACATGTCCCAGGATAGACCCCCTGGTGTAGTTCACTTGCTACTGCTCCCAAGATAGAGTATGACCTCTTAATTACTACTTTTTGAGCCCAATCTTCCAACCAGTTCTATATCCCATGTAGTCATCCTCCAATCTAGATCATAAAATCCTAACTTTGAAACAAGAGGTGCTGAGGTGACTGTTAGTTCCTCCAGTTTCATTGACATTACTACATTAGCTCTTCCTTTACCAGAAAAAGTTTTTTATCTCACTCTAAAAGTCACAAGAATAAATGCTAATGAAAATGCTGTTGCAATTGTACACCATTAACTACAAGCTAATACAATTAAAAATTGAAAACTTTGAAGAATTAAAGTACATGATTTCTATTTCTCTAACATATACATTCATGTTTACTTAATATAATGCTGAAGCATTTTATATTAATATTATATATTAAGTAAATATGCATGTTAGTGAGCAATAACAAGTTTTCCCCACTAACATGAAATATAGATAAAATGAAGATACATGGTCATAAAATAACTTGTATTGAGGCAGACCTGCATGAAGAAAGAAGACCAAAACCATAGCATATGATTCCAGCAATAAGAATTTATCAAATTCACTGATTTCTTTGTATTTGTGAAACACAAGTACACCACTTGTACTCACTTGTACTAGTACTCCTGGCATCACAAATGAGCCACATTTAATTTCCAATGCCAAGAGAAACTAATAAGCACATAATAAATATTAAAAGTTTGGCAGCAACCTATGTGTGCTTAGCTTTTCTTTTGGGCTTCCTGATGCTGTGTTATTAGAAAAACCTGCTTAGGTCTGCAGATAAGAAGCTGTATGTGAGAAGTCTTCTTTAAGGCATGAGACCCCTGTATGATGATTCGTTAAGCCCTAATACACATCTATCAATAAGGGAGGATAGGATACTAGTAAAAATACTGTTCTTTAACATCATCCAATACACTCAACATCCCAATTTTATATGGTATAACTAAAGAAAAAAGGTGATCAGGGTTCTATATCAGAAATATATAGAAAAGATCAGGTCTATTCTGTGTATTGATGATTGGTGCAGTGATAGTGAAGACAGCAAGACAAGCTGTAATCTTGATGTACCCAATCTAGTGGAAGGCATCCCTGCCAACAGCAGTGGAGTTGGAACTAAATGATCTTTAAGGTCCCTTCTAACCCAAACCGTTCTATGATTCTACCTAACATTCCATCAACTTATGCTAAGCTCTGCAGAGATGTCAGAGCTCAGATACATGGTCTTTCCAGCTGTTGTTGCGTTTTACCAAGTGGATGTATCAGCTCATTCAGAGTTTACTTCATAGGTCTTTCATTACCTTATTGCTTGTCATAGCGTTGAAAGGTGCACAGGCAGTTTTTGCAAATAAGCTACATTTATAAGAACTGAGACACACACTTCCTAAAAGTAGTTATTGGGGAAGACAACAGAATGAAAATAGAATAATGCAGAAATTAGTAATTTTTTATCAGAAAAAATAAAATACAATACATGGATTAAATAAGATTAATATTTAAGTTGCAGTCACGTTCTGCCATGGATGTTCCTTATTAGGAGTGGTGAGCAATTTAGAAATTATATATGTATGTATAGATGTGTATATAGATGTGTGTGTGTGTGCGTGTGTGCGTAATGCTGCTCTAGTACAAATTGCAATTTTTGGAGTCACTTACTATGTTTGTAATATTTTAAATAAAGCAAAATAATCAAAATATTAAATATGTCCAATTTCTATGTTGTCTTTAAATAAAAGTTTAGCAAACGTTATTACATAATTAACAGAAGAAAAGTTAATAATGGAAATGGGAGTTTTTAATATGAGACACTATATAAGTGCTGTGAGTAAAATACTAAGGGAACATCCATGTTTATGATGTCTTCAAATAAGGTGTATTATAGAAGAATAAGCCTCTGAATTCTCTAAATAACTTAAGTAGAACTGTGAAGTCAAAAGAAGATAAAGAATGTACCATACCACAAAATTTCATTAACTCCCAGTAATTTTATTTGTCCCTTAAATCAGAAATTATCAAATGTTAACAAGAAGTGAAAAAGACAAACTTCCTTCCTCATCAGTTCAAAAGGAACATCAGCCTCTGGATAATTCATTTGATTTTGTTTTCCCAGATGATGAACTTAATTCTATTTTATGTCAAAGAAATCTTAAGGAGGTGTTCAGTAGACACCAGAGTATTGAAGACCTAGAAATTGGTCATACAGTTTGAAAAGGTTTTTCTCACCATTTGTGATTTATTTAATTTCTCTCAGTCCTAAACAATTATAGATGTTTCAGATGAGTGTTTTCAAGTGGAAATAAATATTTCCTAGATGGATCAGACCAACATACTTTACTATATTTAAATTCCAGACCTGATTCTCCCAATGTCTGTATTTCAATTACTTGCATTCATTTTCCTGATGCATTTGACTTCAAAGAGACTATACATGAAAGTAAAATTAATCAAGTGAAATAATATTTGCAGAATTGGGGCCTTAGAGAACACGTTATTAAGGCTAGAAGTGCATAGAGCACTCAAGAGACAATAATGTAAATAATAGTATTCCTTTATATGGTATATTTCAAACTATGAAAATGTGAGTTCTTATAGTCTAGAGCATACTCTGAGATAAACTGCATCTGTTGAAACTCTTTCCTCTTTGCACAGGATATTCAAACTGTCAAAAGGAAACAGTCCTTTCTTCTCACAGGATAATTTAATTGTATGCATAAAGTTCTGGTGTTTCAACAGAAGAGATTAACAGCTCACCTACTTCCAGCACAACACCTTGATGGATGGAAGGCAGCTAGACAATGAGAAATGTAATTTATTTTGTAACCGTAGAAAATTTAACCAAATTTTTTCATATTTTGAGTAAACACCTCTTGGTGTAGTGAAAGATGAAATATCTTCTTCCTCTCCCATATACTTGTCTAATCAACTTGACCCTTTGCTTTCCTTTCTCTTGTAACAAGTACTGATACCAGAACAAATGTTTTTTTAGATTTTATTTATCCAAAAGTTTGTTCCAAACATTTTTTTTTTCTGATTCAGTTTGCTACTGAAAAATAGGTATTATTTACACCTCAGCTGGATGGAAAAATTAAGTGGAACATATTTCTTATATGTTGCAGGCTTTTAACATAATCTATTTTTTTCACTTCATGATTTACTTTTTTTTTTTTTTTTTCCTTTTTACGTTATTGCTCTCCTAAGTGTATACTTTATTGATTCATTTATTACCTGAAAGAGTTTCTAAATTGCATGAGGTGGCCATCAGGGGGCACTGAGAGAGCACAGAGCTCCTCAGCTCACTTCACCCAGAATATAACGTGTCACCTATGGGGCCATCCTACTTTCAGATCCCCTTCAGTGTCTTATGCTTGAAGCTATAAATCAATCTTGTAAGCACTGAGGGTGTGCACAGATCCCTGAAGGTAGGTTTTCAGAGACACAGTCAATACATACTTCAGCAACTTGGTTTTACAGTAAATATAAGCCTAAAGGCATCCAGTGCAGAAGTAAACAGAACAGCATAAACCAATAACACACTAGAACAATAAGACTAATGTAATTTCTGCTCTTTTCTAGATAGCAATATGTGTTAGAAAGCAGGTTCTAGATTAGAGGCCTTATTTCTGATTTTTACTCTTCTGAATATTCTTTTTGCTTTTCATGTCTTTTATATCCTAATCAAATATCCTCAAATGCACTAATTTGAACTTCAATACACTCGGGTAACACTGGTGAGTATAATTCTGAAATCTAGAATAATGTAAAATAAAGCAGTTATCCTGTAAGAAGTTTTGTTTACTGGAACAGATGTTTGATATTGTATCTTCACCCAGAAACTTTTATCTGAATTATGGATGCAGTTTTAACTCTAAGCATTGTAAACCTTTGTTTCATATTTCATAGAAAAGACCCCTTAAAATACAGGTGTTTTAAAACAGTGAAAGATATTTAATGAGAAGTAGAACTTTCACATGTATACAGTACTTCAGAAGAGGGTTGATTTTATTTATATAACTATTTTGTTAATTTCATGCCTGGCATTTTTGTTAACATTTTACAAGTACTGTCTTTGCTCCTGTTAAGAAATGATACAGAATTTTATATCAAATATCTATCTGAATGAAAGGAAAAATACACCAAAAGCTTCTGAGTTTAATTGTTAAATAAAAACTCTAAGGAGAAAAAAATCTCAGATTTCTGAAACAGTTATATAAAAGCTTGTATTGCTTTACTGAAATTAATATCCATTACTTGTCAACATGTTTTCAGAGTATCTGTAAAAAAACAGTTTGTTTTGGTTCTCTGACATAGCACATATCATGTTAACAATTGGTAGACAAACTGAAAGTTTATAACAAACAGACCTAAGAAACCAAATCTCAGAAAAGCCTAAGGTTTTACAAACAAAGCCAGAGGCTTTGTTTTGAGGTAGAGGGTATCTTTCCTGAGATTGCAGTAAAGTGGCTGATCATCCACAGGGAAACTCAGTCTGTTATGGGACTGTCATGAAAAAAAATTTATTTTTCTTGTTGTTTTCCTCTTAAAACTGTACAGAACATGGTCACCAAATCTCTTCATTTGTCTAAAGATATGTATAACTTGATAGTTCATTATTTTAATTCACCTTTATTCCTGGCTATTGTCCTGGTTTTAGATGAGAACACTGGAATTAAAATTGTTGTTGATAAAAAAGTGCCTAATAAGAAAGAAAATGAATCCATATGTATTTTTAATAAATAATTTTGCTTGCCAGTTGTTTTTTTCTTTTATTTTTTTCTTGGAAAGTATTATTAAGATTATTAAAAAGTGAATTACCAGGAAGTATTCACTGTATTGAAAAAGAAACTGTGGTTGATATTTCTTCTTTAACATTCATACATATGAAAAGAAACTATTTACTTTCTGCTCAAATACACAGCATTGCATAGGCATGAAGATACTATACAACCACAAAGGACATTTATTTCTGAATGAATTAAAAAAGTAAAGAGGAAATATGTAAAAAGAATGAAGCCAATCTCCAGAGATACTTCATACCTTAATATTCATCCATGAAAAAGATTTTTGTGTTAATTACCTGTATGAAGCAAAGAAAATATATAATTCCTTCATTTGTAATATCATAAATTCATAAAGTCTTATACAGATTTTACATTTTTCAAATTAAAAGGTAGTCTTTTAGTGTGTACAAAATGTTTTGGAAAACTGTGGGCAACCTTTTCAGGAACCTGAGAAAAAAAATGTCTTCCATCTCTGAATTCCTCTTTCTGTAGAGATTAAAGATAAAGAACACAGAGATAAAATTTGGTGAACTGCTTGTGATTTTAATAAAGCCATATTATTATTATTATACAAAGCAGTTTTTCATCTCATATGCACTTGGATGCACTTGGTTGATTGAGATGAATCATCCTTTGAAGACATCTATCTCTTTTTATTAACCATGAAGGGAGTAGAGATTCATCACAACTACCTTTAACAATCTAAAAATTAAGGAAATAATTAAATCTGTTTATGATGGTTTCTATTGTCTCTGTTGAGATTACTCATGTCACCTATTTTAGATACATCTCTGAGTAGACATGATTATCTTTTCTTATTATACATTTCTGTGCATGGATCTTAGAGAAAAATTGATTACTAACAGAAGTAAGGCACATCAGATAGCATGCATGTCATCTAACATTCAGTGATATGTATCTGGTGTAATCTATTTGTCTATATTTTCTCCATAGCTAACAGGCAAAACTAGTTACACTTCTTGGTAAATTCATCCAGTATTTTGTAGCTATTCTGAGCTTGTATATGTTTAATGTATTGCTTGTTGCCAACAGAAATAATCAAACAATTAACTTTAGGTATATAACTAGTTATGTGAGATGGTTAACTCCAAGCAGTTAAATTTTTGACAAGTGAGACAAATTCCAGTGAAAGATAAAACAATCTTAAAGCACAGTAACTGAAACATATGACTAATTTAAAAACAAAACTAAACAAAATATCAAAACAATAAACCAGTTTTATTAATATTTATCAGTTTTTCAAAATTTACAGATAAAACCCATTTGTATGTCCTGTTGAATTCACAGCTTTACATCTTAGCAAACAACATTGTTGATAATCCCTCTGCATTTCAATATTTTCAATTAGTATATTCAAGTATCATAATTGGATATTTCTGTATTATGGCACCAATTAAAATCTTATTAAAAAAATATTACTATTTGTTACTGTTAAAACAAGAAAAAAAAAAAAAACACTATTTACTTATTATAATGTAAAATTCCCACTATTTTAGTTTTGGATATTATCATGTCTGAGTGAATTGATGTACTTTAATACAGTACATTACAGCCTAATCTGCAAACAACTGGAAGCAAACTGTAACATAACCTTAAATATACTGATCAGTTGAAGTGTTATAACACAGGAGCTGCCTTAGTAAGATAATTGCTTCATTTACTCCTGCATCTTGTTCCTATGCATGCCTAGTAGTGTTTCTTAGCAAAAAGAAAACTCTTGGTATATAAAGAAAATATTTTCTTTATTGCTGTAGGAGATAAACATAGAGACTGATTTAGGCTTCTCCATACTGGTATGCAGTAGCAATTAATAGTCTTGTGGCAGGCTATACAGTGCTAGAAGCAGATAATGAAAAGTGTTCTAGAATCACAGTCGTATCATAAAATGAGTGAAGATAAAAACTGATAAAAAACATATTCCATTCACAATTAACGTGTTTTTGTAGTTCAGACAATTAAATTCTTTCTCAGTAAGAGTGATAGATCCATCTTATAAAGAAAAGATATAATTTTTTTCACATGAAATACACTCTTTCCAAATATATTACTTAGAGTGAATGTACATTTATTCTTCAGTATCCTCTTTTCTTGTACTCTCTTTTGTTTATGTCTTTATTCCCCTTTTTAGACCATGATTTTCAGTGTAAGTAATACTTATTCATGTGCGTTACAAGGGGTAATCTGAGCTGTTACCTCTTCTAAAGACAAAATCTATATGTAATGTGTTACTCATAGTTAGGTGACTGAAGTTTAGACATTCTAATCGTTTATCTCATCACAGAGTTTGTCTAAGGATAAGTTTTTAAACAGAGTTTAAAAGAGTAAAAAATAAAAACCTAAGTGGAAATCAAAAAAATTAAAAAAACATTTTCAATATAGTCTCAAAAGTCTTTCAACAGAGTAAGGGATAATGTCATGGTCCAGTTTAAACTTCTTTAGCTGAACACATTAAATAAATTGAGGGAACATGAGTTAGGACTCTAACTTTCTCAAACAACCACTCAAGTAAAGCATCTGAGTAGAAAGTTGGGGAAGTTCAGTAGGAAGGGTATTTCAGAACCTCTATATATGAACATAATGTAAAAACCTTTCCATACGACAACTGTTCTCTGTATGAAATGCCAAAGACAAAGGACCCTAGCTTGCATTAGATTTTCTGTTGTCCTTTGGTTATAAAACTGAGTAAAAAAGTAAAAGTAATCAGTTTTCATTTGTCCTTCATAAGTTAACCAACTTCCCACAAAAAATTTTTTCCTATTACTTTGTCACTGTATTCTCTCATAATATGTAAATCTTACCTTAGCATTAATTGTTTTTGTCGCCTTTACATGAAACTCATTAATCTTTGATACATCTTTACTGAGATGAAGCAGTGGAACTCAAAATTAGGTCATATGAGTATTTTATAAAACATAGTTTCTATATATGTTTGTAATTATATTTATGTGATTTATTTTTTATTACTTTAAGAGACTTCTACAGAATATTTTATTGTTTTGTTTGTGAGAAAAATGTTTATTTTTCTGTTTCTTCTCAATTTACTTACATAAAGAAATAAAAAGCTCTCCTTTAAATAACCTTTACTGACAGCTAACAAAGTACTTATTAATATATGATACACTTCAACATCTGTAAGCCCATGCTATAAATAATACATGAAACTGAATAGTAATTTTTGTGGTGTGATATAATTCAACACAGCACTACATGAGTTATTGTGCAACCACAAAAAATGCTGTAATTTAAATGAAACATTTTCTTCTTTTAAAAGAGTTTAGTAGTTAACAGTTTATATTCTGTTCAAACATTTAAAATGAAGGCCACAATACGTTCTTCTTCATAACTGCAGATTTCTGTTAATATGAAAATCAAAATAATGTGAATAATTTAATTTTTTCATTACATGGAAGCAACATCTTAGATCAATTATTGCAATAATTAATTCATTGCAATAAATTAGAGTAAAATTTGCTTCCACATTGACCTCTTTACCCCCAAAAGTATTTAAGTTACGCTGAGAGTGAGCCACCTGTTCAATGTATGTACCGTTGACTTATTTTTAACGGTTACAGAATTTTTCATTAAGTAGTAGTACAATAGACATCCAAGATCTATAGTTCATTTTATTCCTGTAATACTTGAAAAAATAGATGCGTAAAACACAATTTCTCCTTTTTGATCTTTACCCTCATGGTCTTTACACTGTCTTGAGTCCTTTTGTTTTCTTCATGAATCTTGCTATTTTTTTCTGTCATTTAATTAGTATATTTTTCTCTCATTTTTTGACAGTTGTTTTGCTTTCTTCCTCTTAGCTTGGTACTGCTGAGTTCTGAGTTGTAAAACCAGACTTTAATTTGCCTAAACAATTGTCAATTACAGTGTTTCTCAAATACAATGTGTTTTCCCCTTTAAATTATTTAAAATAATTTAATTTGCATCTATCTACAAAATTGTGAAATTGGCTGATTAAAATGTCAAGATTGTGTGGCTGTGCACAAGCATAGAACCGTATTGATTTTATTCTGAAAGTATGACTATTTTTATCAAAGTTTTACCTCTTCCCATATTTTTCTTTGCCCACAAACTGAAGAGGATTGCCTGTGAAGATAATTTTGATTTTTTTTTTCTCTTCATTGGACTCAGTTTTGTGTCTTTGATAGTAATGGAGATATGAAAAAAGATAGTAGAACTAACTAAGAGATGGTAAAAATAACATCAAAAATGTATTTTAACAGTCCCCTTTACAGATTGTGCTAAAATTGTTTCAGAATAGTTTTTGAGGATTATAATCATGGCTCATTTGATGAACTCTTTACTGGAATATAACTGATAATAGGAAAATGTGAATGAAAATTTGTCAGAATGAAGTAATGTTGATTTGGTCAAAGAGTATGGTACTTTCAGATAAATCCAGCATTCTCTGCACATTAAGAATCCCTGCTGAAATTTTCTGAAGACAGTGGAGAAAATTTCTGTTCTTGCTCTTTACCACGCACATAAACTTTGTAATATTCTATGTGGCTGAATATTTCTGTGGGAGAAAAATGAGCAGGATAGATCACTGAGATGAACAAGCATGAAGCCATTTTCCCTCTGGATTGCACAGTAAGCCTGTAATAGCAAGTCAGATGAAGTCAAATAGAACCTGTCAAATGATTCTGTGATGTATGGATCACAATTACCAGGTCAAAGGACAGCTTCTTATTCACTTGAATGAACTCAATAATAATTTGCATAAAACTTGATTTTGACTGTGTGACCTCATCATAAGAATGAAAAGGGAAGAAAACCAAATGATCCAGTGGTAAAATGTCATCATAAATAGGTTGATATAATAAATTCTTTTATTTCTGTCTTGAACTGGGATGGATTTTTTTTTTCTTTTTTTCAATGGAAACTATTTAGATTTCATAAAGAAAGAGGAAAATAGTTACCTTACCTGCCCCCAAAACTCTAGCAAAGAAACAAGGAATCAAGACATTAGGTTTAAGTAATGAAAGTTAATAATTGCTGTGTTGATGTAAACACATCTGTCTCTTCGTCAATAATTGTGACAATATTTGAGACCTAAAAGCATGTGTCTCAATACAAATACTGGTCCATGTTGGTACAGTGTAATCAAACTAGTACAAAAGAAAGGAAGTAAGCTCTAAAATTTTATCGCTATGCCTTCTTTAAATACTTGATTTGAGCTCAGAGGGAAAATAAGCACCACACATCCACACATATATCCCTTCTCTCTCAGCAATGAGAACAGAAAAATGATCTAGTCTTGGGATTCAAGATAGGACTGGGAGGGGCAGATCACCCATTATGGACACGGGCAAAAGGCAGACTCATTAGGAGAAGAAAAGAACATAAATTTATTACAGGCACCAACAACAACATTTAACAGAGTAGGACAGTGAGAAGCATTGCCACATCTTGAGAACACCTTCCCCTCACCCCTCCCTTCTTCCCAGGCTCAGTTCTGCTCCCGATATCTCTACCTCCTCCCCTCAGTGGCACAGGGGGCAGGGAGTGGGGGGTGCAGTCAGTGCTGTCGCTTCTTCCATCTTCGATGGGGGGAACTCCTGGAACTTCTTCCCTCTGCTCCATTGTGGTCCCCCTCTCACAGGAGACAGTCCTCCACAAACTTTGTCTGATGAGAGTCCCTCTCAGCGTTTCCCTACACTGTTTCAGAGTGGGTCATTAACTTTCTCCAACTGGAGTCCCTCCCACAGGTTGCAGCCCTTCCCGAGCTGCTCTGGTGTGGGACACCCCTACGTGCTGCAATCTTCCTAACGCTGAACTACAACAGCAGGGTCTACCTTTTCCCACAAGACCCTGGCTTCTTCAGGCACAGAGACCTTGATCAACCAGGTGAAACAAAGGCCATATATCTGCTCCACCGTAGATCTTCATGGGTGTCAGGGGGGGCTGCCCTGACATCTCACCACAGGATACATGTGGGTCTCTGATTCGGCACACTTCCCCTCTCCTTTCTTTCTTCATTCTTCCACTGATCTTGGTGTTCATGCAGCTGCCGCAATTCCTCCTCATAAATCTGACTCCTCCTCACCATGTCCCTTCTTAAATATGTTAACACAGAGGCACAACCGACTGGCTCATTTTTGGTGCAGAGGTAGAGCTGACTTGGAGCTGGGGAAGCTTTGAGAAGCTTCTCACAGGGGGCCACCCATATAACCCCCTCCTCTGCTACCAAAAAACCTCATCACTCACTCAAACCCAGGACAATACTCTAGCTGGATATGGTACCTTTGTTTTAAAGTGACTTATCTACCTTTTCTATGAAAATTTCCTTAATTTTATTACATCAGGATGAACTATAAATGTCCATGCTATTTAAGTTTTTAGTACAAACTGACAAATCTAAAAAAAAAACAGTACATGAAAGTGAAAATAACAATGACTCATCTCACTTGTTTTTACTCGTCTGGTTTTCTTTTTGCAACCAATAATTTTCTTTTGCCTTTTATAATTTTGATAAACAATGAGGCAAAATATAAAAATCACACTTTTCTGACATCCCTTGCCACCAGATGTTCCCTTCAGATATTAGTACATTAACTTGCCCAAGCACATGCCACATACATTCCTTTTCTCCCTGAGGGTTATGCAAATTACTCTGAAAGCAATAACCATACAGCAGGGATGTATGTATTGTTATACATGGGTCCAATGCTGCAATGAAACACTTGTAGTGACTAACAACAAAATTACTGAATTAGTATATGTTTGGCCTTAAAATAGGCTTGAGTTTTGCTGTTGCTGTTTGGATTTTTGGAATTATTTTGTACATTTTTTAATGTGATGGTTGTACTGCATATATTTGGTACTTCATATGGGCAGTCACACTTGAGAAAACTTACACTTTATCTGAAGCATCTTTTTTTAACTTTCATGCTCTGTAGAGATGTCATAAGAGTAGTAGGAGAGTATGGAATTCCATATTAATTCTGTAATAGTGAATTTTATAATATACAATGATTTATGGGGAACCATAATTCTTGTCTGTGTTGAAGACACTTCCAGTTGGACTTTGACCATGACTTTTTTACTGTTATCCAAAGGGAGAAAGTCTTTTACCAAGGCTAAAATACTCATTACCATAATCTCTCTGTCACAGCAGTGAGCTTCCAATTAGTCCATCCATAAAACTAAGTATTTAATGGGAAATAATTTAAATTACTCACAGATGTTGGAGCTTCCAGAGGAAAAGAAAAGAAAAGAAAAGAAAACAAAACAAAACAAAACACAAAGAATTCATAAAAAGACTCAAATTAAAACAAAGATACTTAACAACCTGCTGCATAGAAGAATTCTTCTATCTGGAGGTCAGAAGTTTTGGAATGGCAGTAAGTGGCATAAGTTCAAAGAGCTTTAAATAATTCCAGATATCTGAAACTCCTTTCCCTAACATCAATGTTTTGGTTTCAAAATGTGAAGCAAATTCTTTTTAAAATAGACAGTTGAAACAAAGAATATTGTACTGGCCAACATGGCCAGTGCTTTCAGAAACAAGACCTTTGAACTCTATTCTTGCTTCTGCTAATATATTTCTAGTTCATGACCTTCCTATGGTCATGAACAAGTGATGTTATATTTTGTGGTTTTGTTTTCCAAAATTAAAGGAAATAAATGGACTAACCTCCATTGTATATTGCTATTATTTTTTAAATCAATTGATAATTTGATTTCTTATGAAATATTTCACATTTAAAAATTGAGATTGAAGAGCATATATAGCAGGAACTGGTAGAGTTCAAGCTGCCTTATAAATATTTAAATCACACACAGAAAGTAGGCATTAGACACTAAGAGAACCCACTTCCGCAATAAAACTTTATTTTCCTCTTTCTTCTATGAAAAATTTCAAAATATGATGATGTGTATCACTCATTCACCTTGATGGTACATTAATTTATGTGTAAAACGTTAATATAATTATTATTGTTTAAGTTAAAAAAGAGCGAGAATAGGATTTTTAATTTATTTTTTAAGCTAAAGTAGAATCCCTACTAAACTATTGTGCAGTGTTGACAAGAAGTTAAAGTTGCAGTTGACAAACTTTTCCATATTTAAATTGCTAAGTAAGGACTGAAGAGAAATATGTAGGTAAGAGATTTGTATAAAATTCTGATATATTCTTATGCTATTTCCAGTAAAAAACAAAATATTTCCATGTCTAGGAACCACTGAAATAGATTTTTCTATGACAGGTGTAGTGCTGGAGAGGATTCTGGGGAGAAATTAATTTTTTTTTAAGGGATTTTTGGTGACAGTACTTACTCCACTGGAACATCTAACTAGTCAGAAACAATTCATTTTGACAAAAATGTTAATAGATTTTTCTGCTTCCTTATATTGTAGTGGGAATATTTGTTAAATATTTTTGAATTCCACTTAATTAGGGTATTTTTTAATTCACAGCATACATGACCTACTTTTATTTATTTATAATTTTTATATTACTTTCTACCTCTTTAATATTTTATTTGTATATTTTAATTTTCTGGAAAATAACAATTTAGATATTTTCTTCATAATAAACATATAAAAAGTTAGAATTCTCAGGATCAATTCAGTCAGTTCTGTCTATCCTGTGTGTAGGTATGCATGCAAAGTTCTGAGTAACAACAACTGGAGAGGGGGCCATGGGTCATAAGAGTTGTTAAGCCTGGGTTCCAACACCTGGAGAGGCCAGGGTGTGTGTATGTTTCCCTAGAAAACTTCTGTTTTCTTCAAATTTCAGTGTTTGTGTATAGGTCTGAGTCACAAATGAACTTTACTGATAAACTTTGAACCTCAGGAGCTCCTATGTTCAGGTGCTAGCAACTGTGGGGAACTAGCATCTGAGATCAGCTGTTGGAGGGACAGACTGACTGTCTAAGGTCAGCTACAGGAAGGATCCATACCACTTGTATAAATCTATATCCCAGTAGTGAATTTCAGTCCTGGTCAGACAGAGGGAAGGAACAAGACCAAGCCATCCATGCTGTTCATGTTTACAAGAGTTCTGTGTGCTTCTGCCCATGTTAGTTTTTGTGCCAGCCATGTGTCTGCTTGTTTGTTTCTTACTGTGTGCATGCTTGTGTGTGCATCCCTCAGGAAATAGAAGTCCAGACTTGAGAAGACACTGAGAAGACCTGGAGACACAGCACTGCAACAGCCTTGCCTCTATCAAACTAGATTTAGTAGCTTTTAACAATGTTGAGATTCCAGTTGGTGTGACATAATGTACAGCAGTGGTGATTGTTTATTATACAGGTGAGATATGTCTTTACAGTAACATTTCTGTTTTATACATTATCTAAGGGACACTACAACCTTTTAATGGATTTGTAACTTTTCAGCCAGTCAATTTATTGCCAGGAAGTCTCAGTTGCCTGGAGAAAAACTTTCATTTTCCCATTCCTTTGCATGAGCAAGATATCTTTTTCAGAACTTGGTAAATCAAAAGGAGAAAAAGAGTAAAGAGGGAAAAAGAGGAAAAAAAGACAACCATGCTGAGAACATCAACAGTATGACACTGTCACAAACTGTTTGTAAAAAAAAAAAAAAAAAAAAAAAAAAAAGAAACTGTAAAGAGGATGTCTCAAACAACTTGAGCAGGATGCACTGAGAGGGAGAGGCAGAGCAAGCTCTGCAGAGGTAGGGTGGCGGCTGTTCCTCTCTCTCCCTCCTGCTGTGGCCTGGAGATAGAACTTTCCCAACTGCATGGGGGCAAGCCAGAGAAACCAAGAACCTTCTGGAACAACCTATTGTTCAGGCATAAGAAAGACTATATAAAGACAACACCCCACTTGTGTTTTTGCTGACCCACCACCTACAGACCATGCTCGCTACTCTACAACAATGCTGGATCCAAGGGTGGTGATTCCCCCTTTTCCTATCCCCTCCTTTCCTCTTTCTGCTCCTTCTGCTCTTTCTGTACTTTCTGTCTCCTTACATATATTCAAGTATAAAAGTTTTGTACAAATTGTGACAGGTTGTTAGTCTCATTGACGAAGTGCCTTTATTCACTTACAAAAGGTTATCAGCTGATCATTTCCAAATTGTCTCCATTCACTCACTAAAACTGTCAGTTAACAAATTTACCAGAAAAACTGTTCCTCTGAGTCATTGCCATGACTTCATCCACCCTGCAGCTCTACTGAACAAAGACCAGCTCTTCTGCTGGCACACAGGCTCTCGGGGAATTCAAAAGATTCACTCCCTCATAACCCACTTCTTGGGACAAGACAGACATAAGTGTATGGAATAAGACGACAGTCTCATGGGTCCGTGGTCTTTTGTCCAGCCTGCTGGAGAACATGGCAGATTTTTTTCCCCCAAAGCATCATTTCCTTTCTACAATATTGGATTATATGAATGACAGCAATGGGATGACTCCATAATCTTTTAAGATAAAGTTTGGCATATAGACACACACACACACATATACACACACACATATGTATAAAAAGCAATTATATTTTTTTTCTCAACTCTGCTCACAGTCATCTAATGAACTTTAAGCAATCTTCCTGTTCTCTTCTCCCTTTCATATCTTCTAATTAGAAGGAAATACTGCTGTAAGATATAACAGGTATCATAGTTCATCATATTCTATAATCAAATGAAAAAGTAAAAATATTAAAATCAGAGCAGAAGTACTGCATATATTATGTTATTTGTATATCTACGAAGTTCTAGAAATTTTAATGCTGAATTCTCAAGTAAGTATTGTAGTTCTGAATAATAGATACATGGTGACTAATGTTCACTGGAAAACAAAGCTTGTAAGAACTCTATGATTTTCTTTACCTTCATGAATCTGACTTTTAGTCACATGTTTCTAAATTAGTTTTGTAGGCTTTAGTTTAGTTATTACTTACACAGAAATTACATGCTTACAGATGCTTAAGTGGCAGCTAATACATCACATAGCTTGAAATATATATACTTCATTGAACTGTGATAATTAAGGAGCTATAGTTCCTTTAATCTCTTTTGAATTCTCACCCTTTACTCTTTGGTTAATAAAACATTTTTCTAATACATTTCACAAGTTAATATTTGGAAACATGTAGTGGGTTTGCTTAAAATACATTTTTCTTCTGAGAAGTCTAAAATGGTACCTTCTTACTATGTAGTCCAGGTCTCTGTGCATAAGATGTTCATGTATCAACATCATTGCCTTCCATTTGACTTATAATGATTCTGTTTGTCTTTTTCAAACACCTCTGTTCTTCTAGTACTGATGTATATTTTGATAGTCAAGTGGTAAAGAAAATCTGTGCTCCAAATATTTTACAAGCTAAAATTACTAATTAACATTGATTTAAATTATGTTGTTCATGGAATTAAAGGAAATTGATTGTGCATTTTCACCGAAGATACTTAACTAAGATGCAATTTAATTTCCATTTCATCAGTATATGAGGGAGGCCTGGTAGATTTAGAGCTCAGCTCTGTCTTTTCTACTGCAGTTGTGGAGAGTGCTGAAATACATACCTTAATTAGCTTTTAATCAAATCCATGTTTAGTTTAGAAGCTACTCAATATGAGGGGCATAGGGTTTTTCTCACTTTGCTGTCTCCAGATTCTTCCACTTCTGGAACTACAGTTTGCCAAGTTTTGCTTCTCTGTGTCCAGGCAGTGCTTTTCTTAGTCCCATTTGCTCTGCACAGAGGACATGAAGAAACAGAATTCTACAAAGATTCCTCCATATTATTAGAAAATGTAATTTATGCAACAATTTCAGTTATGCTATCATTAAACAGAATTACACTACTGAGTTTTCAGTACTGGAGCTGATGAAGAATTATCTTTTGTATCACCTTTGTCAACCAAGAATCTAGGACCAAGTCCTTAGCATATGTAATATACTGCATGCAAATAATGGCACTTTAACCCAGAATTCTTCCTAAGAAAACTCAAAGATGATCTCCAGTCAGGAATTAGGCTTTCCTTAAAAGATCATTAGCTCCATATTTGTAAACTGCCTTTTCACATCTGTTGTGGTTTAGGCCTGATTGGCAGCCAACCACCATGCAGCAGCTCTCTCTCCCTTCCCCTCCGGCAATAAGAAGGGACAGAGAGCCAGGCTTGGGGTTCAAGATAGGACTGGGATGGGGAAAAAATCCCCCTTTTATGATCACGAGCAAAGGCAGACTCGTTAGGGGAAGAAAAAAAGAACATACACTTATTACAGACACTAACAACACATAACAGAGTAGGACAGTGAGAAGCATTACCACATCTTGAGAACACCTTCCCCCCACCCCTCCCTTCTTCCCGGGCTCAGCTCTGCTCCCGGTATCTCTACCTCCTCCCCCAGCGGCGCAGGGGCAGGGAATGGGGGGTGTAGTCAGCGCTGCCACTTCCTTCATCTTCGGTGAGAGGAGTGTCCGAAACTTGTTCCTCCTGCTCCATCGTGGTCTCGCTCTCACAGGAGACAGTCCTCCACAAACTTTCTCCGACTTGAATTCCTCCCATGGGCCGCAGCGTTCCCCACACTGCTCCGTCATGGGTCACTAACCTCCTCCGACTGGATTCTCTCCCACGGCTGCAGCCCTTCCCGAGTTGCTCCGGCGTGGGACTCCCCCGCATGCTGCAATCCTCCCAGACTGAATTGCAGCAGCGGGACTACCTTTTCCCATGAGACCTCGGCCTTCTTCGGGCACAGAACCTTGATCATCTGAGCAGGAGCCACAGGCCATAAATCAATGTCTGCTCCACCGTAGTTCTTCATGGGTGGCGGGGGGGGCCGCACTGCCGTCTCACCACAGGATACAGGGAGGTCTCTGCTCCGGCACACCTCCCCCCTCCTTTCTTCCTCCGTTCCTCCACTGACCTTGGTGTTCATGCAGCTGCAGCAACTCCTCCTCACAAGTCCCCCTGCCCGTCACCACATCCCTTCTTAAATACGATATCGCAGAGGCGCAGCCGATTGGCTCAATTTCCCAGAGGTGGAGCTGACATGGAGCTGGGGGAGCTTCGAGAAGCTTCTCACAGGGGGCCGCCCCGATAACCCCCTCCCCTGCCACCAAAAAACTCCACCATTCACTCAACCCAGGACATTCCACCCCTCGCTTCTGTGAATCACGTATTTAAGAATTAAGAGATCCAACATTCAGTACAAAAAACAGTATACACATCAACATCAGAACAAAGAGAAAGCAAAACCAGACTGAAAGGAACTTCCCCACACCCAAATAAAACATAACTGACAAAATACTGAGACATAATACAGAACATCCACCCATAGTCCCTTCACCACACCTGAAAAAAAATTTCCCCACAATTACAACTACAGACATTACAAAGATCATTCCACTAACGGAGTTCAGTCTGTATTTTGCTCATTACCTCTCCCATTTAATATCCCTATCAAATCACAACCCTCGGGCCCCACGTTAGGCGCAAAAAAACTGTTGTGGTTTAGGCCTGATTGGCAGCCAACCACAATGCAGCAGATCTCTCCCTTCCCCTCTGGCAATGAGAAGGGACAGAAAGCCAGGCTTGGGGTTCAAGATAGGACTGGGATGGGGGAAAATCCCCCTTTTATGATCACGAGCAAAAGGCAGACTTGTTAGGGTAAGAAAAAAAGAACATACATTTATTACAGACACTAACAACACATAAGAGTAGGACAGTGAGAAGCATTGCCACATCTTGAGAACACCTTCAAAATAATGTCCTGGGTTGAGTGAGTGGTGGAGTTTTTTGGTGGCAGGGGAGGGGGCTATCGGGGCGGCCCCCTGTGAGAAGCTTCTCGAAGCTCCCCCAGCTCCACGTCAGCTCCACCTCTGTTTGGGAAATTGAGCCAATCGGCTGCGCCTCTGCGATAACGTATTTAAGAAGGGATGTGGTGACGGGCAGTCGGACTTGTGAGGAGGAGTTGCTGCAGCTGCATGAACACCAAGGTCAGTGGAGGAATGGAGGAAGAAAGGAGGGAGGAGGTGTGCCGGAGCAGAGACCCCCCTGTATCCTGTGGTGATATGGCAGTGCGGCCCCCCCCCGCCACCCATGAAGATCTACGGTGGAGCAGACATTGATTTATGGCCCGTGGCTCCTGCTCAGATGATCAAGGTTCTGTGCCCGAAGAAGGCCGAGGTCTCATGGGAAAAGGTAGTCCCGCTGCTGTAATTCAGTCTGGGAGGATTGCAGCATGCGGGGGAGTCCCACGCCGGAGCAACTCGGGAAGGGCTGCAGCCGTGGGAGAGAATCCAGTCGGAGGAGGTTAGTGACCCATGACGGAGCAGTGTGGGGAACGCTGCGGCCCATGGGAGGAATTCAAGTCGGAGAAAGTTTGTGGAGGACTGTCTCCTGTGAGAGCGAGACCACGATGGAGCAGGAGGAACAAGTTTCGGACACTCCCCTCACTGAAGATGAAGGAAGTGGCAGCGCTGACTGCACCCCCCATTCCCTGCGCCACTGGGGGAGGAGGTAGAGATACTGGGAGAAGAACTGATCCCGGGAAGAAGGGAGGGGTGGGGGGAAGGTGTTCTCAAGATGTGGCAATGCTTCTCACTGTCCTACTCTGTTATGTGTTGTTAGTGTCTGTAATAAATGTATGTTCTTTTTTTCTTCCCCTAATGAGTCTGCCTTTTGCTCGTGATCATAAAAGGGGGATTTTTTCCCCATCCCAGTCCTATCTTGAACCCCAAGCCTGGCTCTCTGTCCCTTCTTATTGCTGGAGGGGAAGGGAGAGAGAGCTGCGGCATGGTGGTTGACTGCCAATCAGGCCTAAACCACAACAACATCTCACAAAGAGATGACTGGAGACAACCATAGGAAGGAAAAAATCTCATTTTGTAACCATATTTTTAGGTACACAGTGTAGATAAAAGGAAAATGCATAGTGGAGCGTTACCTAAAGGATTATTATTGAGATTCTCTTTGGCAAAGAGGTTTGATTTTATATCTCTTTTTGTAAATACAAAATTCTCTTTCTCCAAGGAAAATGGTGCTTGTGATTTTTTTCATAATTCAACCAGTGATTTTCAGTGATAGGTTTGCTCTTTGTGAAGATGGTTGAGAGATTCACTGCGAAGACTGGCATCACTGAAAATTGGTGTCTGGTTTTGGTATTTGGATGTTAAATTGCCCTTGAAAAGAAATTACTTTGTTGATAGCAGACTTACATGCCTGCTCTAGAATTCTCTTTAAAACCTCACCTACCCACAACAAAAAAAAAAAAGTCTTTATATATTTCCTTGTCACGTTTAAGAAAGAATAAAAAAGATCTTAATTGAAGATCCTTTTGGAGGCATTAAGATATTGTATGCCTTTATAATGTTTCTCACTTGAAAATAAATTCTCAGAATGAAAAAAAAAAAAAAATGTCTGAATATAAAGTAAATCTTGAACAGCAGATGGAAAAAGCATGAAGTAACTGAAAATAGCTGAAAGTATGTATGAATGTATGTTTAAATTTATTAAAAAGAATAAAAATATAATAAAAAATAATATTTTCTTTACTAGCATTCACTCACATATTTGTAAACTCATACATATTATATAATAATGCAGGTTTTATGCAAATATTTTCTCTGCAATCTAAACAATAACGATAAATATTTTCTGAGTCAATGTGAAATACCTGATATTCATGTAAGCACTTGTTCTGTTCTGTTTTGTTTCTGACATACAACATTGGATCTGGTTTCTATTATTGCTTAATTTACATAATTCACATCAAATCCCTGATCACAAAAGCTTCTGCAAACTGCACAGTATGCACTGTGTGATATGAATTTGTAGTGAATCAAAATTAAAGCAATATTATCTTCCATATTAAGATCACAATGAAAAGGACTTCATTTCCCGAAGGAAACAAGTCATCAGGGCATTATTTATATTTTACATTTTATGTAAACTACTTGATACCCCAGAGAAATCAGAGCACTCTCCCACCCTGAAAGTCTTCAGAATTTCAACATATAGCACTCTGTAATTTGAGAAATAGATCATTGGCAGTCATTATTCATGATTGTATATATCATTCAACAACATAGCCCATCAAAATTTATTTCTGAATTTTACATGGATTTGAGAGTAATTTGCAGTGCTTAATATTTTTATGCTTAAAAATTGTGCTTGTCCTGTGTTTTTTATTAATATTATGAAGGGAGAAAATATGAACATCACTATAAACTATAAAATACTTAAGTACACTAACTAGTTTTTTAAAATTTTCATACATAAATAGCAATTTATTAATCACATATTTAAAGGTTAATAAGACTTGTATAAGAAGGAACAGGATTAATTGTGGAAATGTGGTACATAATTGTTTTCATTTTACTGAAAATATAACTTTGAAAATAAAGCAATTCAACTGTGAATAAAGTTATATTAAATTGTTATAGTATGTGCTTAATGTTTTAAGTTATTTATCATATTTATTAGGAATAGCTATGGACTTTTCATTTTTTCAGGTTGTAACTTAGTTATATATTCTACATAAAAACTTATTCCTGAAAGGCATACTGAAAGCATGTGAGATCGCTTTTGGAGGACAATGGCCACGTCAGACAAAAGCAAGACTTTGGCTGCATCGCAGAAGGAATGTGAAAAGAGGAGGAAGAACTGAGAGCACTGTACAGCTGATGAATGATGAGAACACCTTGACCTTCATCGGCCAGAAGCCTTGGAAATAGCAAGCAGGAATGTAAAAAAACAAGATAAGGATGCTGAGATCTGTCTGAAGAAAACGTGCCAGGCTACTGTTGATGGGAAACATCTGGTCGTTTCTTAAACAGTGGAAAGTTTTCTACCTTGAGCTAAAAGTGTATGGAACATTGTTTTTGTGCTTGTACGATTTAATTAACCAATAGGCTTTAGGACAGCAGTAACTAACTTGTAGCCAATGAATCGTCTGGTGTATTATGGACAGGGGGTAATAATCGATCAAATATTAGTCTTAGGTGTGTAAACAGTGTGTGAAGAATGCATGTAACCAATAAAGCCTTCTGTTTATGTGTGATCAGTTGCTAGGAAGTATTATAAATGCACTTGTATTGACAATAAAGGGATTTCGATTTCTGTCTCTTATAGAGTTGCCAGAGTCCATGTCTGTGATTCACCTCAAAAGCATATTAAACCAAACACACTAAAAAGAAAATAAAAAAAAAAAAGAAAAAAAGGAAAAGGTTATTGGATTACACAATTAATACAATAGATATTTATTTTTCTAACATATTGATTTGAAACAGGTTAAAACTTCTGCCGCAATTAAAAAAAAAAAAAAAAAAAAAGAGTTTTTGAAACATATAAAATACCTCTATTTTCTTGTTTTTAAGTTATTCATAAATTCATTTCTGTCTATTATTTTACAGTCAATATTTTAAAGTGAGAAAGAATCAAATACAATATACTCATTTTCTCTTTAAGGACTCGCTATACATATAGCAATGTTTCTCTCTATCTTTTACTTAAATTCTCTCTGTTTAGCCTTATAATCTGAGGCAGAAGAAATTATTTCAGTGACAATTTCAGAAATATTTAATTAAAAGATAAACATTTTTTTTTTCCAGAGAAATAAAACTACTGTTCCCCCCTAAAAATCTACTGTTTTGATAGTGTTAAAAATAGCTAAACAAGCCAACCTAATTGCACATATCAATATAGAAATTCTATTAGCACCACTTATGGGATCAGAGAAGTGTACTCAATTTGGCACTTGTATTCCTGAGTCTGACTGATGTTCACAAACACCCAAGTATTTGGTGACTCACTCAGTGTGCAGTAACCATTAAAGGTCACTGAACACAGCCGAGCCTAGGTGGTGGTCACTAATTTTTTCACAGTATTGTTCCTCCTAGGAGGACAGCATGTCTTCCTGGGCACAAGACAGGGTATTCTGTGATTTGGGTGTTGATGAAACAACCTCTAAAATAGTTTCTGAAATGGAAGCAGTTTTAATCTAAAGATGAAGGGAAGTCAGGTTCTAGAAGAATCATAAGACAAACAGAGCTAAGCTATTTAAGGGATAAGTATAATTGACAGGAAGAAATAAAGATAAGACAAAAATAATCCAATGACACAACAAAGATAAATAGATTTTGCCAGCAGGTGTTCTGTGCAGCTTTTCAGTAGCTCTGGTGTCCTGATGGTATAAATAAGAATCTTACCTAAAGTATAATGTGACATCTTTGGAGTTTTCTTCCCACAGAAACAAGGATGTGGGAAGAATAGCATATTCCTATGAATTATGTTGACACAAAGCAAAGATAAAGCTTGGGTGCACTTTGAAATCCCACTGTATAATAGCTATAGACAAGCTGATATTTTCAGTCTGTTCAACATGAAGAGACCTGTTGTGATTGAAAAGAAAATAATTTTATAGAAAATATCCAGCTAGGCCCATTCAGAAACTGTTCTTTTGCAATCAACAGATAATCACGAGGCTTTTTCAGTAGACTTTATTGTCATCTCCCATCCATATTTTAGCCTCATTTTTCTGAGTTATTTTTGTTATGCAAATAAATAATATAGTGTTTTAAACTTGTCAACACAACGAGCCCATTGTTTTCACTAGATTGTAATTTGTACATGTTGTCTAAGAGCTGATTTATGCTTTCTTGGGATCTGAAAGAATCACTTTGTAGCTGATCTAACGTGGAACAGTTATTCTCAATTTTGTCAGGTACAATGATAAAGTACAAAAATAAACCTACAGCAAAATAACGGCCATGTTTCTTACTCAAATGTCATTGTTTGAGCCTACTCAGCAGCTAAATGCCCTGCAGGCTCTCACCCCCCCTCCCCCCAGTTGGGAATGGGGAGGGAATCGGAGGGGCAAAGGGAGACTCACGGGTTGAGATAAAAACAGTTTAATAACAGTAACAGAATAATACTGTGACACCAGTAACAAAGGGTAACATATAATACAGCTGCTCACCACCCATAGACCAACACCCACCTGCTCCCAGCTGGTGATCCCAAACACAAAGACACCACAGCAACACTCCCAGAAGTGACAGCCCCTCCCAGCCCACTCCTGCCTTTATATAGTGAGCATAATGTCACATGACATGGACTATCAGCCAATCCGGGCCCAGCCCTCCAGCTGTGCTCTCCCCGCCCCCGCACACAGGTGAGGGCACTAGGACCTGGGGAGCCCCTGGGGTCTCAGTGTGCTGCAGCACTCCTCCCGCTGCCAAACCAATAGGAAAGTTATTCTAGCCCCAACCAGGACATCAAATTATTTAAGTCAACTTACAAAGGCTGATGCCATGATTTACATCAATAACTATGAAGTGTTACTGTAGTAAGAAGTTAGAAACCAGCAGTACTATTAAACAGTACTAAGAATCCATTAGCCAGCTACTACTGAGATGTTAAAATAATTAACCAAAATAAACAGTAATAATCTGTGGATATCTAACTATTTTAAGAGTTTTACATAACTAATTTGGGTATCTTGGTTATAATATGTTATATATATCTGCATATTGGATTTGGATTTAAGTCCCAGTTCGTACCTCTACACTTTCTTCTGCTACCTGGCAAGTTTTTTATATTTTTAAGTGGCTTTCACACTTACTTTGACTAGGAAGCAACCAAGAAAGATGAGGCTTCAGCTTATTTGCTTTGTGGCAACAGCTCTTAAAATCTTTTGCTCTCTATCTGTTGCATCAGGAAATGAGGGCAACAACATAATACAAAAAATAGAAAGAATTAGGAATGATAAAGGAACTGCATTAAGGCTTTCTATTTGCCGAATCTTTCAGAGGAACTAATAGTTCATAAAGAGAAAATGTAATTGATCTGTTTGATTAGTCTCAGATCACCATAACAGAGTAATTTAAATCTGTGATCTTTAGCTTGCCAAGAAAGGTCATGATGCTGGGCTCAAGCAGTGTAAAGAAAATAAAAGTATGGAAATATCCTGTAAAATAGAAAATAAGTCTGGATGAAAAGAAAATAAGCAAAGTAAGTTAAAGTGGTCATGTTAATATTTTAATAAAGTGAAAAAACCCCAAAATATATACATTCTTTTCTCTTTGAAAATAAAAATGATTACTGCTTTTCTGTGAAAATTTTCAATATCAGAAAAAAATCATTAAAAGAATTACAGCACTGATCAGAACCCTTCAATACCGATTCTTTATATTTATATAACACGGGAAATGAAACAGGAAGAAACAATTTCTTCTGTCTTTTCAAAATTATTATTTTTCTACTTTCCCTCTTAGATTTATCTAAAAATCTTTAAACATTCGCAAATTAATGTAACAATCTGCAATTGCAGAAACATGTTGAATGAGAAAGAATCAAAATGGAAAACAAAATGGCATAGTAGAACTGGGAATAGATTTCCCATGTATAGGAATCATATGTAACAATATATAAATTTGGATGTTAAAGAGCACATGTTTTATCTTTTCCTTTTTTTTTTTAAATACTAATTTTCTAGATCATCCAGGATACTTTCCAAAGTAATCGCATTGTTTTTATCTAATCCTTAGAGTTTGTCATGGTTCCTGAGTGACTAAACATGTTTTGGTCATGATTAGATCTATTTTATAAAATAACAGAAATCGTCATAATAGAAATTCTTGCAGAAAGATAGTCTACAGATATATAATGCATATTTGCAATGCTAGTACAACACAATGATGTAGGAATCTAAACCCAATTATCTAATTCATTATTTAAAAAAAAAAAAAAAAAAAATCAATACAATTCTTTAGAGCAGCTCTGTAACTGACTAAAATGTAAGAAATTACTGGTACAAGTACTTTATTTCAGTTTTTAATCATAGAATACCAAACAAAGTACAGTTTTAGAATTATTATTCAGGCCCTTTCTGAAGCCTCAGGGGAATCTTGTCATGTTAGATTTAATCTAAATGACATACTCCATCTGAAGTACTTTTGGTCCTTTAATGTTTGTGGAAACATCACTTTATACTAACACAGCTTCTTAGCAGCCAGGGTACAGAATATATCCATTTTATATTAATTTTCAATATATATTGATAGATGTCTTTCCCTTCCCTGTTTTTTTTTTTTTTTTGTTGTTTTTTTTTGTTTATTTGGTTGGTTGGTTTTTTTTTTTTTTTTTTTTTTTTGTTTTGTTTTGTTTTGTTTTGTTTTTGTTTTTTCTTATTTTCTTTTTTTTTTTTTGCTTTATAAATTGAATTACAGAAACAGAGGCTGAAGTTCCTACCTGGATCATGAAAGAGAATTCTATCATAAGTTTGACAGACCTGACAATTCTTAGTACTGCTCAAAACCACTGAATTAGAAGGAAAAAAATGGCTGAAAGATAGATAAGAAACCAGGCAGTCCAGGGAAGGCATGGAATAGGATTAAAAGTAGAGATGGAGGTGAGAACATGATGTGGCTTTGGAAAATTGTTATTTAAATGAAAACAATATAATGACATACTGTTAATTATCAGAGAATATACTTATATTGACTGAGATACAGTTGTAAACTTAGTAAACTGAGTGTGTTATGGAATAATGAACTGTCATAAAATCATATTTCAGTTGTACTTTTAAACACTTCAGATGTCAGGAGTTCCTACTATCTGGGATAGCCTACTGACAGACGTGTCCTATCCAGTAAACAACTGCTGTAAAACAGATTTCTTGTGGCTCTTACCAAAGAAACATGATAAAGCCCTTCTTCCTTTCTTTTTATTTCAAACTGAAATAGAGTATAAACTCTCTTGTGTCAGTCTCTAGTTTCACTGTGTTCTCTGTGATAATAGAGGTTATTTTGGGTGGATATTTCTTTCCAGTAAAAAGCAAACTGAAATACTGCAAAGAATGACCATTTTCAAATTCAGAGTAACTCAAATACATTTGGCTGATGAATGGCTTCTTGTTGTGAAACTTAAACCGCCTTTTGAACAGAAATATTTTTTAGCATGACCCATTTTGTCACTGACATGTCAGCCTCTTTGAAATGACAGTTTTTACACACCTTTCATACTGCAGTGATTACAAAGCCCTTTTATTTTATTCATAGCCCCTATCATTGTTTTGATTCTTTATCACTGCTGGCCATCCCTGTCAAAGCTTCCTAGGTCTAAAAGTAATCTTAAGAGAGCTGACAGAAGTAAGATTCAAGTCTCATACAATTTTGTTCTTCATTTTAAAATATTTGGTGATTCACTTAATATGCACTATTATCTAAAATTCTTCATGTAAGTATAGACCAAATTCACAGAGTACCTGGCATTTTCAAATTTATTAGAGAGCCACTTTCTCAGGGAACATCAGAAAGTGTTGAGAAAAGGAAAAAAATAATAATAATCTGTAGAAGTTTGATTATATAGAAATTTATTTTTGTTATTGAAGATGTTTCTACTGTCCTGTAACAGATATAATATTTAGTAAAGTATCTAATATATTGTATATGAGTGTGCATGCAGATATTTTCCTTTTACATATTTAAATATTTTTAACTATCTGCCTATGAATGTTATAGTACATAGTATTGCATCAGGAATATATTCATAGTTTAAATATTCCTAGCCTGAAGCAAATGTTTCAGAGAACATCTGAATTCTGTATTAATCCAAGAAGCTCAAGTTAATTTCCATGATGTGATGGTAGCAATCCTTAGTAGGAACAGAAACAGGTGAAAGTTCATGATACTCAATTTCAGGAGTGGAATTATGATAAAGTCACATGCTAGCAACACAAGCAAAAAGAAAAATGGACTTGAAAAATCATAGGTTTTAATCTTGCTAGTGACGCTTCTGCCCCTCCATATTCCTCACACACCCTCACACACACATATATAAGAAACAAAGCAAGGTAAATGTCCCACTCAGCCAATAAAAACTTGATTAGTTTCAAGTATATGTGTAATTCCCAGTTTGAATGCTTGCCCAAAGGTGTGAAAAGTATAACCTGTTCATTAAAAGCAAATGTTTTTTAAATGTAAAGAAGTCAGGTCAATCAAACAAGTCAGGGAATATTAGTGTATTTAATTACTTACTCTGATTTAGATATGAAGCATTAGATTTACTAGTAAATACCACCTAAAATGGTTAGCATTTTGTTAAAATACATTACATGTTTCCAGTAAAATATTATGAAGTAGTTAGGTACTGTCTATAACTTTTAATGAGACAACAGGTCTTTCATCATACAGCCAGTAAAAGATACAGACTTGTAAGTAACATTTTTCATGTCTTAACTTTTTTTTTTTTTCCTAACAATTACTTTTAGATTTCTTACCTTCTGCTCTCATACATTTAGAACAATGATATGAAAAAAGAAAAAAATATATTGAAGGTGAAGGTGACATCTCTTTATCTGTTTGGAACTAATAATGCTTTCACAACAAACAGTTGTTTTGGTACATGCTGGATACTGATGTAAACTAACAGTGGATGAAAACATATGGAATAGTTGTCTATTGTGTGTGTTCATTTCCTGACATAATTGGGTCATTCTTGTAAGTTTTCCAGAATAAATAAATTCAGAGGGATGCTCTCAAATTAATTATATATAAGAACATTTGATCTATAAACCTGGAAATAAGTATAGAATATTTACTTTCTTTGAATAAAATGGTCACAGACCACACATATTGAACGATACATTGGTCTTTTTTTACTGTAATTTTGTTAACTTTCTATCCTTTATAAATATATTCAGTTTTCAGTAGAAAAAAAGCAGAAGATATTCCATGAAAACTGACCAAGAAACCCTATCCAACTCCTGAATATGAAATGAGGTTATAGATTATGGCTGTAACTGTTCACCTAGGTGTGAAGAGCCCCATGGCACATCACCTCCATCACTGTGCTGTCTCACAGGGTTCCTGTAGCCCCTCCACACAAATTATCCTCTGGTTGTGGTGCTCCCTAGCTCTACAGAGATGTCCTCAGTAGATGTGTAAGAGCCCAATGCTCCCTAATCAGCAGTCCAAGAACAAAACTGCTCACCTGTTGGAGAAGAAAGACTGATGATTCTTCCTTCTCAAGGCATGTCTTGAAAAGACCTCTATCCATAAGGTGGGCACAAAGGAACAAACACTGCTGTGCTGATGACACCATAAGACACATATGAACATGTGAATCCAGACAAGACATAGGCACAAGTTCAGAGTTTCTTAATACTGTAAGGATTCAGGCAACTGTATATAACTAGGAACCTTTAAGAGACCACAACAACTTTGTTTCACGTTAAGAAATGTAATATTCTGCTATGAAGTAAATATATTTTCCCCAAAGGGAAGCCACAGATTTTCCAGGGAACATAAGCATATATTAAGTGTACTCTTAAGGGTGAAAAAAAATATTTCAGCAAATGAAAAATTAATTCAGAATCCATGTTTATGCAGATTAAGATATTTGTAAAATATAAAGACAAGTTTCTTAATTGCTGAACTTATGAAGATAATTTACAGTTCTAACAAACAACAAAAAAAAAGGTAAACACCTGAACATTTTCTGTGCTAAATTTATTTTATTTTTATTTGTCAAACTGCATAAAAGGTGCAATAAATATATTATAAATGAGGTAAGGATAATAACTACCAAAGAGCCAAAAGAAATAGACTGGTCTAAAAATTCAAGTTCTGGTTCTAAAGGAAAAAAAAAAAAAAACACAACAACAAAACAAAACAAAAAACAAACAAAAATCCCCCAAACAAAAAAACAAACAAACAAACAACAAAAAAATCAACAAAGAAACATAAATAACCTTGAAACTTTAATATTAAGTTAAAGGAATTACTTTGTTATTTATGACCAATTAATTGAGTTAGGAAATACATAAATACACATTAATCTCTGGTGTCATTAGTGCTTTTAGTCTTCCACAATTTTTTTGAAGGGAGTAATTTATCTGTTTCCTTGTGTCACTTAGTTTGGGAATTCATAACCATATTGTTATAAAACAATAGCAGATACTGATAGATAAATATATGTTTTTAAATTATTGTCACTATGTAGTCAAAACTATTAATCCTTAACAATCGTATCTTAAATTAGCTAAATTAACACTATTATTATAATGAATACCTCAACCCACTATACTCTGGGAAAACTTTTTTTTTTTTTACCCAGCTACTTGGGAAGATTTTTCTATTCTGTGTTTTGTTAAGGAACAGTTGTTTATTATATTGGAATTGAACTTGAATTTTATTTAAATGTTTATTCTTTGGTCTTTCTTGTAATTTTTTTTTTTTCATCATATTGGTAATGCCTGTGAATAACTGAAAAACAAGTTCTGTTTTAATATGCAATAAAGAAAATAAATACTTCATGTAAAGAAAAAAGTGATATCACTTCCTTAAAAACCTTTCTTCTTTTGCCATATGTAAATGAGCTGTGTAAGACATTATATTACTTAATTGTAATGACAAAGACAACAAATTCTTACCATTTTAACAAAGTATTTTAGCACTTTCTATATTTTTGATAGGTATGGAAATTAACAAACATCTCTCTTTTTAGAAATGGTGTACAGACAAAAAATTATTAGTACAAACTAATCTGTCACCATTTAGGTTTTTTTGCCAGCTGTTAATGTCGAACAATCATATATGCTCAAAAATCACAGAGAGCATACAAGTTATTTAGGGTTTGGTTTCCTTTCCTTTTTTTTTTTTTTTTTTTTTTCCTTCTTCCTTTTTCTTTTTTCTGTTTTCACAATGTATAGATTATGTGTAATGCCTAACAAAAGGATTACTTTTTTTCCCTTCTGGAAGTTGTCTTTTTTCTCTAAGTCCTTATTTACTTCTATTGATGAAATACATAAAAACTGTAGACTTGGCCTTATTGAAAGCCTGCAGTTATTTGGCTCTATATGATTGGCTAGTGTAATTCAAGGATAATTTATGCACATTAGAAGTGACTTTGAGACAAAGTAACCTTTTGTGTATGTATATATATATGTATATATTTATCACCTTTCTGATTATTTCTTAGTCTGAGACATTCCCATCTGTTCATCACTTCTAGAAATGAGCTTCTATCTTTGCTAACAAAAATTTGTTTCACAGTTTTTAGAAGATACACATGATTTTATAAGTATATAAATACAATGTACACAACACAGACACATGAATAAAGAGAATAATAAATTTGAAAATGTGACTACTCAGAACATAAAAAATGTCAAAATCGAGGCTTCCTTTGTAACTTTGGTTTGTCCTGACATGTTTATGCTCTTTAATTCAGTAATTAATTACATAATCACACAATGTTTTTTTCACTTAAGTCCTGATTCATTCAATAAAGAATTTACAGCTCTTTGACATTTCCCTTTAAATTAATCATTCATTATATGACTCTATGAAGATATACTGCATGTTATTCAAACAGTGAAAATGTAAGCTTTGCATATGTTATTTATTTTCTTTTACTAAATTTACTTAGTGTACAAGCAATTTCATTTTCACTGTACACATTGGAAATAATAATGATGATGATGATAATATATAATAATAAATAATATAACTAAATAAATGCAATGATTGGTCCAAATAATACAGTTTAGTCTTTTGATGTAACAATATTAAATGCAGAATGTTAGGATGCTTTGCTTTAATTTCTGAGGTATAGAACATATGGCCAAAATACATCACATGAATTACACTTGAATGTGCTGAGAACTTCCATAAATCAGGCTGCAAGGTTGCAGACACTTGAAACTTTTCAAAGGCAGAGACATATAGAAAAAGATACAATAACTTGGATTAAAAAAAAAATGTTTGACAGCTTAAAGTATATTTGAGCATGCACTCAAAATTATAACCCTACAAATAAAATTTTGCACATGACTTGATATGCCTAATTACATAAATGTTACTTTTTATGTGTTATTTTCAAATTTCTAAGGCTTCTAGATGTTATCTAAATTTTTCCAAGAACTGTACTCCAGAATGTCCAGTCAGGAAGAAATCTGTGTTTAAATTCACTCAGTATTTAATTGTAGGTATGCTGCCTTCTGTAGTTTTGTGTCTCATCTACTTGTATATTTTTTCTTCTGGTGTTGGTACCCAGAGCTGTTGACAGTAGTGACAGTCTTTTAAATGATATCATAGGAAACTCAAATTTGTATTTGTAAGAAATACAATATTTAGCTTCCAGCTCAAGTATATCATAATTGCTTGATTTTATATCAGTGTTTGTCATTAATTATCATGGTAGTAGGTATGATTCATGTCCAGTCAGGTGGTGAGAAATACTGACTGTGCAAATTAATGTGAAAGTTACAGAATAGTAAGGACTATTTCTATCCTCTGAATATATCCAACAACACATCATTCAACACAGAGTTATAAAGTTATATAACCTTATTGCTCTATCTCAAACAAGATCAAGATAAAAGGATAAGAGAAAGTCTGTAACTGCATCTTTTTAATACAGTGTGAACAGACTAAAGCTGGCAAGAATATGTTTGATCATTTAATTTCATTGAAACTTTCTTCTTCATGGGTTCAAAAAATTTCACAGGTCACTGACGTTTTCATCTATAGATTTTTTGAAGGTCTAGTGCTTTCTGGTCACTTCTGATATGTGTGGGTGTATGAAGAAATAGATATATATGAAGAGCTATCTTACCATGACTACACATAAATACGTAGAAGTTTTATTTATGCTTTGCTGAACAAAAAATAATTATAAAACTTCCAAAGATGTAATGAATTTAAATTATACTCTAAAATTACATATACAGCTTCCTTGTGACACAAGACGAGAGGTACAGAAGTAAAACAAAAAGGACAGTAGATATTTTGTAAATATACTCAAGGAAGTAGTGTCTCTAGGGTTGGAAGATACTGATAAACTGTAAAAGTGAAGTATCTCAGTGGTTATTTGAACCTTTTATTGCATCTATGAAGAGAAGAGTCTTATGATATATTAAAAATGCTGAATTTAGAAGGGAAGTTAAAAGTAGCCCCAGGCTATGCCTAGAGCCTGTAATACCACCGACACACGTGTAGAGCAACCACATAGTTTCTAGACCTCAGAATTGTGAAGAAAATTTTCCAAATGTTAAATGACTGCAAAGCAACCTTATACTGGGTCATCTGCAGACTGAGAGCCTAAGGCTTGGTTTATATTACAAAGTTCTGCTGCCACAGCTATATCACTCTGCATTACAACAAAAACAACAACAAAAGAAACAGCAGAAACCCTATGTGACACCTGCATACCAGCAAGCCCTCCACGTAGACTTAATTATGTCCACAGAAGAGCGTTTACTGCTATCCATACTAATGAGGCTTATAAGAAGAAGGTAGATGTGACGTACTTTAGTGATAAGAATGAACCAATGGTTGTTTCCGTGTAAACATATAGAAAAAGTCTAGGTAAGAGAACACAAAGAAAAAGTCTAGGAAAATCCATCCCCTCTTACCATTAGGCTATGGACTCATGCTTCTGCCTGTGTTCCTTTTCTAGTCCTTGCTTACTCCCTTTCATACAGTAAGAAAAACATCAGAGGAAAGCATCCTTTCACATGGATTAAAGAAACTTTGTCAGAATACTAAATTTTTCAAGGCAAATGTGGATACTGAATAATGTCTGTTGTTTACCAAGTAAACACTTTAAATTGTATTTGTTTAAATATTATATAATATATATATGTTTAAATTAGCAGGGAAAGTGTATAGTAGCACCACAGTTAAGTCCAGCTTTACATTTCTGTTTTAATCAAAGAATAATCTCTGTCAGTTTTTGAAAGACATACAATATATATAAGAATAATGGACTAGAATCAAGATCTGTATGCTAAACCCGAATAATGAACTTGAATAATGGACCTGGATAATGAACTTGAATCAAGGAAGTGCTCAGTGTTTTCCACTGACTGTTTCAATAAACCTTTCTGATTTGTCAGTGAATTAACTGCTCTACATCCTTTTTGAAGCATCTATATAATTTAATTTACCATATACAGAACCTTGCCTTCTATTTCATGGCTCTGAAATTCATTGCAGTGATAATTTCTGGAAATACTGAGGTTGCCACAGGATTTTACTGAATCTTCACCCTACAATTTTTAGAATCTTTTTTCCTTTCCCCTTAAATCTGTTTGGCCTTGTGCTAACATATCTAGCACTTCTAAAACAAATTGTGCTAAAACTATCTCAAAGTTACTGATTTGAGCTATCATCCAAATGAAAACTGGAAGTTGCATTTCAGAATCTTTAACAGATCTGGAAAAGATTATAGGCAAAACACATGGTTTTCTTTTTTATGAGTTTTTTCAATACACACTCATATCCTAATCTAATTTCAGGAGAGGTTTCGATATGATCCCAAGAACTAGATTAAGGCACAAATGATGTCAAATGCCATTTACTAGAAACAGATTTTATTGTCGAAAATAAAAGAAAAAAAGAGGTAGTGATAGGATAGAATGGAAGGAAAAGGCAGAAATCAAAAAAGCAGTCAGGATAGGGTTGCAAGGATAGTCATCACCTTAGATCCATGGCATTCTGGGTGTCCAAGTCTCTCCATGCTTTGGTGGTGGACGATCAGACAATCCTACAGGCCTCATCTCAACAACCCTTTTTATCCCCATTTGAGTCTGTGCTTTCCATATCAATGACATGAGAATGTGTCTCCTCTGCAATCCTGCATATGCACCAGGATGTCTCGCAGCTGCTGGTGAGATATCTCTCACCAGCAATATCTCTGTGGCCTTGCAGGCAATTTTTAAGACAAACAACTTGAGATAAACAGTTCATAGTTTGGTCTCTCACATCTTAGCTTAATTACACACTTAATTTTAGCTGTTTTCAGTAATTGTGCTATATGTTAAGCAGACTCCCCAATATTGTGATTATTTCCATCTAGCAAATACTAAAATCCATCTGTAACAACTTAAAGTTTAACAATAGTAGAAGTAAACACCAGAAAAATAAAAAATCTTCAATTATTTGCATATCTTTGATTGCTAAGAAGTCAAACTGTCATTTGCTATTATCATAGGGACCATATATTAAATAAAGTCCATAGGTATAAAGAAAGAATTTGAGAAATTAACATGACTAATACATCACACAGAACTAAAGACAGTATAGGAGAGATAGGCATTTTGAAAACAACTGTGTTTTTAAGGTTTGGAGTCTTGAGAGGAGGAAATTTTGTGGGGAAATCATAACTTTTATTAGAGCTTCTAAAATGTTTGTCTCCCTATACAGTTGTAATGATCCTAATCAGAAGATCACTGTACATGAGGAGTTAGAGATTCACATAATGATGAACTCAAATAGGCACAATCCTGTGCTGTAAATATATGTATCTTGGCCATCAGACCTGTAGCTTTTGGCTGCAAGGTGTCTTGGCCAGTAGACCCTGATGGAGTTGCTTGTAGCTGTTCCCACTGTGTACCAGTGATTATGGCACCTGTGTATCTATCTTTATCTCAAAGCAAAGCAACATTTTCTCATTTGAACATTCTTTTACTTGACAGTAAAAATTATTAATGATATTGTTTTCTACTATGAAAGTCTTATAAGAGCTCTAAGGACTAAAATGTTGGTGAACCTCTCCACAGACATCTGGGCAGCATGCCTTGCCCTGATCAGAGATGCCTTGCCACCTGTTGATGCCCAACTCAGGGTTGTCAGCATATGAAACAACATTGGATTATGCATGTTATTTCTCTTTTTCCAATAAATGGTATCTTAATATCTTTCAGAATGTGGATGCCATTTTTATTGGGATCATAACACTAGCCACAGTGCATTACAATAATCATAGAGAATTAGTTCATAGATAACATATTTCTGTATAGCCAAAAGAGATAAGAAAATGTGGTTAGTACAATTTACTATACAGATAAGAATATAGTATAAAAATTATAGTCTTAATGTTTGTTTACACTTTTAAATTTTGATTCATGTATCTTATGATATGTAATTTAAAGTACATTGATAGTGAACAGATCATCATCATTCTTACTTTCCTGATAACTGGAGAGGGTGTAGTGGTGGGAGATATAATGTAATTCTTGGTTTAGCAGCTATGGGAAAACCTCCTACTCCTCAAAGACATGTTTTCTGGTCACTTTCCTAAGAACTCAATTTCAGTAACACTACAAGGCATTTAAAATGTTATTTTTCATACTGTCTTCTAGTCTCCAGGCAGAAGATATTTTTCAGCCATAATTATCATGTTATAATAAACATGAAAATTTATCTTAAACACAACTTAGTTTTTGAGCAGCTATTCACGTAAGGTTGCTGGTGAGGTGAGCATTTTATTTTAGCTTTAATCTTCACATAGCAACATTAATAACATCAATTTAAACCTATAGTTGGGGAAAAAATAACACAAAAAAAAACCCTAACTGAAATACAAATTAACAAAAATTTCTTACTGGGACAGGCGATAGTTAATTAACATCAGTTGCACTTTGAAAGTTTTGTCTCTAACAAAAACAATAAAAATCAGGCAAGCTTATGCAGTATAAGTTCAATACCCTGAGATATCTAGAGAATCCTAAAATGCAAATATAGCATGACAACCTTTTTCCCCATTAATAAGCACAGATATTTTCTACTCTATCTACAGTTAGTAGATGGGCAAAAATATAAACTATAATAAACTTTATAATGCTTGCCTAGGAAGCTTAAAATAAACACACCATACTAATGCATTCCAGTTGTCAAATCATCACTACTTCTGTTTGTAAAATTAATAAGAAACTCAGCAAATCTCATGCCCCACTGAGGAGAAGCATTATTATTTCATTTTAGCTTCCTTATTTGCAACAGCATAAATCCAGCTATCTCAAGACCTGAGTATCTGTGATGCAACAAAACCCCTACAAACCTGTACAAAATAAAAGACAAAAGTCAATCTAAGATCTCATGAAAAATCAAGAAAAAAATATAGCCAAAATATTCCACAATTTGTTAATATTACTTCCTAATAATTTTCCTAAATATCACTAATGTACGGTACATAAGTGATGATAGAATAATTGTGCTCCTATTTTACAGTTCCAAGATGGTCTCACTGTTTGGTCCAGGAGCCTTATAGTTTATTGTCATAGTACTCTGTTAACGCTAGTTATTATCTTGGCTCTTTGTTCACTGAGAAGAATCTTCTGTATGGAAGACATTCCAAAATATATTCTAGGTCAGGCTGAGTGAGCATGTCTGCCTTCTACCTGCACATCATGTAATTATATTAGGAAATGTCACAGATGACAGTATAAATGTTAATACTGTAATATCACACTATCACCAAATAATATAAGAGGAGTAATAAAAAAAAAAAAAAAATCAAAGTTCTTTGATATGTAAACCCACACAAGAATTAAGTGAGAAAATAGGATATAGCTCTTAATGTTTTGTAATGTCATAACAGGGTAATGAAACGTCTACTAAGATTTAGCTTATCTACTTTCTAGTCTCTGTATTTTTGAAAATGAGCAATGAGATAAAAGACAACAACATGGAGAACAGCTCTGATTTGCAAAGATATCAGACAGAGACTTTCTGGTAGAGAGGATTAAAATGAAGTTGATGTCCACAGAGGAACTAGATAGGGGGAAAATAATAATAATAATTTTTAAAAATTTAAAAGTAGAATTGAAATTTCTGTCTGGGTTAAAGTAAAGAATTAAGATTTTAGAAGTAGATTCAGAGAAATTGGGAGAAGTCACAGCTCAAAGTACAACAGTGAAACATTAAAAATTCTATTGTTTTAGTTCTTTGAGAAACTATTAATTGAATATACCTTTGGTAGGAGTTATAGGTATGATGATTGTTCAGAGAATGGAGGAGATCTAGAAATCAATGAGGTTTCTTATCTACTTGGTACTGCACTATGTTGAATTATTTACCAATTTATGAATGTGGTAGACAAAGATACAGATTGTCTAGTAAATTGTCAAGCACATTTATATGAATATATATATAAATATGAACATATATTTCTGCTTGTTCATATCCATTATACCTTTATTCAATAAATTAGATGCCTAGCTTCAGTCAACATGTCCAACATTAGTCTAATGTCAAAGTTTATGGATAAAGGAGCAATGACCTTGTTTTTGTAATTACTTCACTTTGTGAACATGCTCTCTTTTTTTTTTTTTTTTTTTTTTTTTTAATATATTGAGAGTGATCAATGTAGAACATCATGTACATATCAGAACACATCTTACAACCTAATTTACTCCTGGCAAGAACAATACCCCTGAGAAGAGCTGACATTTATTAAGGTATTCTGTAAAATTTACTTAAGAAGAGAAATAAGGATAGACACATCTACCTAAATGGTTTTATTAGTGAAAAGAGTTTTCCTATAGTTCTAGATCCAGATTTTGATGCATTTCTTTTTAATGAAATTGTGTGTAAATATACGTCGTGGTTTGAGCCTGGTCAGCAGCCAACCACCATGTCCCTTCTCTTCCATCAATAAGAAGGGACAGAGAGCCAGGCTTGTGGATCGAGATAGGACTGGGATGAGGAAAAAAGTCCCCCTTTATGGGCACAAGCAAAAGGCAGAATCGTTAGGGGAAGAAAAAAAGAACATACATTTATTACAGACACTAACAGCACTTAACAAAGTAGGACAGGGAGAAATATTGTCACATCGTGAGAACACCTTCCCCCCACCCCTCCCTTCTTCCCAGGCTCAGCTTTGCTCCCAATATCTCTACCTCCTCCCCCCAGAGGTGCAGGGGGCAGGGGATGGGGAGGTGCAGTCAGTGCTGCCACTTCTTCCACCTTTGGTGGGGGGAGCTCCTGGAACTTGTTCTCCCTGACCCATTGTGGTCCTCCTCTCACAGGAGACAGTCCTCCACAAGCTTTCTCCGACATGAGTTCCTCCCACAGGACGCAGCATTCCCCACACTGCTCCAGAGCGGGTCATTAACTTTCTCCAACTGGATTCCCTCTCACGGTTGCAGCCCTTCCTGAGCTGCTCTGCCGTGGGACACCCCTGCATGCTGCAATCCTCCAAGTTCTGAATTACAACAGTGGGGATACCTTTTCCCACAAGACCCCAGCCTTCTTTGTGCACAGCACCTTGATCAACCAGGTAAAAAACACAGGCCATAAATCAGTGTCTGCTCCACCATAGATCTTCATGGGTGGCGGGGGGGCCGCACTGCCGTCTCACCACAGGAAACAGGGGAGCCTCTGTTCCATCACACCTTCCCCCTCCTTTCTTCCTCCATTCCTCCACTGACCTTGTTCACGCAGCTGCCACAACTCCTCCTCACCAGTAAGACTGCTCGCCACCACGGCCCTTCTTAAATATGTTATCACAGTGGTGCAGCTGATTGGCTCAGTTTTGGTGCAGAGTTGGAGCTGACTTGGAGCTGGGGGAGCTTTGAGAAGATTCTCACAGGGGGCCACCCCTATAGCCCCCTCCCTTGCCACCAAAAAAACCCCACCACTCACTCAACCCAGGACGATATACCAAGGATATGTTAAGCAAACTATTTACATTTTAAAATAAACATTTACTATCCATAAATTTTAACATAAAATTAACAGAAACAAACCATGTTATACCAAATTCTTTCTGCTACATTGAAAGACATACTGGGTAAGGAGGAAGCAATATATATATGATTTTTTTACTTTAAGAAGACTTTTAGCAGTCTCCAAACTTGATATGTTTTTGTAAAAAGGCTAGACACATTGTGTTATGTGTCAATAGAGACATCAGATATGAGATATAGGAGGTAAATACACTGTTACACTCTGTACTGTTGACGATGTTCTGTAGTATAAAACTTTTTAAAAAGATTAAGAAATTAGAGAGTAAAATGACTGGAAAAATGTTAGAAAATGTGATGCATGATGAAAATGTAAAGAAGGAGAGGTTAATTTGGGGAAATAGTGAGCAGGGTGACAGATTTTGAAAATGTAAACAGTTATAAAGGAGATGGTGATCAATTGTCATGCTCACTGTGGGTACCACATGATGAAATTGTTTAATTTGTAAAAAAATTAATTCATGTTAGCAAATCCAATTATAAGAAATGTTTAGCTATCTAGGGAGGCTGGGGAATTCACCATATGAGATATTTTTAAAAACATGCCAGACAAATATCTGCCATTGATATTTAATGCAAAGAACAGAAACAGTTCCCACAGAGACTAGGACACTTCTCCTCAGAAAAGATATAACTTTCTTGTAGTGGTACTTTGTTTTACGTCAAGGAAGATGGATATTCATCACCTGCCTGTAAGCTATTGTTTGGAAGTGAGAGGGATTTCTTGGCAATGTGTTATGAAAATATATTGCCTTCATGTTGTTCTCGTGGCTCCAGTGAAAGTTACCTACCTAATCCATTATTGCAAAAAATATGTTCCTCCCAGTGAGTGTGCTTGAATAGAATATGATTGTACACTGATTCACATAGGAAGAGTTCATAAGAGTCAATGCTCATTTGTACAGTCAGTGCTGATAAATCACAGAAAAGAAATTCTGGGAAGTTAAAAAAAAAAAAAACAAAAACAAAAAACAAAAACAAACCTAAAATTCAAACAAAGTAAAGCCATGTGACATTTGAGCACCTCCAAGCTGAGGCTTCACATGAGTTGAAAACAGATCATAAATTTATATTTGTTACCTAGAATTGTAAGTTTATTATACTACATATCTTTTATGAGATAAATACCTCACTTTTTTTGCTGTTGTTGAGAACATATCAGATTTTTTATTTTTAAAATTTAATAGTAGCAGTCAACTAAGTCAAATTTTGACAAGAAAATAGTTTTTAACTAATCAACTTCACGACTTCTTCTAATTTCCATTTTTAGGTGTTTTCCTTATTGAGGGACACCCTATCCTGCTTGCCTATGTGTGTGTAGGTGTCAGAGTGCCATTAACTGGATTGGGACTGGGGTCTGTAGGGCCTATGTGACTTCATGCCAGCAGCTGTAGGGACTGGAGTAAGTGAAATTCAAGTGCCAGCAACTGTAACCTTAGATCATAGGAGCCCATGTATCTGTGGTGCCAGGAACTGGAGAATGTGGGTACGTGAGTGAATGTGTGTTTGCTAGTGAAGGTCAAGCATAACCACCCGCTTAGTAGACAAGTTGACCTGTGAGCTGCCTGGGGTGTTGGTGTCTCTAAGGGTAGGAGAAGCTGGCTACAGAAGGACCAGGGGAGTTCCAGCAAACTAATGGAGAGACCATTGGGTCTGAAGGTTCTAATTGCAAGACCTGCATGTGCATCAAGAAGTGGGGCTGCCTACTGATCAGGGGAGACCTGGCCAACCGCCAGTCATCTCTGTATGTAGGTGTGTGTGTGGGTGTAAGTGAGTAAGGGAGCCTTGATACCAGCAACTGGAGTGGACTTGTAGCTTTGGGAGCTTGTATATACAAGTGCTACCAGCTGGGAAGCCTGAGATCCAAGGACAGCTACTGGGCAACTAAGTGTCTGAGTCCAGCTACTTTAGGGATTCACATTGTACATATATACATAAATTTCCACTAACAGACCTCCATCCTGCTCAGCCAGAGAGGTGAACAGAATGAAGCCATTGCTGCTCTTTGTGTTCATGTGAGTGCTCTGCATGTCCCCTGGCTATATCTGTGCATAAGTGTTGTACTTCTGTATGTGTGTGCCTATAGAGACTACATACTCAGCCCCATTACTGGTTGAACCTGAGGGCATAGACCTGCAACAGCCTTACATTTGTAAAGCTGCTGGTTTGGTCATCCCCTAACGCTTAGTACAAATGGAATCTTAGAAGTCTAATAAAAGAATTACTATTAATTCCAGATTTAATTACTGCAGGAAAATAAAGACAATGTGAAGAAATGGATGTTTTTTCCATAATGTTAATAACTATTGAGCTTGGTTACTGTGCCATTTTGTGCACTATGGTCCAAGAAAGATGGGACACAGAGTTCAGATTGGAGGCCTTGAAGTTGCCATGTTTTCTAGGAGAAAAGTTAGAATGTCCTAGAGTAATTTAATTCATAACCCAAAAGGTTTTTGAAAGATAGTAAAAGAAAATTTTACCCATTAAAGACATGAGAAAACAAAACAAAACAAAACAGCACAGCTAAAGAAATAAGAGGAACATTTCTGGAAGAAGAAAGAGTTCAATGGAGAAACTAATTGTCTGTAAAAGGTTTCTGAATGCATTATTTGTATATCTGCTTACAATAATGTAGACATAACTGATTTTATCTGGGGGGCAAAGATTAAACATAATTTTGAACTGTTTCTTATGAATTTTCAATGATTGCATAGGAAATCAATTTCATGCTTAAGAGCAGAATGATACAGAAGTTGCCCAACTGGCATCCTGCAGGACTCTTATGGATTATGGAAACTGGAGTCCAAAATTAAATTCAGAAATGTTTTTCTGCACTTAGGCAGTTTCTGGCTGGAGCAGTAGAATCCAAACAGGGGTCTGAAGTTGCACTGGCTGTTCAATGTTTGCTTTGCATTTCACTTTTCTGCATAATTAGCCACTTAGTAAAGTGTAGAAAAAGAACTGTCAGTTCTGAAAGGAAAATGGTAATAGAATTAAGAGAACTGAACATTTTTCAAGGGGATGGGGCTGAGCAGATGCTAAGTAGCTGACAAAAGTTACAGACTTAAGCTATCATGATAATTCTAAAGAGCACAGGGCATCCGGTTGAAAAACAAAATAAAAACCCCTCCTCCAAACCCCAACAACAACAAAAAAAAAGCCCCAAACCTCTGTACTGGTTTTGGCTGGGATGGAGTTAATTTTCATCATAACAGCTTGTATGGTGTTAATTGGGGTTGTGATGAAAACAACGCTGATAACACAGGAATGTTTTAGCTATTTCTCAGTAGTGCTTGCACAGTGTCAAGGCCTTTTCTACTTCTGACACCGCTGTGGGTGGGAACATTGTGTTGAGAGGCAACACAGCTGGCACAGCTGGCCCCAACTGACCAAAGGGATATTCCGTGCTAAATGATGGCTTAGCAATAAAACTGGATGAAAGAAGGAGCAAGACGGTCGCATTAGGAGTGATGACATTTGTTTTCCAAAGTAACCGCTTCAAGTGATGGAGCCCTGCTTTCTTGGAGATGGTTTAATATATGCTTGCCAATGGGAAGTAATGAATGAATTCCTTATTTTGTTTTGCTTGCATGTACAACCTTTGCTCTACTAATTAAACTGTTTTTATTTCACCCCATGAGTTTTCTCACTCCTTAACCTTCTGATTCTTGTCCCCATCCCATTGAGGTGTGTGTCAGAGAGAAGCTGTGTGGTCCTTAGCTGCCTACCAGGGTTAACCCAGAATACCTCTAAACCAGAAACCACTGTGACTTACATAGCTGTGTGTTGATGAAAAGATACATCATATTCCCTTCTTTCCAGTGTTATATTGGCATTCAGAAGGATGCCTCATGTTCAATACTATAATTGACAGCAGATTTCACGGGCCCTGTAGACATGGAAGAATGTTTAGTATTTTACATCAACAGTAGTTTGCCAGACTTTTTTTTTTTTAAAATCCAAAATGCTATTTCTGTCCCCTCCAAACCAAAAAGGTAACACGTAGAGACTTGTGCTCTAGTAGCATCTCAAGGATTAAATAAATCATTCAAGTTCTTGCAATGTTTTAAAGTTAATTTCTTTCATTTTGACAAACATGTGTGAGAAATTAAAAAGTAGATTCCATGAGTCATTTGTTTCAACATTATCTAAACAGGAGGAAACATTCTTAAAACATGAAATTTATGGTTTCTTCCTGACTTTTAGTAACTCTTTATTTCCTCCAGGTTTGAATAAATTTGGTCTAGCTTTGTTATCAAAGTAGTATAGACCTCCAGACTCATGCAGTAACACAAAGAGATTGATAAAAGCTTAATTTATACACGAGAATGTCTTAGTAGAGTCCAATGCAGAATCACAATCTGCATGCCTACAAATTTTAAAAGCCAGAGAATAGAAAGAAGCATTTTCTCATCATTCTGATGAATACAGCAATTAATCATTCGAATTATTGCAACACTGTGTGTATTCCAATTATATGTAACATTGTCTAAACAAAGCAGAGATTCATAAACTCGACACATTAGATATCAACAGAACTAGAAAACATTTTATATCATAAGAAGTTTTAAAATTAAAAATTCACAAATTCAAATTCTGTGTATCATTGTAGAGAAAGAAAATAATTTCTCTGAGTTAGGATGCCATAGTTTTTTTACCGAAATTGAAAGACTGTGGTGTTTATCAACATGCAATGGTGTTTGCTCATTACGTTGATTTTTATTATGGGTTCCCACAATTTGAAATAATTATGAATGAAACAACAGAAACAGATTTTTGATTGTTCATTGTTTGTGGCATCTGTAGGAAATAAGTTGGCTTAACATCAACCATTAACAGGCTTTATTTAAAATTAAGGGAAAAACAGTTACGAATTATAAACATTCACTATAATGGAGCTTTGTAGTTTACATAATTATATTTTGTGAAAGAAAGGAGGCAAGCTTGGTCTGACTTAATTTTTCCATTAAAAAGATTTAACTGCCTTCATCCCGTGGTACCAGCTGCACTGTGCTTTGTATGAGATCACTGTGCTTAATTTCAATAGCCTGCAAAGAGAGTTTATTTTTTAAGTGCTGTCTTTTGCAGATGTGCCAAGGGAAAGATAATTTTGGTCTCTCTAATCATATGCAGAAAGCTAGTCCTGTTCTGAAGCTTTACTTCACATGGTACTTCCAGAATAGCCCTGTATAGAAGTCATAGTTTTACATTAAAGTACATTTTAAGTCAGTCTGTTTTCCCATAAGGATTCTCTAAAACTGCTTAGAACTTGTACTAAGTATGAATATTTTGTTACTCAAGGATATACTAAATACTATTTGAAAAGAACATGTGTATAAACACTTTACAAATATAAGACCAATATTTTAAAAAAAGGTATTAAAAGGTGATAACAGGAACATAAAATTTGTATCAACAAAACTTTTAGATATCTTATATCTTCATCAAGAACTTTGGGCGCTGATCCCAGTTCTACAGCGAATATGGCAGAACAAATTTTCCTTTTCCAAGGTAAGTTCTCATCCTGTTATTTTAACTTAAGCTAAGTGCCTATGAAATAAAGTCTATTAATTTGTAAACCTTAAAACCCCATTGTTTATCTGCAGGAATAGTGCAAATATTTCCCTCATCATAGATGCTCAAGAACAAGCCCAAGATTTTATTTTTTATTTTGTGTTTCTATTAGAATAAAGATAATCTTTGAAGTAACGTCTCTTGGAACTACCATTGTATCCTGTGAATTTTAGATGGATCTTTTAAACTTCAGCCTTGGTAATACAGATGCTCAATAAAATATACGCCTAAGCTTTTCTCATTTTTAAATTTAAAATCTCCTTACTAAACTGAAAAACAATTTAAAATGGATTATTTCCCAAAATTTGGGGAAATAATTGGCAAAATATTATTTAATTATTAAATTACCCAATTAGCAAAGCATTTGAGATATGCAAGGTATAAAAATATCACATTTGATTTGAATAAAGTAATGATTAGTAAAAAAATATTAAAGTACCTTAGAGTAAAATAAACTGTGTGAATACTTTGTTAGTCTCAACAAATATTTCTGTTGCCGTTTGAGCCTACTCAGCAGCTAAACACCACACAGTCGCTCACCCCCCCTCCCCCCACTTGGGAATGGGGAGGGAATCAGAGGGGCAAAGGGAGACTCACAGGTTGAGATAAAAAACAGTTTAATAACAGTAACAAAATAATACACTGACAGCAGTATCAACAGGTAATGTACAGTACAGCTGCTCACCACCCATAGACCAACACCCACCTGCTCCCAGCTGGTGATCCCAAACACAAAAGCACCACAGCCTCTCCCAGCCCTCTCCTGCCTTTATATAGTGAGCGTAATGTCACATGACATGGACTATCGGCCAATCGGGGCCCAGCCCTCCAGCTGTGCTCCCCCCGCCCCTGCACACAGGTGAGGGCACTAGGACCTGGGGACCCCCTGGGGTCTCAGTGTGCTGCAGCACTCCTCCTGCTGCCAAACCAACAGGAACGCTATTCTAGCCCGAACCAGGACAGTATCTACCCCTTATTCCATATCATTTACGTTATGCTCTACGTTCCATATTTCTAATACATTCTAATTAATTACTATCCTCTTGCTTGGTCATAGACATGTGCACACAGATATCATTCCCTCAGTCCATGGGCCATCACCGCAGAATGTATCATGAGTTCATTTGGTCCATAGCTTCAGGTTCCATCTGTCATAACAGTCCCTTCAGGCAGGAGGAGCGGTGCCCAGTCAGTAGGGCGCAGGTGTCTTTGGACCTGGCAGGAGGATGGCATACAGTCTCCGTTGTAGTTGGAGCTGGTGGCTGATGCAGCTGATGCTGTCTGTATTCACAGTCTGTGGCAGTCGCTGGGCATTAGTTGCTGAAACCAGTCCTAACTTCATCCAAGTTCATGTTTGCCATAACAAAGCACTGATAGGGTGGTGTGGTGATTAATCTAATACAGTTTATTGGCTATTTTCACCTAACATTAAGTCCCCTTGAGGCACACATCTGACTTCCCCATCCTTCTGCATTACCGACCAAGTGCACCCAGGTCCTTGGGCAAAGGTAATTCCATGTATGGGCTCACCTTTACCTGAAGTAGGAATAACCCAGATGGTCTTGCCCAGCATGTTTTTAGGGTGCACTACCAGGACTCTATCTCCATCTACAGTAAGCAGAAGGTTGGACTGGGCAGGGCCAGCCTGGTTGGCAGATCTTCTAGTATTGACTAACCAGGTGGCCTTTGCTAAATGTGTGTCCCAATGCTTAGAAGTTCCACCTCCCATTGCTCTCAGCATGATCTTTAGTAGCCCATTATACTGCTCAATTTTCCTGGAGGCCGGGGCATGATAGGGGATATGATATATCCACTCAATGCCATGTTCTTTTGCTCAGGTGTTTATAAGATTATTTCGAAAATGAGTACCATTATCTGACTCAATTCTATCTGGGGTGCCATGCCGCCACAGGACTTGTTTTTCAAGGCCCAGAATAGTGTTCCGGACAGTGGCATGGGACACAGCATATGTTTCCAGCAATTCAGTAGTTGCTTCTACCATTGTGAGCACATAACATTTACCATGCCGAGTTTGTGGGAGCGTAATGTAATCAATCACATAGCACCTTTCTTTTTTTTTGAAGGCTTTTATTTTTTTATTAATGACAAAAAAACTTCCGTTCAGTTCATATGAATGTTCACGGAAATAATTTTAAATTATCTGATTAAGATAATGAAAAGAGATTAGGTTAAAGAAAGGGACAGCAATGAAAGATTCAATCAATTTTATTATGTGGATAAGACAGACCTGCATCTAATGACAAAAAAAAAAAAAAAAAAAAAAACAAAAAAACAGCAAACAAACCCCAAATAATTCACAATGTAAGTACAAATAGCAGCAGTAAATATGACTTTCTATAAAATGGACTATAATGATAAAATTATTATGTGAAAAGACTATGTTAGTTTGTGCAACATCGATGGCAGAAGAGAAAGTAAGCTTTCTAATCTTCAAATATTATTTGCACCTTGAAATGAAGGAGCAGAGAAATAATGAGTTGATTTTTTAATGTTAATCCCTTCTTAGAAGATTAGAAAGTAAAACTAGCAGAGCAGATCCTGACTATTTCTTAGAGCAAGTCTTTAATCACATTATAATGCAGCTCAGTCAGGTGCTTATTTAATTATAATTAAGTGTTTGCAACACATGTATCAGTGACAATATCCCTATTGCTAGGCATCAATACTCGAATATATGTCTAATGATGATTCCAGACTGAAGCTGTTGGGAAGTGTCCTGAACATAGTCTCTGATGGGTAATACTGAGAAAACAGATATCAGGGAAAAAAAAAGAAAAGTAACATTTTATTATTTTCAGTTGAGAAAAGTGATGGAATGACAGAGCGGAGATATCTATGGACTTTAATGATACATAGGTTTCTCACTGAGAAATTTTCTGTAAACTGAAGTGCCTTCTGCATTTTACGTTGTTACTTTTCAAAAGGAAGTGATGTATGAAAACTAAATATTTCACTAACATTAAAAAAGTTAACTAAAAATCTTACCTCTCAAACTGTATAATGTGGTAAAAATATGTAACTATTTATTAACTGGTGATTGGGAATCTTTTCTCCAAATTATTGTTTCCTTGTCAAATATGGACTCAGTAAAACCTACACTTTTTAATTAAACCAATGTAATAATTACATAACAATAGGTAAGTGATCAGGGCAGTTATGACAGTTGAGAAGATCTGAGTTCAAAGCCCTAGTCTAGTTTAAGCAGAACAGGTATTTCAATCTGAATCCTATAGAGATGCCACATTTACCATCAGGTTATCCACCATCCTGTGCTATGTCTCCCTTTATTATTATATTATAATATATTATAGTTTTAAATATCTTTTATCCAAGTTCTACCCAAGTGTTAAACATGAATACTTGGTCTCATAAATGATTCTCTTCCAGCTTCAATAATAACCTGGAAATGTTCCTATAAAATGAATTCACTTCTCCCTGAAAACTAAACTCTTACTGTGTTACAGGAGACAATTGTTTTCAATGGGTTTGATAGTGACAGAAATAAAGGGTTAGTGAAAAAACTAAGAGATGCCACACAACTTGGCAGATCAGACAATGTGTGTGTGAGTTGACTATATACATCAGCTGTAATCAATATACAGTTATTTGAACCAACTGTCTATACACCATCATCACTTAATGCAGCTAAGACATGATCTATGTCAAATTGTCTAATAGTGTAGGCAGTTTATTTAAAAGTCTGCACAGAAATTCATGCAGGATAGAAAATATCTTACTCTGAAGGGTAACATTTGACACTCATTGATCTACAGCAGTTAAGCACCCACTGTTGAATGGTGGATGTCCATTAATCATCACATGACCATCACTGCAAATCTCATGTGTGCCTTTTTCAGATAAACAAGACATTCCAAGGGTCATAAAGTCTCTTTTGATATTTCTGAGTCACTTTGTTGCAACATCATCTGACCCTACTTGTAATAGTAAGAACAGGTGATAGATAGTCTGCAGGCTTTACCAGGCTCATTAACCTCTTTGTAACATCACTTATGTGAGCTCCCAGCAGGCAGCAAACTTCTCTAGAAATATTGTCTGGGCAACAAATAGGCACTTCAGTGGCTCTCAGAAAGGATTCTCCAATTACTAACTGCGTACTTTTCTAGTGGCACTTGTTCTAATGTGGGTCGGTGGACCAACATTGCATGGTTGGCCTTTCCTGGGTCTTGCCTGTTACTTACATTCTCTTCATTCTCCATTCCCAGGGCACCATACATGTTACATAGAGGCCCTTCAGAGGGAAGGAGAAGATTCCTATTCCTGACGCAAGCAAAGACAAGAGTCCAGTCTCCATCTTGTGAGCTGGTTGAATCTGTCACCCTAGGGTTGGAAGAAAGCTTACCTTCCCTTTGCAAAGTCCGAAGGCAGAGCTGTCACTCAGCTTGTGACATTTGTGGATTTGACAAGTGGATAACTCAGTGGATAAGGAATTGGCTGGATGGTCGCACTCAAAGAGTTGCAGTCAACGGCTCCAAGTGGAAACCAGTGGTGGGTGGTGTCTCTCAGGGGTCTGTGTTGGGACCAGCATTATTTAACGTCTTTCTCGGAGACATGGACACTGGGATTGAGTACACTCTCAGCAAGTTTGCAGATGACAGTAAGCTGTGTGGTGAGGCTGATAATATAGAGGTTAGGGGGAAAGGGATGCCATCCAGAGGGACCTTGACAGTCTTGAGAGGTGGGGCAATGTAAGCCTCATGAAGTTCACCAAGACCAAGTGCAAGGTTCTTCACATGATTTGGGTCAATCCCAAGCACAAATATAGGCTGGGCGATGAGTAGATTGAAAACAATTCCGTGAAGAAAGACTTGGGAGCAATTGAGGATGGAAAACTGACTGAGCCAGAAATGTGTGTTCACAACCCAGAAAGACAGTTACATCCTGGGGTGCATCAAGAGAAGTGTGGCCAGCAGGTTGAGGGAGGTTATTTTCCCACTCTACTCTGCTCTCGTGAGACCCCACAACTGGAACACTGCATCCAGCTCTGGGGCCCTCAATATAAGAAGGACATGGACATGTTAGTGCGGGTCCAGAGGAAGGACATGAAGATGATCAGCAGGCTGGAGCACCTCCCTTATGAGGACAGGGTGAGAGAGTTGGGGTAGTTCAGTCTGGAGAAAAGAAGGCTCTGTGGAGACATTATAGTGGCCTTCCAGTATTTAAAGGGGGCCTACAGGAAAGATGAGAAGGGACTCTATCAGGAATTGTAGTGATAAGACAAGGGGTAATAGCTTTAAACTGAAAGAAAGTGGATTTAGATTAGCTATAAGGGAGAAATTCTTTACTGTGAGGGTGGTGAGACACTGGAATATGTTTCATAGAGAGGCTGTGGACGCCCCCTCCCTGGAAGTATTCAAGGCCAAGTCGGATGAACTTTTGAGCAACCTGGTCTAGTGGAATGTGTCCCTGCCCATGGCACAGGGGGTTGGAACTAGATGATCTTTAAGATCTCTTCCAACCCAAACCATTCTATACTTTTATGATTAATTCTATGATTCTCTGACACATAAACAAAACCAATGTGAAAATGTGCAAAAGGTTTTGGAAGCCTACTCTGGTATTGATCAGGGACTGTCTCTTTAAGAACAAATATAGCTCCTGTGTTTTTTCAGTTTCTTTATACCTCAAAAGTTATATAAGGAAGAAAAGACATAATAATAAAGTGACTATGTTAACAAGCGCTCTCTTTTAACAACATAATTTAGAGTGATTATCCTTTATTTACTTCCTAATATATATTGCCAGTTGTATAGTCTTGGGAGGATCTTAGAATTTTTTTTTTTTGACCCATTTGTAGGGTCACCAGAATTACATTACAAATATGAGTTCCAATTCTCTACAGTACTGGGGACATTACTCCAGGTGTGGCCTCAACAGTGCTGAGCAGTGGGGAAGGATCACCTCGCTTGACCTGCTGGCAACACTGTCTAATGTAGCCCAGGTGACTGTTGGTTTTTTTTGCTGCAAGGGTGCACTGCTGACTCATGATCAGGACCCCATCAGGGGGTCCAACAGGGGTCCAAGAGACTTCTCTGCAAAGGATGAATTAAGGGGAGTCACAAGGGTGTGGGTCCAAGGAAGTTCTAGCAGTTTCTAACAAGCATGATCTGCTGCTCTTGACCTAGTTAGCCCCTGATTAAGGAGGGTCATGCACCCTTTAACTGGTGTTTAGGAGAGACCTATATAAGAGCCATTCACAGAACACAAGTCTTAGAGGCAGCCAACAATGCAGCAGTTTGTGCAGAAGAACATGCTGAAGTATGGGAAGAAAAGGGACCTCAGTTGACATTGTGCCACTGTAATAGTCTCAAACATGGTGGAGGTTTGTATTCTATGACCACGGGACTCTGCAGACCAGCATCTGCTTGGGAGACATGGGAATCCACCTCTGGGCAAAGATGTTTTTGCCAGTAACTCGACTGACCTCATAAGGAGGATTTTAAGCTAAGAATAAAGAGAGAGGGAGAGAGTAAGCCACTGTCCTGTGAGGCAGTGTGTGATGGATGCACTTGACCTCTTAACTAAATTAGCAGTAGTTTTGTACAGGCTCCAAAGGAGGCAAAGGTCTGAGCTGTAGCTGGGCCAAGAGCTCCTCTAATTTTAATCTGTTCTCTGAAAATCCACAAAGGAACAGAGTGAAGCAGTGAGCATCAGTGCATATGAGCTTGGAACACTGATCATGCAATTAACACATGAATAGCAAGTGACTTTTCCAAGACTCATTTATCAAGGAAAAAAGAAAGTCATGGGTACAAGGAGTCTCATGCATATCTCTCCTATCATATGTAATTTGACTACAAGCCAAACACTTTATTCATAAATTGAAAGAGCCTAAGTAAGCCTTCTTTGAGCTCTTCCTGTTAGGCAGCTGGCTGCCTTGAGCTGGGATGTCTCTCAAGGTTGCTCCTTGAGGCAGAGAGACTAAGGGCAGATCATTGGTAAGCAACCAACATAATTCATAACCTTGTAATATGGTAACTTTGATTTGTGCTTTGGCAGTTCTGAATCATTGTTCAAATGATTGTGCTGTATAGTAATAGTGTGAACCTTGTCATTGAACTTTGTTAAATTGCACTTTTACATCATTATATTAAAACCACTTTAGCTAATAGCTTTGATGGTGACTCTTTAAGTTATCTACACCACCCATCCATGACAGAATAACAGACAGCACTGCTGAGCAAAGAGTAAGGAACAAGTGCCCCATAATGCCCCAGACTGCACACAGTATGGGGAATGATCACAATGAGTTAGAGATCTGCATGTAGTTGCAGAGCTATGATCTTATTGGGATCATGGAGATAGGGTGGGATGGATCCCATTACTAGGATGCTTTATTGGTAGCATATAGCCTCTTTAGGAAGGACAGGATGGGAAGCTGAGGAGGGGGAGTTGTCCTTTCTTGCGTAGTAAGAAAGCAGCTGGAGTGTGTGGAGCTCTTCCTGGGGGTGGAATAAGAGTCATATGAGAATTCGTGTTAGGATTAAAGAGGACAGTTAAAGGTGACATTATAGTGAGTGTCTGCTATAGGCCGCCTGACCAGGAAGAATGCGTGAATCAGACTTTCTACAGACATATAGGAACAATCTCAAGTTTGCAGGACTTCAAATGGAGGACTTTAACCATGCCAATATCTTCTGGAGGGACAGCACAACAGAATATAAGCAATTCAGAAGGTTCCTGGAGTGCACTGGTGATAAATTCCTCCTCCAGCCACTCATCTCAGTTTTGCATTCACTGCAAACTTACTGAGGGTGCACTCTGTCACAACATTTAGGTCATTAGTGAAGAGTTGAACAATATCAAACTCAATATTGACCCTTGGGGTACACCACTAGGGTCTTGCCTCCATCTGGACTTTGTGTCACTGTTCAAAACCCTCTAGGCCCCACCAATTATTCATTTTTCAGTCCACTTCACTGTTCAGTTATCTGAACTGTGCTTTCATAGCTTGTCTATCATGACATTATGGGAGACATTGTCAAAGGCTTTACAAAGTCAAGCAACATCTACTACTATCCTTTAATTCATTAGCCATGTCATTGTAGGAAGCAATCAGGCTGGTTAAACAGGATTCCCCCTTTGCAAATCCATGCTGACTACTCCTGATGACTTTCTTGTTCTTCATATGTTTGGAAAACTTTTCCAGGACTACTTCCCTTTCCAAGGATTGAGGTGGGGCTGACCAGTTTGTAGTTCTCTGCTTCTTCCTCCTTGCTGTTCAGTGACATTTGTTCTCTTCCAGGCTTAAGAAACCTCTCCCACTCACCATGACCTTTCAAGGATAAATAAGAGAGACCTCACAGTGGTTCCACCAAGGTCTTCCTTGCTCCACGCTTTCACTCTGGCCTCAGGGGCTTGGGATTCCTGAAGGCAGATTTTACCAGGAACAACTGAGGCCAAGAAAGCATTGAGCACCTTGTTTTTTCCTGTGTCATTTGTCAGCCATTTCCCTGCCCTATTCAGTAGCAGGCCTATGTTTTCCTTCATTTTCCTTTTACCTTTTATACATTCATAGAATTCTTTCTTGTTACCTTTTACATTCCTCACCAGATTTGGCTCCAGATCAGCCTTGGCTTTCCTAATCCCATCCCTGCACAATTGGACAGCATCTCTGTACTCCTCCTGGGCCACTTGCCCCTGTTTCCACCTCTTGGACACTGTCTTTGTATGTCTGAATTCAGTCAGGAACTCCTTGCTCATCTATGCACACTTTCTGGAGTCTTTGCTTGATTTTTTGCTTATTGGTAAGGATTTTTTTTTAAGATTGGAGGAGATCATCCTTGAATATCAACCAGTGAGCACTTTTAATCTATTTCATTTCCACAAATTAAAATTAATATTTTAAATAGTTTTTCATTTTGTTTAAATATAGTTAAAGCTGACTTTATTAAGATTATCAGATATATACCCTGATGACTCTGCTGACTTTAGAAACAAAGAAGTTGTGTAAAAAAGAAAATTTTACTGTTAAAAATTAGAAGAAGACCATCCTTAAATTTAGAGTCCCTTTTATAGTAAGGCAAATGTAATGAAGAAACACACAGAAACAATAGTGGTTCATTCAACATTTCTTCCTGAGTCTTTTTGTAGATTTGAGTAAAATTTTTGAAGATAGATTATGCTCTTATTTTATTGGATTACTAACAAAGCTTCTCGATGAGGCAAGAAACCTGCTCTTACTATAGTAATATGTGAATTTATTCATGAATAGAAAATCCCTCATATTCTGCAGTTTTGTCACTGAAGTTGTCCTCTTACATGAATAATGTATGGTTAAGTTAATTTTAAACAAATAATATTTTCTTGTGGAAGAAATCGTAGTTTTAATAGTCACAGTTTAATTAGGAAGAAATCATGGAATTCTTCTAAGATATTAATTAGCTGACAATAAAACTGTCTGGTGTAAATACTTTCAAGTATTTAATTGACAGGTACAGTAGGATTTCCCCAAAACACGATCATGTGCAACTATTTGAATAACAGAATATTATATAATTTTCAAAGATCATGGAAAGAAGCCTTGCAATAATGTTAACCTGCTCACATTGTCTTCCTTGGATAAATGCTGTCTAGTCATCCCTAACTTTGTTATGGATACCACTTTTCTCCCCGTGCTGTGCTACCAGACACAGAGATATTGAAAGCTTGAATGGAAACCCTGCCAGGAAAGACTATAGCAGAGAAATAATTGCATTTTTTAAAAAGTATAATACATATTATTCATAATAGTATATACATTTTACATACATATTTTTGTTTGTATATGACTGAATTTGCATGGTCAAGACAAAAGGGAAAAATCACTGGTTCCTTATATAAACTATATTATTTAATGTGGAAATCCCTAAAGGAAGAGACGGACTTAATTTTCTCTAAAGGAACAGAAATAGAATGCAATATTGGGACTAGATTGTGAAATTGTATAGTATCTTGTGATTTCGGGATAATTAAGGAATAGAATTTAGAAATAATCAGTTTTATACCATATGCTTTTGCTTTCTTTGCTTTTGAATATTAATTGTTGCTAGCATGTCAATAAAGCTTATATTAATTTGAAAAAAAAAATAATTACTTAGGACTGAGCTTTAAGTGGGTATTTGTTAGTTAAACTGCTTGTAATTAACTAAAAATCATAGAGTTATGAAAAGAAGAAATAAAGGATTTGGACAATTAGGTTCATTCCTTTTCTTCTGAAGCAGTTACAGAAATTAGATTCCATATCTAGAACTTTCTTTTTTTTTTTTTCTTGACTAAAGTATTCTCTTTAGCAACTGTTTTCCTTCAGTGAATTCTAGTTTTAGAATCAATCTAGAAAGAATATTTAACAGTCATATGCACAAACAAAAAAAAAAAAAAAAAGAGAGAAAAAGAAACAGGACCCAATATCTTCCATACGAGTCTAAAAATAATAACCTTGGATATTTCTTTTCTTTACTTTTAAGTATCAAAAGTTGCAGCATAACCTTGGAAGCAGCATGAATGATGCTTTAGCCTTTCTACTCTACCTTATAGAGCTGCAGTCTCTTGCCCCTTCATCTGTTCTTTAAAGGACAAAGATAGCGTCTTTTACAAGGACAATACAAGGTATTGTACATATTGTACATTAATCACTCTTTTTTTTTTTTTTTAAGAAAAAAAGGCTTCAAAAAATCTATAATATTTTGGGGTGCATATTTACAAAAATTTTTTCTTTCTTTGCTGCTTTTCATCTAGTTACACTTTCACGTAATTCAAGTCTTGTCACTTTACATTTTCAACTTTTATTCAATTGCATGTTAGATAAATGACTGACCTCTTTTTGAAAAAAAAAAGGGTTTACTTGGGGTAAATTATAGTCTAGAACATTTTCAAAATGTTGCCTAAATCCTCACAAACATATCTATTATGACAGACTGATGCCAGTACTTAACATTTGGTTCAGAGGTACATGTAAGCAAAAAAAAAGCAAACCAATCTGGCTTCAGACTGAGTGTTTCAAGCACCAGCTGTCTAAGACTACTAACCTTTACATTTCCCAAGGAAAGATTATAGAATAAAAAGCCCTTATCCCCATAACACCTCCAGGTTCTCATGAATTAATGCATTAGTTCATAAATAAATTACATACTCAGACCTCTGCCCAAACTAATGTTCAGTCATTTGCTTGCATCCCTACAGGTATCTGAGTGATCACTCAGATTTCTTTAATTACTAGACATCAACATCAGAAGGAACATTGAACTCTCTCCCTTCCCCCCATATATACAAAATACACCGTTACATTTTTAGTAAAACCAAATGAATTGATAGAAGGCAATGAATATACTATATTTTTACTATTTTCTGAAATAATACTTATTAATTATTGAGATATAAATGTTAAAGGTAAAATTCTAATGACAAAAAGATAATGATACTTAGAGTCTTATAATTTTTTCGTGGTATTTTTCACTTTTTCAATAACTTTTTGGGGTCAGTCGTACAATATTCTCTATTACTATTCACATTTCACGCTAGCTGATAATTAAGGACAAATCTGTCAGTATTCAATTATTCAGTTATGTGGAATATGTAATACAGCAAGCAGCCTATGATATTGGTTGGCACTCTTTCATTCACTTGATATCTTTGGAAAAAAGTAACAAGACCTATTGTTTGTACCCAGTTGCATTGCCAAAGGCTGGAAAAAGTTTGGTAGTCTTAACATCAATTTTATTGTCTCTCTCAGGCTGAGGAGGAAATTTAAAGTCCTTGGAAGAAGTAGAATTTCAGGTGTTGTCTTTTTTTTTAACATCTGCTACATGACTTAGGCATCTCTACACAGCGCTATTTCCAGGCATCAAATTCTTATGCATTTACCAGGTAGGCCGAACAGGAAAACTAACTAAATAAAGGTTGTCTCCTCTGTATGATATATCAAGAAATGTTTTTATTTTTCTTTTTAAATAGAATAAATTAGTAGAAAGGCACTTCTAAGAGCTTAATAAAATGTCTGAGCTTGCTCAGCCGATTTAATTTCGAACCACAGATAACTATATTCAATCCAGTGAGGCTGAGGAAAGGAAGTCAGTGGGTACTTGAAGAGATGGGAGTGTTTTTCAGAAGGAAAAAGAAAAAAAATGACATTAACACTTACATTCAGGCTTCCAATCCACAAAACACTGACCAGCTATGAAATGTGTTCTTCTGGCATAACTGAGACTGTTGTGTTCTGAAAATACCTTTCCAGAACAAAGTGAATTTGTTTAAAATATAGAGGTGATTCTTAATTGTCCTGGTTTGGGCTGAAATAGTTAATATTCCTTTTCCGGGACTAGATGAGTGCTGTGTTTTGGATTTAGCTTTGGGTTTGGTAAGAGAAGAATGCTGATAGCACACTGATGTTTTCAGCTGCTACTGAGACTTCAAGGACTCTCCAACTCCTCATGTTCTGCCAGTGCACAAGGTCACGGGAAGCAGGGAGGGAGCACGGCCAGAGCACCTGACCCTAATTGGCCAATGAAATATTCCATATCATGGAACGTCATGTTCACTATATAGAGGACGGGTGGTCGGGAAGGAGCTCTCTCTCGTTTCTGGGATTGCGATTGTGGGATCTTGGTATCTCGGGGTCACTAGCCGGGAAGGGGCTGGGTATTGTTTAGTGGGTGGTGAGCAATTGCATTGTGCATTGCCTGTTTGTTTTTTTTTTGTTTGTTTGTTTGTTTGTTTGTTTGTTTTTTTTTTTTTTTTCCTATTATTGTCATTGTTCTCATTTTATTACCATTATTAAACTGTTCCTATCTCAGCCTGCGAGTCTCCCCTTACCCCTCTAATTCCCTCTCTTATTCCCAGGTGGGGAGGGGGGAAGGGTGGGTGACCAAATGAGTTGGTTGGTTGCCGACCAGACTCAAACCACGACATTAATATATTCATATACTTACAATCTCCATCTAACAGGGTGTATCTTCCAGCCCTATGTTACTGTCAGCACAATACTGTAAAACAGGAAAAATGTATTTTCAAGGTCAGATGTTTGCTGAAAGGCAGCAGATAATTTTGCATTTAACAAATGTGTAATAAACATAAAATTCATACTTATGAAGTCACTGTGGGGTCCTTTTCTTTACTTGCTCTTGTTGACGTTACTACTTCATATTTTCATCTTAGATTGTTGCAGTAAACACCCATAGATGTCTGTCTGTTATTACTTTGCCAGTAATGCTTTGCTTTAGGCAGTCTGACGTCTACAAGAAAAGGTGTATAAAAGTAGTTTTTCTGATGTCTTAAAGGTAGAATGAATGTTCAAGTACAGAAAGATGATTAGCATGAAATAAAGAGCTTGTTCATATCCTTTTTACATTTTTAATGCAATATGATTGCTGCACACTTACCTGACAGTAACAGTGAAAAATCCTGGATATTGCCAATTTAAATATTAACTAACTTTTCCTAAAAATTTCAAATCAGAAGTTTAATTTCAAAACAGAATTTACTCACCTCCTAAAATAAAGGAAGTCTTATCTGGAGTTTTGATTAAACAAAACATTTTAGGTTTTAGAGACACAAAAATGTTAGAAATGATAAATATTTATTTTGGCCAGTGACTTCCTAAAACAATTACAACATTTTTATTTTGATGTGTTGGTTCCTGTCGCTTCAGAGAAAAAAAGGAAATACTAAATTTAAGAAAAAAAAAAAAAAATGAACAAGTCCTCAGCTGTTATAAATCATCATTACACCCAATAAGGAAAAGACTGAGCTGTACAACAAGGTGAAAAAATCCCGAGAAGCTGGAGAACACTTGAAGCCTTTCAGACTTGTTGAAATTATGAGTGAAAAAATAAGAATTTGTGTGTGAGTAGGCTGGTAATATATAACATTTACCACTGTAACATCCACGTTCCTAGGGTCTCTTTGCTGCTATTGCCCCAGGCTGGAGTCCCTCAATGACACTTGCCATAACCTGTGTCTGCTGATTTAGGCAAAAGAAAACTTCCCAGTAGGTTCCAGACAGCAGGACATTAATAGAGTGTGCAGGTGCATAAACAGCACTTCAAAGATCACTCATCTTCTCCATGGATATTTCATTAGCCCTTTTTGCTGAACATAGGCACTTAGAAATACTGTGTATTAAACATTTCAGATATTTAGAAATGCTGTTTCTTAAATATATACTAGCCCATCTTTTTTTAATGATTTATTTTATTTTATTTTCCCAACATCCTCTTGCATAACATCCTAAACTAATCTAGGGATATTCATCTTTCCATCCCACAGGCTTTACCTTCTTTCTCAAAAAGGGTACAAAGGAGCTATATATTACTTTTGAAATGGAGATTTTAAAAGTTAATTAAACATATTTTCTCAGATTGCACAGATCAATATTTATCTGTCAGAACAGATATAATGCATGAGTCTGTACCAAACATATGGAAAGTTTATAGGTAGAAACCTTAATATCTGGAAATTAAAGTCTAAGAAATTCCTAGACATGATAGTAAATCAGAGGCACAGCAAAAGAATGCAACTGGTTTCAGCCATCTTTCAGAGGATCTTAACCTTACCTCTGTGATTACTTGTTGGAAAAAAATGTCATGGTGAGAGGAAAGTATATGATTTTCAAATTCCTGGTAAATTTTTGTTCCATTTAGCAGTCAACTTAATTCTTAGAAATAACACTGTAATCTAGGATATACATTAACATTATTTATTAGTTTCTAGTAGCATTCACAGTGAACCAACACCAGAAAAAAAAAATGTTACTTTCAGCAGGAATCTTATATTCCAAATCTTCTGTAACTAAGGTAACATGTAAGAGAAATTAGCCTCAATCAACTGTTGATTCTATTAACTTCCATAGCTCAAACTCACCCAGGGCAAGTGTCAACCTCACAGAACTGAGCAGCATACACATACTGAAGTAGACAAGGTAGCTCAACATTGAAAGAAAGCATTTTTAATAAATAAACTAGAACTTCTAAGACCTGTTTAAAAAGAAGAAATATTCCTAACATTTACTAATGAACAATGTTTTGTCATTGCTTTGTCAAACATCATCATGTCAATTTGCAGCTCAGGTACATACAGCTCGTAAACATACAGATAACTCATGCTCACAAATATCTTTCAACTTTTAAGTTACATAACTAGTTAAAGAACAGCACCAAGTTATTACATAATATTATTTTTTAAAAATGAATTATTTTATTGCATTACAGAGGGACAATATTTTAGGAGTTTTCCTGAGTCATGCCATTGAATGAACATGATTGTCTCTGATGGCCTATCACTAGCAAAAGTACCTATCTTCTTACAAAAATCTGATTCAATGGTCTTTAAAGACCCTAACAGAGATCACCTGCTGTCAAATCAGATCTTGATTTTCTAAAAAAGGGATTGCAATATAATAAGAAATATTGTCAATGTTAATTTAAATGTTCAAAATGATTGTGCTTGAACTTCAGTAAGATATTTTATGATAAGCTTTAATTCATAAATATTTCTTAAAACTTTAGCTTTCATTTTCAGTCAGGATAAAGTAAAATAGTAGTCTCACTGTCTTTCCTCATGCCAGAACCACTGTAGTGCTATACAGCTAATTGAGATAAAACCACAGCCATTAAGATAACCAAATACATCATGAGAAGCTGCTGGGAATTGTCACACACAAGGAGTATGTGAGCTTCATACATATTGAGGTAATTTAGAAGCAGAGAGACATCTAAATAAAGGAGCTTTCTAAAGGCATGTCTAGTGGGATTGCAAAAGTAGAAATATTCTAAATTCCATATGCATAAAGTGAAATTTGGTGTATCTATTTTCCACCTTGGAAAGCAAAGTAAAAGTGAGTGAAATGATGAAATCCCTTGAAACTTTGTGTTCCTCTATTTCAAAAGGCCAGAAAATTGTTTTCCAAAAGGAATGAAACATACTTGAAAGGCTACACTTCTGAGGTGTTTAAACTCTGCAATACCACAGGGATACTGATGAATTTTTTTTTTTTTTTGATGTGAATTTCTTGTTAGACTATTGTCTATGTAATTGTAAATGTTCTCGCCTTTTAGATTAAAATTAGAGAACCAGAGTCCTACTGTAAAAATCAAGAAATTCCAAGAAAATTAGGTAAATCTCATTATTAGACCATTTTCATTATTATTTTATAGAGAAGTTACGAAAAGGATGATGCATCAGAAGAAAGATAAGCCTCCACCCAATATTCCTCAGGTCACTGTTGTCAAGTTTGCTGGTTGCTCTACAGCCTGTTGCCTTTCATGGAAAAAAAAAAATAAAAATGAACCATCATGTTGTGGTTTGAGCCTGGTCAGCAGCCAACTACCACGCAGCCACTCTCTCCGCCTTCTTCTCTTCCAGCAATAAGAAGGGACAGAGAGCCAGGATTGGGGATTCGAGATAGGACTGGGATGGGGAAAAAAATCATCATTTATGAACATGAGCAAAAGGCAGACTCATTAGGGGAAGAAAGAAAAGAACATACATTTATTACAGACTCTAACAACAAGTAACAGAGTAGGACAGTGAGAAGCATTGCCACATCTTGAGAACACCTTTCCCCCCACCCCTCCCTTCTTCCTAGGCTTAGTTCTGCTCCCGATATCTCTACCTCCTCCCCCAGGCAGTGCAGGGGGCAGGGGATAGGGGGGTGCAGTCAGTGCTGCCACGTCTTCCATCTTCGGTGGGAGGAGCTTCTGGAACTTCTTCCCCTGTTCCATTGTGGTCCCCCTCTCACAAGAGATAGTCCTCCACAAACCTTCTCTGACATGAGTCCCTCCCACAGGCTGCAGCATTCCCCACAGTGCTCCAGTGTGGGACACCAACTTTTTCCAAGTTGAGTCCCTCCCACGGCTGCAGCCCTTCCTGAGCTGCTCTGGTGTGGGACACCCCCGCATGCCGTAATCCTCCCAGTGCTGAATTACAACAGCAGGGTCTACCTTTTCCCACAAGACACCGGCCTTCTTCGTGCACAACACCTTGATCAACCAGGTGAAAACACAGGCCATAAATCAGTGTCTGCTCCACCGTAGATCTTCATGGGTGGTGGTGGGGGGGCCGCCCTGCCATCTCACCACAGGATACAGGGGGTTCTCTCCTCCAGCACACCACCACCCTCCTTTCTTCCCCTGTTCCTCCATTGACCTTGGTGTTCACACAGCTGTTGCAGCTTCTTCTCACAAGTCTGACTTCTCCTTGCCAGATCCGTTCTTAAATATGTTATTGCAGAGGAGCAGCTGATTGGCTCAGTTTTGGTGCAGAGGTGGAGCTGACTTGGAGCTGGGGGAGCTTCGAGAAGCTTTTCACAGGGCGCCACCCCTATAGCCCACTCTCCTGCCACCAAAAAAAACCCACCACTCACTCAAATCCAGGACATATCACCACCACCTTTATTTCTTAAGATATATATCATGTTTTATTAGTTTCTGAATTAAATGTTTTACAATGTGTTTGTTTACAAAACATTTACAAAAGAGATGTTATAAAAGATATCAGAAAACACTTTACTAAAAAATAACAGCTTTTGAACTGATTGAAAAACTAAGACAAAGTGAAACATGAGAAAAAAAGTAACTAAATGAATTTTATGGTAAATTTATGCTGAAGAACATGTTTATATAATTTTTGCTTATAGTGCTGGGAACAGATAAAACAAATGGTTTTATCATTTCAGTGTGACAGAAAAATATTTTTCACCAATACATCTGGGGTTTCTAAATTATTTTCTTTAAAAGTATTCCCAGGGGGCCATTGAGACTTCCTTAAATACTAATACAGACTTTCTCTACATATCTTCATCTACTTCGTCTGAGTAACAGAATTTAAGATTCTTATTAGCTGTCTCATTGCTGTTCACAGCCTTTGGATCTTCCACTATTTCCACAACAGTTTTTAGTCTGTCTACAATGATTTCTAGGTAATGGACTTTAAACAGTTTCCACATGTGCATGGAAGATGAACTTGAATAGCTCTGACATTCATTGTTGGAAAAAATGATAGTGGTAAAATATTAACAGCCATATGTTTTCCAGAAATTTCTTTATTAAAATTCCACAGTGACTGTATAATTAATGACATCCAAATTTTAGTTACAAATTCACAAATTCACTCTGATACTGTGTTAAAGAGGGATCTCCTTTTGTTATATGTGATCTCTGATAAAGGTAATGCAGGTGAAATTCAAGCCCTAATTTTATCCACCTTTCTCAGTTAAGGATGTAGCAGATCTAGCAACACTAGCAACACACAAAAAAATCCCAGGCTGTTTGACAGACTGCTTTTTGCGACATAACTTTTCAGGCATGACTCACTCTCTCTCTATATATATATATACACAACTCTACACTATGTAGTCTCTTATCAGAACTCAGTTAATACTGCAACATAGATAACATCTGTGTATTTTCTTTTGACTGCCAGATATTAACTGATTAATCAAAAAGGCTGCAAAATTAATTCTAATTTTATGTATGAAAATATATTTTAAAACTTTTTTTTATTAAACGAACATTAAAATGAACACTAAATGAACTTATATATTTAGTTATTCACAGTTTTGAAGATAGTATCTATGTGCCATGTTTATAATAATAACAATGAAATATGTCTTGCTGGCATCACTGAAATTTAAGCTTTGCATAAGTATTTAAACTTACATAATGTGTATGATAATGTACATTGAAAAGTAACTTCATTGATTTTCACTTTGTTATTCCAGCTTTACTGTCATGTAAATAGGATTACAACCTGATCCACAATTTACAATACTTTAATTTATATTTGTATCATGGGAATTTTTATATTTCAAACAGATGATTAGAGTATATCAAATCCATTACCCATGGGGATTGCAGTTTTATTTCCTTTAATTTTCCAATTAAATAAATTAAATCATATTCTTAGTGCCCATGGGAACACACTTGTTAGATGTAATACTGCATATCTTTATCATCTCTTAGAAGATAGAAATTTTCATGTATCTTTATTAATATTCACAAAGTCCAGTAGCTTCCTGGATCCATCTCGTACAAAAAAGCCTAAGGAATGTCAAATAGAGAGGTGAACCAGAGAAAATTGTCATGATAAGAAAAAATAAACACTGTTCTGCATCCTGCCTTCAAAATCAGTTACAAAATACCTAGTTTTACATTGAACAAGTGGGCGGACCCATCATTTTAGAAAGTAATAATGAAATAATGAAGTCTATTATAAAACAGTCAGGAGGATACACTTCATAAATGCTTTGTAATATCCTAGAGTAGTTTACTAGAGTTCATAAAGAAAATGAGAATTAATCTGTGAAACAGTTTTATGGAATTTAAAAAGATATAAACATAAATTAGAACTGACACAAAATTAGTGACATGTATGACTTATTGACAAGGCTGGAATATTAGTAGTGGCCTGTGGTGGGTGGACCTTGGCTGACTGCCATACACCTACCCACTATCTTTTCAACAGGATAGGGGAAGAAAACACTGTGGGAAAAGCTCATGGGTCAAGACAAAGACAGGGAGAGCACTTACCAATTACTGTCACAGGAAAAACAGTTTTGACTTGGGGAAAATTATTTTAATTTATTACAAATTAAAAATAGAGTTGGATGATGAGAAACAAAGACAAAAAATTAAGACACCTTCCCCCATCATCCCATTTTATTCAGTCTCAACTTCAATCATCCATTCCCAGCTCCTCTGCCTCTCACCCCAGTTGGCACAAGGGGCTGGGGAGTTAGGTGTTGTGTTTAGTCCAGAACAGTTCCTCTATGCTAATCCTTCCCCTCATGTTTGCTCTAACATGGGTCCTTCCCATGGACTGAAGTCCTTCAGGATAAACTTCCTCCAGTATGTGCTCTCCACAGGAAGCAGCAGTTCTTTCAGGGAATATCCACCTGCTCTGGTGTCAGGTCTTCCATGGGCTGCAGTGTGGATATTTTCTCCAGCATGATCCTCTCCACAATCTGCAAAGCAATCTCTGCTCCAGCACATGAAGCACCTCTTCTTACTCCTTCTTCACTGACCTTGACGTCTGTTGAATTGTTTCTCATACTTTTTTCCTCATTCCTCATTGCCTGTTCAGTGTTTTTCCCTTTGTTAAACATGTTTTCCCAGAGGTGCCACACACTTGACTGATGGGCTAAGCTGTGTCCTGCAGTAAGTTGATTGCAGAGATGGCTGAAACAGGCTGTGTCCAGCACAGGGCAGCCCCTGGCCTCTTCTCACAGGGGCCACCACTGCGGTCCCTGCTAGCTGCCAACACCTTGACATTACATCCAATACATAGCTTGTGTTTCTATTCATAGTAAGAGTTGGATTTTCTGTTATATTACAATTAAACTCTTACAAATATTTTGAGATGGAAGGTTTTTGTGACAAATACCTACATAGTTTTGAACATCTAATCTAGTGGTAACCTGGTTATTTAATTCTCCAGAAAAACATTAATTTAAGAACTGCGGTTTCCATAGTAGTAAGATTATGAAAGTAATAAGAAATAACTAGAGAAAATTAAGGGAGTGCTTGCAAAAATGAAAATATCAGTTAACTTCAATGTTTAAATTGAACTCCAATGTAATTTCAAGGTTTGTTTATTAAATATATATATATTAAATATATATATATATTAAATATATATATATTAAATATATATATATATATTTTTTCTTTCTCTATTATTTATGTCCTGGTTCAGGTTGGAATAGAGTTCACGTTTCTTTTGGTAGCTGGAGATTTCAGGGACTCTCCAGCTCCGTGTGCCCTCCCTGTGTGTGGGCGTGTGGGGGGCAGGGGGGAGCACAGCTGGAGTGCTGGGCCTGGATTGGCTGCTCTTCCATGTCATGTGACATTATGCTCACTATATGAAGGAAGGAGTGAGCCAGGAGGTGTTCTCACTTCCAGGAGTGTTGCCATGGTGCCTTTTGGGATCGCTAGCCTGGAACAGGCGGGGTGTTGATCAGTGGGTGGAGAGCTATTGTATTGTACATTACCCGTTTATACTGTCACCATATTATTCTGTCACTGTTATTAAACTCTTTTTATCTCAACCCACGAGTCTCCCTTTGCCCCTCCGATTCCCTCCCCATTCCCAAGTGGGGGGAGGGTGGGTGAGTGGCTGCGTGGTGTTTAGCTGCTGACCAGGCTCAAACCACGACAAGTTATTTTACATATAAACTACAATCCTTGAAATTTCTGAAATGATCGTATGACCTTTATCAAAGAATGTTTATATTGCAAGTACCAAGGAAATAGAAAGAAGGAAAAAAGGAGGCTTTTTTACAGAACTGAATGTGAGTTCCTCTCTCTTGTATTACTCTGATACTTGTTGAAACTGTGCTAAATTTTCCTATTTGATTTTCACCACCATAAAACAAACCCAGTCACTTAACTCACTAACCCATTCATCCATTCTGAAGCTAATTGAACCACTACTGTCTTCAGAAAAGAAAATATGAATCTCCCCAGATAATTTTAAATGTAAAATGTTCCATGAAAAGATTTCGCAACATCTATGCAGATTTTTAAATAAGTCTCTTATTTTGATTACGTGCTTTAGATCAAATATCAGTTTTATGAATGCTGTTCAGAATAATGAACTTGTCATATTGTGCTTGCTGAGAAAGAAAAGCATATGATTTAGGATTATTTTTGTAATTTAATCTTGAATAGTCTAAAGAGGTTTTATATGCTTCTTTTTCTCTCTGTAATTAACAGGAAAATCTTCTTCTTTTCCCTTGTAATTATTCCACTAGTGCTTTTTCTTCCTTCATTGACACAGTCACAACATTTGCTAATAGAAATAATTGTACTTATTTCCCCTAGAAGAATTTGTGTAATAAGTGTCACTAAGGAAATTTCTGTAATATGAGGGGGGAAAATAGTAAATTAGTGTTTAAACAAGATTCTTGGTATTACTCCTTGCTTAGAAACCTGTATTTCCAGAACATGGCTAATATTGAGGGACATATCTACAGACAGGGAGAACTACTATGTTGTTAAAGCCACAGAATTTGTTACTGCTTATTAAATCATTATTTCTATTTCAGGGGCTCTTGCACATTCCCACTGAGACTGAATACACTCTCTTTGTTTAAGGATATCAAGAACATATGGTGGGGGGAGGGAAATGTAGAAAATAAACAAACAAAAAACAGGTACAGAATGGTGGGCTTCTTCCTCTAATTGCATTTAAATGATAAAACACAATATACCTGAAATGACAGTCCTAGAGTACCACACTAGCAACAGAGCAACTAGTAACTCTTACCTCATGGAGCTTAATAAAATCTCTCAAATAACTAGAGAAACTAAATGTTAATATACATCACACCATAAAGAAATTTTCTCAGGGATCTTTTTAAGAATTTAGAACTTTGCCTTAGAATTAAATAAGAGTACTTAGAGTTCTGCCTTTCTTTCCCCTTCAAAGCAGTGAAACATCTATTGAAAATTAATCTGTAGCAAATAAAATGTTAGATTACTAATGAATACAGTCTGAAATAAAAACAGAGAAAATAAATAAAAATGTTTTGGAGACAAATAAATAAAACAAGCTTTTTTTCCTAACTTATCCACAATTTTGAAATTTAACATATGCTTGATCTAAAATCTATACCAAACATAAATTCCCTAGAGAACATCACTATAAAAGTGAGGATAGAAAGAACCTTCTTGATGTAAATATATCTCAAATATTTCCCTAATTACATTTGCAAATCAAAAATTGCATTACTAACTTACCAAGATGGAGACCAAAAGAGTAAGATGTCATTTATTTATGAGGATAGCTGTTGTGTCCATTACACTCATTTCACCACAACATAGTCCTCATAAACTCAAAATCATCCATTAGCCTAATTTCACAGTCCTCATGAATCCAAGACCTCATGAATTTTGTGGAAAAACTTACCAACTGATATCTTTGCCCACTATCGTCTTTTTCTCTAATTTTAAGGAAAGCTTGTATTTCTTTTTTTTTTTTTTTTTTTTTTTTTTTCAAATCTTGTCAGTAATAAGTAAGCTCTGTTAACTGGGTAATACTGTCTTTAAGATTAAGAATTTTGTATTCTCTGCTGATCATTTACATGAAGACCGCTTTCACATAACAAGGATTCAATGAAATATTTATGTTCACAAGTGTCTTTACATACATGATTATTTCTGTTGAAATCAAGAGATGCATTCTTTTAACTGTAAGTATATATTTTATTATCCTTCTGAATGAGGTGATTTAAGGAAAGAAAAGGGAAGAAAAATGAAGAAGAAAAGTCTATTAATTGTAAAATAAATTGTTGTTATAAATAAGAAAGCTTTATGCTACAAATGATAAAAACAGGCACAGCAAACTTTGTTCTTTCAGAATCCACCATGACTTCAGCTTACATGAAGTGTTTCAATTACAATGTTTTTTTGTTTCTTTACATAATTATTTATAAAATACATTTTTACAAACACATTTTTGTCTATTGATTATTCATGACTGTTTCTTTTAGTAATTAACTATTTTGTTCTATATCATGTTATTAAGGCAAGTGCTTCAAATTATATAAATAAATTTTATTTACTATATACATAATGATATGTTTATGTACATTTACAAATAAATAAAATTCCCTACCTCTTCTTGTTGTTGGGTAGAACATCTGTAATTTGGGTAAAAGTGGAATGCTGATTACACTAGAATCCTTCTCACCTGCATTAAGGCTCTTACACCTGTGCTCTTATTCATTTGAAGTTGCCATTCAGAATACTGATTCTGGCTCTATAAAACCCCGTTAGGTTTTAGGTCTTGGTTATTTAAAAAAGCATTTATCTCCGTCAGTTCTATGAAGATCCTCTCCCCAAATCCTTTTTTTCTAGAACTACAAAGTAACATGTATCATCAAAAACATTTTAGACTGCATTGTAACAAAATAACTGTAGACTTTGGCAGCTTTGAAAATATGTTTGAAACAAACATTTTTAAAAATAGGTATAATAGAACAAATTATTGTGTATACAATCTTAATAGATTTCACATAATATTCAATATTTTTTAGCTTATTACTCGTAGTCCTTTTGCAGTCTGTTTATTAACCTTTTCAATGAGCAATTTTATGGACTGAAGATAAGCAAAAAAACAGGATATCAAATAGTCAGAAAACCTACTGTTAATTTGCACTGTAAAGAAATATGTGTATATCTTACACAATTTCCTCATCGGTACTTACTCAATAAATGCTATAATATGTAGTTTCAACAAATGTTAAATCTAGTTTGAGTAGCTTTTTTTTGGCCCAGCTTGTCTAGTGACTAATAATGTCATTTACCATTATTGCATTTACAACCCATTATCAGTAACTTTTAATACATGGTCTGTACAGAATTCATAGGAGTGTATTAAAAGTCATAATGCCAATAATATAATGGTTTATATATTTTTAATATATACTTTTTGTATTTTATATAAAAAATAATCAGATAGATATACAAATATCATTAAATAAAATACTTGCAGAAGATTTTATTTCTTATAAGTATGACTTAATTGCCAGGTAAGAATTCAAAATTATAAGGTGACAAATGTATGAATCAATAAAATGTTATGATAATATGTATGTTCTGATGAAATTAATTTTCTAATTAAAAAAAATTTAGTAGGGAGATAATTATTTATATTGATTTTGAAAAGAATTATCCTCTGCTATTATTTAATTATAGTAATGTAAAAAGAAAAGAAAAACTTGGTAGAGTTGATGGCATTAGAGACTGTTTTGTTAGAGAAAAAATATTATAAATAATTATTGTGGTACATTACTAATATACTTAGCCTTAAAGGTAACAATTGTCTTATGGCGAGAATCTCTCCTCATTCACATATGCTCTGCTATTGGACCACTGAGAAAAGCTTCTTATTTATTATAGCTGAAGGCATTTTTAAATGGACAGAAAATTACTTGGTCAGAACAGCTTGGAGAAAGAATACAACAGTATCTTGAGCTTACAGTTGTTTATGGCAAAGTGCCTATAAACTACTGTAAAAACTCACGAATATACAAAAAGCTAGAGCCATTGGCTCCTTTCATTTTATCTAGGAAATTTTATAAGGCAACAATTTAATTTGTATTTTATTTTCTCCCTAATAGAATATTCTTTGGGGTTTTTTTAGTGATTGACTGATGAGTTTTCATATAAACATCTCTGCTGAAAAAATAGATTAGTAATGGCACATCCCCTCAACCATAGGCTGATAACCTTAGGACAGGCAGATGTTTGGGTGCTTCTGACTGGGACTCATGCTCTCAGCAAATGCATATGATGTTCATTCATGGTCTTTTGGTTTCTACACTCTCAACCATCTGTTAAAATGGCATCTTTCCTGTTAACAAGCTAGTTATATTGTTCTAAAGAGATATGGAAATCAAGTAAATATAGGGTGAGATAAACTACCTATCTGTTTTATATGCAAAATAATGAGGTCTTCATCCTTAACTGGATTTGCTAGGCAATAGTTCAGTTAAGATTAATTGCAATGCTAACTTGAACTCACTTATTATTACTATTACTATTATTACTATTGCTATTGCTATTACTATTATTCCTTTGGTAAATGTTGAACACAATGGAAAGCAAATTAAATAAAAGCCACTAAAATTATGTACCATCAACACATAAAGGGAATTCTAATGAAGTGCCATTAACAGTCATTTCCTGTTATTACTGGCATTAACTTAATGACAAGTAGAATCACCAAAACCAATACAGAGGTAATAAATATAATACTTTTGACTTTCCTTGTGTGAAATATTTGTGTTTAGCTCCAATGATTTCTTACTTTGTATGAATTTGTAGAAATTTTCTAGTCCAAAATTCTCATCCTTCAAAAATACTACTAGACAATATTTCTGTAGTGATTAAAACATAGGAAAAGGCAGATATTTGATTTTAGGCAGTTGGTTAGTTATATGTTTAAATAAACACATATTCTGTCTGCGAATCCATGAGGCTGAAGTTGAGCAGGAAGCAGAAAGTTTTTGCCCATACAACGAAAATATAATCTATTCCATTTAAGATATTTAAAATAGACAAAGAGAATCAATACGACACTATTTAAGATATATGACAAATGTGATCTGCTTTCTTTTTCCCAGTGAGACAAGCACGATACATTTTTACACATAAATCATTAAAAAACTGAAACCTTAATTCATACTAAACTCAATCCAATTACAGTAAAATAAACACAAAACATTTCCTTTAAATTATTTTCAGATTATAGTTTGGTTGAAAACTTCTAAAGAAAGAACTTACCTGACAACTGTAGTTGGAAGATGAAACTAAATTATTATTGTTGTTACACTTCTTCATTTTCATCTAGCAAAAAGCAACCTGATTGCAAGTCTTCTAATGGCTTCATAATATAAATAAAGGCAGAAGAACATCAGCAGAAACAAAACCAAGTTCAGCAGTAGAAGCATCCTTGAAAATTGTCATGCCTCAATGTCAGAGAAAACGTCAACATATAAATTAAACATTTACAGAGTCCATTTAGGAAAACAAAGCAATTTTACCAAAGCTATGCGACAGACCTCTACAGATAAACAGTTTAATTTATACAGTATTTGCATTTCATGAATTGAAAAGACCATTAATTTTACCATTTTTATTTTTTTTAATATATATATATGCAGGAAACCCAGCTGATACATTCATTTATCATTTTGCTGATTTGATTCTGCAAAAAGTGGATTCTTGAGAGTGATAAGAATTATATATGCCTTTTGTCCTTGAGATCCAGATTATTGCTCTTACATTTTCTATTCTGTTTTATCCCTCTCCCTGTTGCTTACCAGGAAATTTATCCTACTGCTCTAGATGTGTTTGGCTAATGTCACTGAGAGAGTCAAACTCCATTACATTGTATTAAATTGAGATAATTGTCCTGTTGCCCTGTACTAAACTGTAATGAGCGCCTTGTCTCCTCCAATACCAGGCACCACAGTTTAGACTGATAATCTAAGAGAAAATATGTTTTGCCTTAGCTTTCCACACAGTCTTTCTTCATCTGTCTGTTTCCCTGTCTTCTGAGAGTTGATGGAACCTGAAAGAGTGGCTATATGGCTTCAATCTTTTTGAAAAATTGAGTTGTAATTGATAAAATAAATGTTGGAGGTGCTGAGGAGAATGAAGAGAAAGAACTGTGCAGAGAAGAAAGAGCAGAAGAAAAGACTCATATGAATGTAAGACTGAACAGGTTGGGGCAAAATTGCAATGAAGACCTATATGCCCAAAATATATTTTATATGGTATAAAATGAAACTGGTTAAATAACATGGCAAAGTTTAATCACAACTATAGAGCCTTTGGGTTATATGAATTGTTTGTTTATCTAGAGAGTGGGCTTGCCTATATTTAAAGTAACTAGCCAAGAGAAGAACTACCTATGGATATCTTTGGTAGGGACTATGAGAAAGTCAGAAAACAATAATTATTAATTCTGGGGGAGAAGGACAGAGTTGTGTTCAAGATTACTCCTTATCTATATGGCAAGCAGAACAAACTGTTGTTTTCCAAAGATCATGACAGCATTCTCTGGATCTAACAAAACTTGTATCTAAAAAGCTGTCCACACATCCTTTTTTTGTTACTTTCTTTTCCAGATCTATACTCTTCTTAAAAAAGTTTAAGGTAATACTTATACTGTTATCATCACTCAAGTAGCTACCGTACAGGATTTGTTAACTACTGGTGGTTTTCTTCTATTACTGTTATGGGGTAAAATCTACAATAGTCCTCATAAATTACTATGCTTCCTAAATCTAGAAAGCAGTAAGAATCATGCAATAGCTGTCAGTCTTGGGCTAATGAAGGGACATAATAAAAGAAGCAGTTAAACATAAACATGGAACAAAAAGTAGTTTTGTGAAGCATGAAAAAAACACATGGGTATTTGAGCCATAACCTACTAAGTTCCAACACAGCCTCCTACAATTAGTATTGAATTAGTCATCTGGTATACTGGAAACATTCTGTGTAGCATTAATGTATTTAACATTAAATTTTCCCTTGTTTAGGGATTGACTAGAATGGTTAGTGTTTTCCTGAATTGTGTCCCTAGACCTACAAATGAAACTGTGCAGGGTATGTTAGGTAATCCAGTACCTTGATATTTGCAAATATTTGCAAATATTGAAAATATCTTAATATTCAAATATTGGATCACATTTTTCAGCACCTTTTCAGAATAATATCTTTTTGAATGGGGATCTTGATATAAATCAGTGTCTCTGTTGCTAAGGCACAAATACTAACTTTATATTTACAAGAAAAGATGGACTGAAGGACTGACCTGCTGGGGAGAAGCATCTGTTTTTTTGAGTATGTGTCACCAGTAAGAAAGCCTAGAAAAAATATCGTACCTATTACATGCCACCTCAAAATCAGTGGTTGACAAACTTTTATGTTGTTTTCTTTTTCAAGTTTCTGACAAAGTCATTACATCTTTTTTTTTTTTTTTTTTATATATATAAGGTACACAACTCTTCCATACTCAATGAAAGCTTATTACACACATACATTGAATCCCACAAAACCCCTTTTACTAGAAAATAAAGTTTTTAAAACTTCTACTTTGCTTGTGTTTTAATAAAACATATTAGAGAAAAAAATACAAATAATATCAACTATTTATTTCCTCATTTTTGGTAAGTTTTTGAATCTTTTTCAAAATATTGAGAGGATATGTTATTGTTTTTTTCTTTCCAACTACTTTTTGGAAGTAATGTATAAGAAAGTTAATTATAGGACTGACTAATCCACCAGAAGAACTTCTGAACTACTTGTTCCAGTCTATTTCAGTGGTCATCCTTACTGCAAAGGGTAAGCAAGATACGCCCTATCACGCTTTTTACACTCCACAAACCTCTTCAAATCACAGAATATATAATCTGTGAAAACCTTCTAGAGGCTTTATCACTACCACTCTTGCGAAATTTAGATTTTTATCCACTTTTCTCATTTAAAAAATGTTGTGGTTTGGTTTTGTTTTTTTTTTTGGGGGGGGGGGGGGGGGGGGTGGGGTGGGGAATCAAACTGTATTTTGAAAGTTGTTTGCATAATAATACCAGTTTCTCAACAGTAATCTCATATTCTATTATTGCTTTCTAATTACTACTTAGCAAGCAGAGTAAGTTCCATTGTGTTCCAAAGTAGATTTAACTTGCTGTACTGCTTATCAATATAACCAGCTGTTCAGTGGTAGATTCAGTGATGATGGCATTTTTAATTGCTTTTTTCATTTGGCTAAGTAAGTTCAGATGGTCACTAATTAGTTCTGTCATGCTGAGGTAGTTTTGTTATGAACAATGCAATCAGTGTTTAATTGAAAAGACAACTTTCCCGAGATCAACACTGCTTAATTATCCTCAGGAATCCATCTTCAGTTTCTTTATTTGTTATTGCTGTCATGAGTAAGGTGACATGAATTAAACTGAACTGAACTGAACTTAAAAGAATGATACTATTAGTGCACATAATGATTCCTCATTTTCCTCTGTTCAAAAGCAATCAATTGAAACAGTCATAAAGACTTATTCTTTATTAAGGTCTATGCCTTGCTTTAGGGCAGCCCAAGTTATTTCAAAATTATAAGGCAATTAAGAAGTTTATGATATTTACACTTGTGTCTATGTTTCTCTTACATAAAACATGATGAGATGACTAGATTTTTCTTAGATATTTTCATCTCATTCTGTGGAATAAAAACTTCAGGTCTTCCTGAAGTACCAGAAAGTAGCAATAATGGCATTTTTCTTTGGGATGGATAAAAATAAATAAAAAATTTTAAAATGCCATCAAAAAATTCATTAATATTAGTTATTTTTTCAGAGTTTACTTTCATTAAAAATCCATTGTTGTTTGTTTTTTTTTTTTTAATATAATAATGGTTCTGGATCCTATAGTTAAAAAAACTCATTCATAGCTGGGGACAAAAACAGTAATAGAACTCCTTACAGACGTTTTCCTTACTTTTTAAAATAAATATTTTAAATAAAATTTCCTTAATTTTTTACCTGTGTTTTTCCTCTTGTCATTAGAGATCTTTGTCAGATATTTTATAATGCCCGTTGATTACAAAAACAAATGCTTACAGGTTGAATCATTGCTAAAGAGTCACTAGTGAAATATCATTGCTGTGATAAAGACATGCAAAACTTTCTGGAAAACACCTCTGGATACTATCTAAAACTGACACTATAAAACTCAGCATTAAGGAATTTTTTAGTTCATTCCTTCATTCCTTAGAATTTTCTGTAACTTTTAGTGTGAAACAGCTTCTCTTGACATTCTCACAAACTTGTATCTTTTTCAGTTCTATGTAGCATAAATACATGGGAATACTCAACGGTATTTTATTTTGATGAGACAATTTATGTTCTTGAGCTACCAATGTCTGTTTCAGCTGGCTGTGGGATCAAATCTCTAGAGGATTTTTGATGTAAAAAGTGAAAAAAATCAAGCTAAAAATTACAACTTGCAGGAAAATAGGTTGTAAGGAAGGCTGGAAAAAATATTCCATTATGTTCTAACTGGGGAATAGTCAGCTGAAGATATTAATTTTGGGTTAATCATGTAATGGAAACACTCTAACAGCAATTTCTATTTGAAGAGGCAAATGTGAAGGTAGAAGAGAAAACACAGTAATGATTATGTGGCACTAAAAAGTGACTCCTCATATAGTCCACAAACCGGGTTTATAACAACTCAGAAGAAAATAGAAAAAAAATAACATGTATGTAGATAGTGACTCCATCAGGTCCAAAGTATCATTAGAATGTCAGTTGCTGAATCAGAATTTGTCACTTTCCATAAACTCCTATTTATAGCCAAAACCTATTGAAATCCATTTTATAATTAATTATATAACACTTTTATGATTGTGAAAGCAATCAAAAAGCTCTTAACTTTTGTTCCATATAAATATTTGATTACTCAACATTGTTATGATTGTACAATAATTGTTCCCTGTGGACAAAAAATGATGGAAGTATAAATCAGGGGTATCAATTAAAAACAGAGATAGCAGGAGTAGAAACATGGTAAAGGTATCCAAACTGAGTTCTTATCAAAATAATATTTTACATATATGAAAAGAAAGGGGGAAAATGAGTTTCACATAAAGTATTTAGAAATTCATACCAGGAAATAAGTGAACATTAAATTACCCAGATACTTCAGGATCACTAAGGATTTACTTTGACCTAGAAGAATACTAAAATTTAAAACATATCTTTGAGTACCACAAGATTGCAATACTTTGTTGTTGTGGAGACGTTCAAATGGGAAAATGTGGAACAATCCTATTCTGAATAAAGTTAAATTTTCAGTCTATATTAACTTTAATCGGTATGCATCTTCTCTGTGATCCTGAATTTGTTATAGGATGAGTGAACTGTGTTTTTCTAAAATAATAACCTCGACTTTGTTTTTACTTTTAAAAAAGAAAAAAAATATATAACCTAACAATAGAAATCTTGTGTTCCTAAAAAACAGTTTAAGGTCACAATACCAGCCTTTTAGCTGAAACCAATGACATGGGAAAGCTATTTGAGCTGGTTGTCTCAGAATACAATCCCAACCTCTTTTCACCTAATACATACAGCTACTTAGAGCTGGTCAAGAATAAATGTTAAGAGCTGTATTACAATATTTCTACACTTTAAATAAACCAAAGTTAAAGTATGAGCTCAAGCATTGTTCTGCAAGTACCTATACTAGGTAATTAACTTAATTGACACTTCCTTTCAATGTTTTCTGTTGTGTCAACTGGCCTTTTCCCAGAAAATCCTGGGCACCCTCAGAGCATATACGTGACATGTACCACTCCCAATGGGTCCTTGGAGTGTGGTAGTCTATCTTTGAGTAAAAGAAAGTTTAGTTATGTGACTATGAACCAGGTAGTTCTGCTTGGACTCAGAACCACTGAACATTTCCTGACAGTAACACAGGCCTTGGCTGAATTCTATACTAATTCTATACTAAGGACTGCAGAGAAGCACATCAGTCACTTAGGATTCAAAGCATAAAGGCAATCGCTTACACCTTTTAGAACACAGTAGGTTTTAAAAAGGGCTGTACTAACTTTATAAGAAAAAGATTAGGGAATATGGTCAGAATCATAGCACCAAAGATTTAGTTTTCTTCCTTGCCTAGGGATACCAAAACCTACAACTTCCACAACATAAGCCTTGTTATTTTGTGTTACTGTATTATATTATTATAACAAATCTGGTTATAGGCAAAAAAGAAGGCGCACCTTTGCAAAGTCAAGAGTTTATTTTTAATATGGTGGAAATCTTAACAGTCTAAAAAGGAATTATTATTCAAGATCAAATTTTGGGGGAAAAAAAAAAAAAAAAAGGAAAAGAGAAAAGAAGAGAAAAAGATTACTATTAATGAGAAAAAAAATCTCAAAATAAATAATATAATTCATATTTTTATACACATTCTTCTTACTATCTAATCCTTTTTCCTGAAATTACACTTATCTTTTCATAGCTGCTTGAGGTCCTAATGTGGATAGCTTCAGAATGGGGCGGGGAGGGGAGTGGGGTTGTGTTGGGAGGAGAATGGTAGCATGAGTCCTCAGTATCCCAAGTACCTCACCAGGAGGAGCATGATGTTGATGGATTATTTTTCCTCACACTAGGATCTGCTTGGACTTTTTCTTATGTTTGCTAACATGCCTTTGCACTTTGTTATTTCTCCATTGATCTGCAAGTCCACATTACATTTGATATTAACATATACATCATGGTTTACATACGTTTGGTCATATTACTTTACTCTCTGTGTTAACTGTAAAACGCTTTTGTCCAGCTCAACATCTCCATTACTTCAGTTGATCACTGGGGAGTTATTTTTAGCCATGGTGTCTGCTTGGGCTCCATCTCTTACCATTTCATGTCTGTAGTCCTACACACTGCATCCTCTGTCCCCACTTCTCAAGGTCTCTACTGTCATACCAGGGCTGCATCATCGCACTTGCATCATTACTGTAAGGTACTTGTACTGGGTCATTGCTGTAGGCTCAAAACCATCTTATTTTCATCTTATTCTACACATATCAACTATTTGTTGCTACTAACTATAAAAAAAAAAAAAAAAAAAAAAAAAGGTTTTAGCATGCTAAAGTAAACAAAAGTAAAATAAATTAACCATAACCACCTGGTCATTAGGAAAAACGTTGTTACAGATAAATGAAATGAAAACAAAGATCCAGGCAGATCAGAAGTTCAGACTGAGCAAATCTTACATGTCTCCATCCTAAGACCTTGCAAACTCAGCACAAATCCTGGAACTTCTTACTAGCTAGGGCAGAACTGCATTACTGGGCTACAGGGTTATACTTATGGGATGTAAATGCATGGGGTCAATCCACTATAATCAGATGAATTTGTATCATTATAGGGAAAATAATGAAAGATGTGTTGTGACAGCAGAAATAGGATTCTTAGTTGCTTGTAGCAAGAAAAATATATTCAGGATAATTAAATCTCAGTTTCTCTTCCCAGAGTTATTTCTCTGGGTTTTCTTTCTTCTATGACGAGTAGTTATAGCATCTTCTCAAGAGGTAGAAAACGTGGGATTGAAATCCTTGCCTATGTTCAGAAATACCTTGATGTCTCTAGTGCTTCTGATGATAATACCTTAGTGCTTGTGGAATTCAAGCTTTCAAATGAACAGTCAGGTGGGAATCTTCAGTATTGCAACTTTAAAATACTCATCAGTCCTACTTTGGGCACCTTTCTTTTGAGAAAAAACATGAAAATAAGACCACTTTCTATAAATTTCACTGCATAAATCCAGCATTCCAGACTAATTCCATTTGCCTAGAAGCACATCAAAGCATGGAGGCAATCATTCATAACTTTTAGAACACAGTAGGTTCTAAGAAAGACTACTATTTTCTTTGTAGAGAATAGACTGTATTTACATAACTGTAATTTACCTCCAACATTGATTTAGTCACATGATGGAAGTGACAGAAGTGGCCATATTATCATTATATATCCTGATATGATCCAGGTTGCTAGTAATTTATGAAAAGATACATCCATAAGCACACTACGTTCATTCTGTCTGGATGTCAACACTTAAATTATTTGCAAAATTTACTGATTTTTAAAATTTTATTTTCACACTATTAAAAAATCATATAAAATAATTAAAATGTTAAAAGCTTTTTACATCATATTTCATAATGCTCCAGCCTACAACTTATTCTGAACTGTAACTGAATGTATAGTACAGTACAGGAGCTCAGAAGTGACACCATCCACTGGGGAAACATGCACAGACTACTACAAATCAGTTAGAGATGGAAATCAAACTGGCTACTCAATATCAAAAGCTTCCAACTATATTTAATCAGCTTATATCACTTTCCTTAGCAAAAAGACTTGACATTTCAATAAACATTGTAACAGTGAGAAAATGGCTTTAATGTATTTCATTGATGAAATATCTTTTGAACTGTATAAGAAAATATGCTACAATGATGAACCCCCAAGCTGTAGGTGGAAAGACAACTTAATCATTCTCTGTACCACTCACTGCAAACTTGACAGTACTACTTTTTAATGTGTATTATTTTGGGGTATTTCAGAGTAAAAGCAAATGACAAAACATGACAAATTAATATATTTTAAAGTGCTTTCTTGAACCCCAATAACTGATTGTTTCTGTAACTGTAACTGGATTATTTTTGTTGTAGGAACTGAGTGGTAATAGTCACCCTAGAGGCTTACTCCATGTTTACCTCTGTAAATCAGCAATTTTTGACATCTTAAACATATTTTCCATTTATTTGTTACATTTTCACTTTTTATAACAATTACTTTCTGAAAACAGAGCAAGGTGCTCTGGGCAGGCAAGGCATCGTTTTCACATTGTGGTATTTATTTCAGGCTGCAGGGCAGTTGGAGGCAGACCCAAGATCAGGCCTGATGAGAGAAACCAGAGTCAGATATAGCCCCAAGATGGCTGGACAGGGCCAGGACTAAGCCCACATGTGGGGTCTGTCTTGGTTGGGCCCGTGGCCAGTCTGGGAAGGGCAGTGGGGAGCTGGTGACCAGCCCTGCTAATGTGTTGCTGGGGCAGGGACTGATGACTGTGTGTGGTGAAGGAAGGCTGAATTGAGGTTCTTGGCTGTGGGAAGGGTAGGGGAGGCAGTACAGTGATGGTCAGGGACAATCAGGCCTGGTGGTGACCTCAGGGCCCTGTCAGGCCTTTTACCTCACCTGTCTCACTTATTTCAGTGTCGTGATTTGAGCCTGGTCAGCAGCAAAACATCATAGAGACAATCTCTCCTCCTTCTCTTCTGGCAATGAGAAGGGACAGATGAGCCAGGCTTGGGGTTTGGGGTAGAACTGGGAGGGATAGATCACCCATTATTGTCACAAGCAAAAGACAGACTTGTTAGGGGAATTAAAAAAAAAGAACATACATTTATTACAGATACTAAAAACACTTAAAAGAGTAGGACAGTGAGAAACATTGCCACATCTTGAGAACACCATCCCACCACTGCTCCTTTCTTCCTGGGTTCAGTTCTGCTCCCGATATCTCTACCGCCTCCCCCAAGCAGTGCAGGGGCAGGGAATAGGGGGTGCAGTCAGTGCTGCCACTTTCTCCATCTTCGGTGGGGGGAGCTTCTGGAACTTCTTCCCCCTGCTCCATTGTGATCCCCGTATCACATGAGACAGTCCTCCACAAACTTTCTCCGACATGAGTTCCTCCCACGGGCAGCAGCATTCCCCACAGTGCTCCAGCATGGGACACCAAATTTCTTCAACTGGAGTCCTTCCCATAGTTGCAGCCCTTCCCGAGCTGCTCTGGCGTGGGACACCCCCGCATGCTGCAATCCTCCCTGTGCTGAATTACAGCAGCAGGGTCTACCTTTTCCCACAAGACCCCGGTCTTCTTCAGGCACAGAGACCTTGATCAATCAGGCGGAAACCACAGGCCATAAATCAATGTCTGCTCCACTATAGATCTTCATGTGTGGCAGGGCGGGGCCACCCTGCTGTCTCAGCACAGGATACAGGGGGGTCTCTTCTCTGGCACACATCCCTTCTCCTTTCTTCTTCCGTTCCTCCACTGACCTTGGTGTTCATGCAGCTGCAGCAACTCCTCCTCACCAGTCCAACTGCTCGTCACCACATCCCTTCTTAAATACATTATCGCAGAGGCACAGCTGATTGGCTCAGTTTCCAAACAGAAGTGGAGCTGACGTGGAGCTGGGGGATCTTTGAGAAGCTTCTCACAGTGGGCCACCCCTATAGCCCCCTCCCCTGCCACCAAAAAACCCCACCACTCAAACCGAGGACATTCCTCCAAAGCTGTGTGAAACCCTCCTGTGGTAAAGGTCTGACCAGCAGAGGAGGTTATTGTTGAATACAAATTTATTTATTGCGCATCCAATGGGATTACTCTTAAATTAATCAAAAGAAATCCACAATAACTGCTGTTAAAATCTTGTGATGATAGATAAATTGAAACCATGTAAATACAGTCAAGAACAGAAACAACATGTGTAGCAGTCTGTCTATGTAAAATGGATCTACACAGGCAAAGGTTTGAGTGAAATTATTACTGAAGGTAATAGGAAAGATGTATGTGTAGAAACAAGGAACATAGACCACATTTATAAAAACATAATCTTTATCCAGAAAGCCAAGTTCTAAGGATCACAGCTGTGAAATTGTTACCAAGCTTTCACTTCCCTACAGTCCCATCTAATGATCCAAATCATATAACTATTAGTCTGAACCAATTCCATTTTGCAAAAAGAAACTTAACATTCATTTGGAAGAAAAAGACTGAGAGGATGATGCTGTAGTCCAATTCTTAACAAATTAATTGGTTCTGGAGACTACTTATGCATTTCACACTAAACAGTTTCACAAAAAACCTGTAAATAACATCAGGCAACTGAATTCAGAAGCTTGTCTTAAATCTCAATTTTAACAATTCCAGTCAAATCCACAATACTGGTTATTAAATAGACTGCCTACAGTTTCTGAATGCCCGAATCTGAAAAATCCTTCATAAACCAGTGGAAAAAGCGACTGAACAAGAACACCTGGGAATAAGCTCTGGATTCTTATAAGTATAGCAGAGAATTCTGAATTGGATGATTTGGAATATTTTAATTGTCTTGCACATAAATTATTGCCACTACTGCATCCCAGAGCAAATACTGCACATTGTATAACATATTCCTTCCTAAGAGTCTCACAAATCTCTTCAATTTTCTCGGGTTCACAGAAGCTTTCATTGTATTTCTATTAGAAATTAATATATAAGCAACTATTATAACTGAATTTTCTGCCAATATTCTGCCTATAAATGCTACATATATGAACATGCATCCCTTATACTTGAAAATGTTAACATTTTAATGAACTGAGCTGAAACTCACATTGCACATGTTTCCATTTCATTTTTTAGTAAAAAAACTAATCTTATCTGTTACTTATTTTAACACATTTCTTCTTTTTATTATTTTTTTTTTAGTTTGTCTTGTAAATAATGCAAGATAGTTCCTTCACTGTCTATATTAAGAAAGCCATAAGTTGATGATAATATTGAAATGAACATCAAAAAAGGCAGAAGGGACTTAGTGATAAGATATGAAACAATAAATTATATTCCAAATAGTTTTATAGATCTCTTGTTCCTAGAGCTACACATCAAAATGTATTCAATAACTAGTTAAACAAATTGTGTAAAATCCTGTCCCTAAAGTGAAATCTGATTTCAAAGCTACAGCCATTCTACATTGAAATGTTTGCTTTGTGTCTTAATACTAACTATATATATATTCTAGTTTGTTTTTTTTTTTTTTTTAGATAAACATGACATAAATTAACATTTCTACTTAGAGTAAGAAAATATCAATAGTGATTAGAAAAATGCTAAAACACATTTCCAAGGGAAGTCTATCAAAACCAAAACCTCTCAAACAGAACCTGTGTTCAGTAAAGTATTTTTGAAGACTGATTCTTATTACAAAACCCAACTAAGTAAAATGCCCCTTGGTAAAATATTTGAGTGTCTCTTTAGATTAATCTCTGATAGTTCTGTCTCTTTAAGACATGAGGCAGAATCTAAAGAGCTAACAGAGAACTACTCCCACTTATTGCAGCACCTAAACTAGGTCAAACACATTTCCACATTAAATTGCACACAGCTGCTCCCTCATTTCCTTCTTCTTATGAGTGGCTACTCTTCCACACTGCAGTAGATAATTTCCTAGTGTAGGCAAAGCATCATTCTGAGGCCAGGTTGAAAAGTGATGGTTTCTGCTCAATTTACCTGTAGTAAATTGCTTCATATTTTCTGTGAAGTACTCTTCTATCACAAACTAAGTGTGGTTCTGTTGTTGAAGCCATCAGTAATGTCATGGTGTTAAAATCAAGCCTTTTATTCAGTGGAAGGAGAATATGGGAAGATCAAAGTCCTAGTGCCTTTCTTTTTGACATAGAGCTGAAATTTGTCACAAATCCAATATATTTTGCCTAGCTGAAGATTCTCATGGTGGAGCCTTAGTTACATTGCTCGTTATTTAGCTTTGCTGGTGTGTGTAATATACACTGTCCGGCAGAAGGAAATAAAAGATGGTCCCTTCTACAACATTTTATTAACAAGTTTATTAATAGCACACACACAATGAACTTTGGCTAAGGAAAGAACAAATTTAACAGTAGCATTTGAACAGGGTGTTTTTTATGTTTCACCTTACTGGAAGACTTTACATGCATGAATTTTTTTTTAGGTTATACACTAAGGAAGTGTTTGAAGAACTGTAATTATCTTTATCAGCTGTGTATGGACATACACAGAAGGCTAGTCTAATATGACAACAAATTAATATGCTGAATTAGGAATAGGCACACAATATATTTCTCTTGAATTGCAAAATAGGGCCTTCTTCACCAGTGCTTATGCATATATCATCATGTATTGTGGTGATCTGGTTTATCTGACACTCAGTTGCAGTGAAAATCAGATTACCACAGGGCGTTGGATCTTCAAGCCATTTAATACTAGAATACAATATTTCCTCCATAAATGAACATCCTACATTTACAGAAAAATCTGCCTCTACACATGCATATATGTGCATATAATTAGTGCATATGTGAATGTGTCTTCACTGACATTGCTTCTAGCCACTTCGCTTAATGAGATTGCAGATGAAAATAGTAGAGCTCCTCAAATACTCCAACACAAGATCAAAGTAAACAAGGTTGATAATACCTGCTTCATTACACAAACCTTCTTTCCTTTTTGTTGCTACTTGATGATTAATGAAATTTAGATGTGCTGACACTGAGACTGTCAGCAAGCAGTACCCTGTGCTGCATATCATCAGGTGTTGAGACTGTCAAAGTAATTAGAACTTTTAAATTATTACAGAGGAGGAAAAAAACAAAACAAAACAAAACAAAACAAAACAAAAACAACAAACAAAAACAAACAAACAAAAAAAAACCTTCTTGTCAACCTGTTTCAGTGTTTCACTACCTCAAGTAAAAAACTTCTTCCTTACATCTAGTTTAAACCTATCCTCTTTCAGTTTAAAACTGTTACCAATTGTCCTATCACTACATGTCCTTGTAAAATGTCCCTCTCCAGCTTTCTTGTAGAGCCCCTCATGTAGTGGAAGGCCACTATGAGGTCTCCCTGGAGGTTTCTCTTCTCCAGGCTGAACAACCTCAACACTCTCAGCCTGTCTTCATGGGATAGGTGCTTGACTCTGATCAACTTTGTGGCCTCCTCTGGACCTGCTCAAGCAGACCTGTGTTTTTCTTACTGTCATGGTTTGAGCTCAGAGGACAGCTGAACACCACACAGATGCTCATTTACCCTTTCCTCCCCAGCACTGAGAAGCAGAAAATAAGCAAAGGCTTAGGATTCGATATAGGATGGGGAGGGATAAATCACCCATTATGGTCACAGGCAAAAGACAGGCTTGTTAGGGGAAGTAAAAAAAAGAACAAATTTATTACAGGCACTAACAACAACACTTAACAGAGTAGGACAGTGAGAAGCATTACCATATCTTGAAAACACCCTCTGCCCAACCCTCCCTTCTTTCTGGGCTCAGCTTTGCTCCCAATATCTCTACCTCCTCCACCCAGCGGTGCAGGGGGCAGGGGATAGGGGATGCAGTCAGTGCTGCCACTTCTTCCATCTTTGGGGTGGGGAGGAAAGTTCTGGAACTTCTTACCCCTGCTCCATAATGGTCCCCTTCTCACAGGATACAGTCCTTCACAAATTTTCTCTGACTTCGGTCCCTCCCATGGGCCTCAGTGTTTCTCTAGCTGCTCTGGTGTGGGACACCAACTTTCTCCAACTTTAGTACCTCCCAAGGGATGCAGCCCTTATTGAGCTGCTCCGGCATGGGACACCCCCCACATGCTGCAATCCTCCCAGCACCAAAATATGACAATAGGGGCTGCTTCTTCCCACATGATCCCAGCTGCCTTTGGGCACAGCCACCTTAATTAGAAATGTGGGACCCCCTCACAGGCCATAAATCAGTGTTGGCTCCACCACAGACCTCCATGGGTGATGGGGAGGGCACCTTGCCATCTCACCACAGCATACAGGGGGGTCTCTCTTCTGACATACCTCCTCCCTCCTTTCTTCATCTGTTCTTCCACTTGTTGTTCATGCAGAAGTTGTAACTTCTCTTCACAAGTCCAACTCCTCCTCCCAGGTCCCTTCTTAAATACATTATCACAGAGTTGCAGCTGATTGGCTTGGCCTTGGTGCAGAGGTGGGTCTGACTTGGGGCCAAGGGAGCTTCAAGAAGTTTCTACCAAGGGGCCACTGCTGTAGCCCCCTCCCTGGTTACCCAAAAACTCCACCACTTGCTAAAACCCAGGACACTTACACTGGGGGCCCCAGAGCTGAATGCAGTATTCCAGGTGTGGTCTCACAACAGTGGAGGAGAACCACCTCCCTCAACCTGCTGGTCATGCTTCCTTTTATACAACCCAGGATACAGCTGGCTTTCTGGGCTGCAAGAGCACATTGCTGGGTCAAGTTGAACTTCTCAGTAACAACTCTGTTTGGGTCCTTTCTCCATTTTTGTTACATATCTATTTTTAAAGCTACTAACAATTTTGTTTACCAAGAACTTTGCCCATGAAATGAGGCTTAGATGCAGTGAACTGATACTGTATATACATGATGTAATGCTTATTATGAGCCTGATACAAAGTCATACATCAAAAATAAATGGTAGAATCCTTTGATCTCTCATCATTGTTCATCATATTGTTTTGATAAGCAGATGAAAAAGAGTTACTTAATTGAATTGAAATAAAAATAATTTCAATGGTATCAGTAACTGAGAGAAATTTGATTGATATGCTTGAAAGTTATTTTTTGCTGTGTTTGTAATGCTCTATTCATTTTTTATAGGTGTAGTTAATTGGCTGTCCAAGCAAATTACTTTCTCCAGAGTCATAAATCCAGGTGCTGTGATGGTTTCTGTATTTAGACAATGTGTGTCTCTTTAATATAGATAAATTCAGTACAGAATTTAGATAAGGTGCACAAAAATATTATTGGGAACAATGACAAAATCTTAATTGATTCTGCTGAGGCTAAACAATTTTCCTGTTTTCTGAAGAGACCATCTGATCTTTTTGCTACAGTGGCTACAATTTTTACTGTTGTTATAATAGTTTGTTCAAAATTTTCATGGACTTGAGTCTATTTATTCCCTCTTAACTGGCAGTATATAGTTGACAGAAAATTTCCTGTCCTCACAAAGTAAAAATGAGATTGAATAAGAAATAGTCACACAACAATAAAATCTCACCATCCTTGCCTTGAAAAATATTCTTAGATTCCATAAATCAACAAAACTTTTCATTAATATTTATGATGAGTATTCATATATTTTAATTTAAATATCGGTTCTTTAGATTTCTTGTCAGAATATTATCAAGGTGAAAAACAAGCTAGACAGCATGTCTATTCAGAAAGGGATTCTCCTATGAAGATCCCTCCATGAAAGATAAAAAATTTAACTATTTAAGATATGGTGGTTTAGGTTGTTAGAGGACAAATTCAGCCTATGTTTTAATCATTGACATAATTTTCAGAATACTGACAATAAAAAGACAAACTATGTAGTCTTAATTTCAGCCTTCTTTTTAAAAACCCAATCTCCGTACTTTGTATTCTAAACCTTTGCAAGTACTAAATCCAATGAAGACTTAAATAAAAGATAATGCCAGTGGCTTAAGAAATCCCTGAACTGCTAATAACGGGAGAATGAAAGAGTTTTCTAAGGAAATGTCACAATATGCTCATTTTTATTTCATAGTTTTACCTGTTTTCCTTGATTATTTGAGGAGTAATTCTCAAAATATTGTGAAGCTACAAATTGATACATGTATTCATTTTGTTGACAGTATATTTTAAATTGAAAGTCATATAAAGGAGGAGAAAAATCCACTCTACAAAACAGAAATACTAATTTCACTTGTGAAGGTTTGAATGACATGATGTCACATTTGTACTAGCTGATTACAAATAGTGAATATGTTCTGTTCCTCCAAGCAGAGATGACAGATAAAAGCTATACCAAGGCATTGAATACTCATGGCACATGGCATCACAGCCATCCAAGTATAACGGCTTATAGCTTCAGATATATGACAGTAGTGAGCTAGCATAACACGTTCATATGATTAAATCAAACTCTTAGATATTAAATTCATGATCAGATCATTATTCAGTTTAAGCAATGGAGCTTTTATGATTGAATACACAGGAGGAAGGTTCATCATTATTAAAACAGGGGTCAGAAGCTAAGCTCTTGCTTACAAAGAATGTGAACCTTCTCAGGCTCCTGCAAGAGAAACTCTTGCTCTAATTGCTCTAATGGAATGCATTTATTTCTCTATTATATGCTTTCTGTTTTCACTAACTTATTTCATGGCTTACCTACTTTGAATTCTGTGCTGAGATGAAGCACTAGACAAAAGTTGTAGAAAGAAGCTGTAGTACAATTAAGGCTATTTCAAACACATTGTATTAAAAGAACTTCTTGGATTAATTTCAGCTTATTTTTTCTAAGCCTCTGAGTCCTGGAAATGGTTTGTTTTCCATGTGTTTTTTGTTTTGTTGTTTTATTTTTTCTTCTTTGGTTGTTCATTGATTTCTCATTTGTTATCTTTACCGTGTTTCAGCATATATGCTCGTTAGTGAAAGTAAAATATTCACCTATTGTTTTCATAGACTCTATTGTTTCCTCTAGGCCTTTTTACAGTATTGTCTCTGTTGTAAAGATTTCATTTTGATTATCTTCTCATCATGTAAACTCTTAGGTAAAAAAGGAATGGAAAATCAAATGCCATCCACATATACTCTTTCCCCAAAATAAAACATACTTTAGTGTTATTTGTTTACAAAAATAAAGTTTTTTTTTAAAAAAAAAAAAAAAAAACAAACAACCAAAAACAAATCAGAAAGCTGAGACCTGTTTGATCTTACCACAGGAGTTAGTAAATCAGTTTAGATACAACAGCGAAATTAATTGAGTATCCAAACATTTAACTATTTGCAGTAAGAAGCAGTTATTCTGTATCAATATATTTTCTTTCAGACACCCTATACAACTTTGACATGTATCTTTTTCAGCATTTTTATTGTTTTCAAAATCCTGTTGTCCTGGGTTGAGTGATGGTGGAGTTTTTTTGGTGGCAGGGGAGGGGGCTATAGGGGCAGCCCCCTGTGAGAAGCTTCTCAAAGATCCCCCAGCTCTAAGTCAGCTCCACTTCTGTTTGGAAACTGAGCCAATCAGCTGCTCCTCTGTGATAACTTATTAAAGAAGGGACGGGGTGACAAACATTTGGACTTGTGAGGAGGAGTTGCTGTAGCTGCATGAACACCAAGGTCAGTGGAGGAACGGAGGAAGAAAGGAGAGGGGAGGTGTGCCAGAGAAGAGACCCCCCTGTATCCTGTGCTGAGACAGCAGGGTGGCCCCGCCCTGACACACATGAAGATCTACGGTGGAGCAGACATTGATTTATGGCCTGTGGTTTCCGCCTGATTGATCAAGGTCTCTGTGCCTGAAGAAGACCGGGGTCTTGTGGGAAAAGGTAGACCCTGCTGCTGTAATTCAGCACTGGGAGGATTGCAGCATGCGGGGGTGTCCCATGCCGGAGCAGCTTGGGAAGGGCAGCAGCCCGTGGGAAGGACTCCAGTTGAAGAAATTTGGTGTCCCATGCTGGAGCACTGTGGGGAATGCTGCAGCCTGTGGGAGGGACTCATATCGGAGAAGGGTAGTGGAGGACTGTCTCCTGTGAGAGGGAGACCACAATGGAGCAGGGGGAAGAAGTTCCAGAAGCTCCCCCCACCGAAGATGGAGAAAGTGGCAGCACTGACTGCACCCCCTATTCCCTGCCCCTGCACTGCTTGGGGGAGGTGGTAGAGATATCGGGAGCGGAACTGAGCCTGGGAAGAAGGGAGGGGTGGGGGGAAGGTGTTCTCAAGATGTGGCAATGTTTCTCATTGTCCTACTCTGTTATGTGTTGTTAGTGTCTGTAATAAATGTATGTTCTTTTTTTCTTCCCCTAACAAGTCTGCCTTTTGCTCACGCCCATAAAGTGGGATTTTTTTTCCCCATCTCAGTCCTACCCTGAACCCCAAGCCTGGCTCATCTGTCCCTTCTCATTGCCAGAAGAGAAGGGAGAGAGAGTGGCTGCATGGTGGTTGGCTGCCGACCAGGCCCAACTCTTCTTTCTATTTATTTTACAAAGAAACACTTTTAAAACTCAGTTTGTAGGATTTTGCCTCTGGAATTTAAACACTCCTCATTTCCTTCCCCTGCCAAGTCAGTCAAACTGAACAAAGCATCACTATGAAGCAAAAAATGAATTTTTATAATGCCTGTATTTGTTTAGTATTAAAAAAAAAAAAAAAAATCCATTTTGTTGGTTTTCTTGGGCAATAACCAAGGTCACAACAACATTGTACTAAACAACAGGAAAACATATGTAAGTTCAGAACTTGACTACCCACAGTCTAAAGAGATTTGGTCCTAGTTTGAGATCAGTATACAGAAACAGAAGACTGGAAGGACCACAGGCCCCACAGATGATAATCTTATAATGCAGTGGTCAGTCACAGGAAAAATTCCCAGCATTCTATGTCAAATGTATAATATTTGGTACAAAAATCCCAGAGCTAGCTATTACTTTTAGACAACTTTCTTCAGATCCTTGAGCTGGTTGGAAAGGATAGTAGATAACATAGCCTTGCCTATGATGCTTCCCTTCCTCTATGGCAAATAGAGAACTACTGAATTTACTGTAGTTCCAGAAGAGTTCTATTTTATGTCCAAAATTGATGTGCTTTTTATCACAAATATCAGCTTTATGTCTTGAAAGAGACATTCAAGTAATTTCTATATATTAATTAGGAATGATGGTAAATCACAAAGTTTCAGTACATGTAAATGAAACCTGGCATCTCCCAGAAAAGAGGATTTTTAATAAAATCCACAAACAATATGAATTCTACTGGACCGTATTTGTAGGTGCCATCATCATCATCTGCTCTTAAGGAGAGAAATTAAGATAACCTCTTGGTGACTTAAGTTTCTGAGAATTTGCTGGATAAATGTATCTAGAGAACCCAAACTGGAATGTATTCAGTATTCCATAGTTTCATCAACTACAATATGTATGTAGCTGGATTTCTTATCCAGTTTCCATAACTCCACTCCTACTTTTGAAGATATTTCATGTCATGGTCAAAAAATAAAGTAGCTTCAAAGCGTTACCAACTATTTTCACTCTTCATACTTTATCTTTAATAAAGCTAATGTATTTTAATGCTTTATGAAACTTACTAAAGGTCATGGTAACATGTCATTCTGAAAAAAAAAAGATAGTATATGTCATAAATGTTTACATAGAGATTTCCATATTCTGTTGGAGTTTGTTGAGGTTTTGGTTTTTTTTTTTGTTTGTTTGTTTTTTTGTTTTTTTGTTTTTTTTTTTTTTTTTTTAATATTTAAGACCAGATTGTTCAACAATTACCTATAAATATTTAGTAAGATTTTGAAAACTGCCTAAGCAGATCAATCATTTCATATTCATAGTTACATCCATATTGTTAGAAAGTTAGTGTTACTAAGTGGCAATGGATTAACCACTAAAAAGAAGTAAGAATTGGAAAGTTCATTTTCTACATGAAAAGGGAAAAAAATCAATAAGTACTCAGATTCTATTTGTGAAGCAAACTGCTTTGCCTGAAAGATAAATCTTGTTTCAAGTCATGCATCAATACATAACGAACCTCTCAAGACAGCCTTAGGACTGAACTACATACTAAGATGTTGACAAGCATTAGCACAGCCAATGAAAACAAGAAATAACAGCTCTTCATATGAAAAAAATTCCATTAGTTATAAAATCAAATATGATTAACATAAACATTGCTCACTCTTAATATGAGTAGTATAATAAAGTAACGATATTTTAATTTAAAAATAATTCTCAAAATTTTCAAATCAGAGTAGGATTACATTAAAATAAAATAAGACCAAAATTGTCAATGTCTGTAATTTTTCCATTGTGCTTAACTGCCTATTAAATTTTATTATCTGCCTCTAATTGGTTTCTGTTTTCATAAATGGATAATATCTCTTTTTTTTCTTCTTTATTGGACAAATTCTGAAAACTTTAAGTTAATTAAGATGACATAGATATTTATGATTTTGCTGGTGTGTAAACATCTTTACCTACTACTTAATTAAGTATCAAATAGATGTTATACAGATCAAATTAAACCTCATTAAATGTTAAAAAAATTTTATTCTTGGAAATAAAAATAGTAAGAAAATAATTCTACAATTTTATAGGAATAATAAAGTGTATAACAATTAAATTTTTAAATCAAATCCTATTTAATCAACTGGGACTTGGGAATTCTTTAAAAAGATAAGTTGCCTGGCTGGCAAAACTGTTTTTCTTCCTGTTCCCAATCTGAAAATCTGGGAATAATTAGATGTATTCCTGGAATCTTGTCAGTTAGCTTGCTTAGGCTCTTTTTGGTAGAAAAAGTTACAGTATCTGCACTACAGTATTTGCATTATTATAACAGTACTAGCATTTTATTTTTGTAATGAAAAAATGTTATTCTTTTCAGTGAAGAACACTGTTTCCTTACAGTTTGCTAACATTTGTTGTTTTTTTTTTGTTTTGTTTTGTTTTGTTTTGTTTTTTTTTTCCTCTTGACTGTTTATAAGCATTTTCTACATTTTACTCATATTTTGGGTGTTCTGCTCATGGGTGGAGAATGGGATATGCCATGTAATAATATGTTCATCAGACTGATATTACCGCGTAAAAAATAAAAAAGGATGATTGACATGAATTGATTATTTTATATACATAAAGTGATATAACTAATTCAAAAAATAGCCTAAAACCAAGACCTAGGTATGTACTTGATTTTCTTAATTATAATTTATGTTTTAGATAGATTTCGCAAGGTATTGGTGCCAGCAATGTTTTGATTAAGACTCTATGATGATACTAAGTCAAGGTGAGGCCAAAAACTCTTAATACCTATAGAGGGTGCTCTGTGGGAAGACTTAAACAAATAAATTAAAGAGGAAAATTCAGAAAAATATATTTTTTTTATTTGAGATGTTATGGTACCCAGAATCCTTTGTAAAGATCTTTCCATGACATAAATAGCCAACTGCAATACACAAATAGAAAAAAAAAAAAAAAAAAAAAGCTTTATTAATTTAAATCTCAATAAAGACGAGAATTAAATACTGCACCTAAAATGAAAAATAGGGAAGGAAAAAGACTTGCTTTTTAGGGTGTACTTCATCACCCTCAGCTAAATCAAAGCAGATCTTATATCTTAGGTGTTTCAGTGCTGATAATTCCTTTATTAGGTCTGGTTTATGATACATATCCAGTACTTTAAAAAATAATGAACTAGCTTCAAATTATTATTCTGAATAGGTATGCACTACTAATTGTGGTATTTCCTAGAAATTACTTCAGTCAGAACAACTGAAAATATTTTATCAATTACTCAGAATCAATATATATTATTACTGATAAAATACAGAGATTACAAAAAGTTTAGGGGGATGATATATTAAGAAGATAAAATACAGATGCAGATTTATCTAATTGTTGATAAACGCATGAAAGTTAATAATACGCCTTCCAATAAGAGTAAAACCAGGACTTGGACACATAAACACATTGATATTTTGCCACATTGTCAGGTTCTCAGTGGCAGTTTGTATGCATGCTTTTCCTGTGTGATGATCTCCGTGTAATTAAAATGTAGTGTGAAATAGTATATTCTTCTGTCTTTGAGAAACAGCTAGTTTGCATTTATAACTAGGTGTCAATACAGTAAAATGGAAATTTATCACTCAGCAGATGAACACATGGTAGCTTTTAATACATAGCAAATTTCTATTTTACACTCTTGATGCTAGTGAGTAAGCGTCCAGGCCATACTTGGGAGAAAATTGTGTATTTTAACAAACCAGGAAATTTTCTCGAATACAGCAAATAAATCACTGAACATGAAACTACAGATATAGTACTATGAATTAAGAGAAACCAATACAAAAAAGATGTAATAGAAGAATTGCATTATTTATACTACTCAGCTAGATACTGTGGCACTTTCTCCTGCTCTTCAGTCAACAGTTGAAGAGCAGAAGGTTGAGAACTAGAACAAACTGCAGGAATTGAGGTCTTAACTTTCATTGAGAAGCATAATGAGCTCCACCTTCCATTTAGTTGTTACACAAAATATTACTATCCACCTACATATCTATGTGGACAAATAGGAATTCAACAGTGCACAAAACGTCAGCTGGAAGGAAAAGTATGTCTTAGTAGTACTTTGTGTTGGAGAAATTCTGACTTTGTACAAGGTATTTGTCCTGCTAGGAGCAGGGAGTTGAACTTGGTGATCCTTATGGTTCCCTTCCAACATGAGGTATTCTATGATATACTTTTTTAATATTGAATTTAATTCAAGTGAAAGATATGATCCAAAATGAGTAATTTTAATACAAAAGATGGAAGGTTTGGCATTTTATTTGTTTTTCTCTACAAAATATCCTTGATTTAATAATAGTTAGGAATTATGAAATCATTAACTTTTAAGAAACTTGTGATTTTTGCAGGAGGTCAAGCTAGATCATCACAATGATGCTTTGTGGCCTTGTAATTTAAAAATATATAAGGAATAAATATGAATAAGTGTAATACTAAAATCATGCTTCATAAGCTTTAGTGCTCTTACAAATCATAAAACATTTATAAGTCTATCTATGAAAGTAGCTGTCACTTCCTGAAACATAAGCAAACCCTAGACTTGTGCTCCTTAAAGCGTGATAAATTCTTGGTATTGGATTTGTGTTCCCTGTCCCAGATGAATGAGGATTTAAACCAAGATTGTTTTGAATGTCTGTCTTGCACACTTTCCAGTATTTAACTGCTTTGACATTGCACTAAAATGCCAGGAAAAGACCCACAGTAGTATATAATACAGAGTGTGTATGAAATTCTCTGTGGATTGATTCTGATGAGAGCTATGCAGAGAAATACATTGGGCAGTGAGCTAATTTACTATTGTCCTAATCTCTAAATTGAAGAATCCTGTGTATGAAAGCCTTGTTCAGATTAGCGACCAGTGATGATGCGTTATTCTGTCCTATATTTAATCTTGGTATGACATCAATGTCAATGATGTTACTTCTAAATGTTTGTTGACAGCATACCATAATACCTGAATAAAAAATTCCAGACCCCTGCCACTTTTCCTGACATACATCTTGGCATGTTTCTGCTAATCAGGCTGCACTGACATTTTAACACAATCATGTTCAAATTAAGTTATGGATGAACATTTACTTATTTTGCAAACAAAGTGAATTCAAAAGAACATGGGAAGTATATTTATCTATTATGCATGCTCTGGTTTTCAAAACCATACACTTTTGTGAATCTGAATCTTACAAACTACAGACTGTAAACATGCTATGAACTGTTATTGTTTATATTTAGCAACAGAAATAGGCCTTTAAGGTCCAAGAAACATACAGTTGTATTTAATACACCAACTGTCAGCAATAATTAAAAATTATTGCACGAGGAACTGTGAAACACTTTGTATGACAAATGACTGAAATGTAGGAGATTAACTCTGTAGTGTAAAATATTTTACAGCATGCATAGTTACTTTAAGTTAGTAGTATAGGATACTTATATTTTACAATTCTATATTCATTCTTACCCTGACATAGCACCTGATGCTACTGGTAGATTCTACTCATGTTTTCTTTCTAGACTCTTCTATAAATTTTCTCTTATGTGTTTAAAATGAATAAAATAGGTACATTACTAATAGGACTGTGGTGGACTGACCTTTGCTGGCCTTCAGGTGCTCACTAAGATGCTCTCCCACTCCTCTTTTCAGCAGGACAGGGGGGAGAAAATAAGATGAAAAACTTGTAGATCAAGATAAAGGCAGTTTAATAAAGAAAAGCGAAGACCATACATGGAAGCAAAGGAAAACAAAAAGATTTATTCTCTACTTCCCATCAGCATGTGATGTCCAGCCACTTCCTGGGAAGTAGGGCCTCAGTACACATAGCGGTTACTTCAGGAGACAAATGCCTTAGTAACAAATGCCCTCCTTCCTCTTCCTTTTCCTCAGCTTTTATTGCTGATCACGACACTATATGGTATGGAGTATTCCTTTGGTCAGTTTAGGTCAGATGTCCTGACTGTGACCTCTCCAACCTCCTGTCCACACCCAGACTGCTGGTCTTGGGGGGAGGATGGGACAGGGGAGATTGGAGGGACAGCCTTGATGCTGTGCGAATACTGCTCAGCAGCAGTCAAAACATTGGTGTGTTATCAACACTGTCCCGGCTACAAACCACTATGAGGTTTGCTTATATATATTAATATGGGACATCCTTCACAAAAGAAAAATAAATATATTCATAAATTTTTCAGATATTTTAATTCAATAGTGTAATCACTGGGTATCTGATATTAGCTATTGCAGAAAATTACCTTACTTTGGGGAAGGAACAATTTTATTTTATTTTTCATTAATATTTTGAAATTAAAACACGGTATTTTGCATATTTGTTAAGTCACAACAACAATGAAAACAGATATTTTGTAGCCTTCGGTGGTGTCATTCCTGTGATTGACTATAATTCTCCTCCAACATTCTTTCAATTATCTATCTATCTGCATTATCATTTATTTTGAGTAGTTTTCTTGGCAAGTAAGCTCAGTCTGAAAAGTCATTGTTTGTGGAAATAAATCAGCAATGATGGCAAGATATAGACCCCTCATTACCATGATATTGATTTCAAATGAACATTTGTCTTGCCAGTGTTCTTTTAATTGGAATTAACATCATTACAATCCTAATCAATTACTGTATTGTGATTTCTGTTCTCTCCATCTGCCCAATTACTGTGAAAGGCTGTTTTGTTCTGTTTTTCTAATCTTAGAAGCTAAATTGGAACAGATGCTTAGTTTCTAGAAAATAAGCCATCAGACACAGAGGACAGGATTTTGAATATATGTTATTTCAAGTATCAGAATCAGTTCTATTGTATTGCAATCACATTCTTCACAGCTTGATATTTAGTAGGAATTATTGAAAATAATTTCTAGATATGTGCAATTCCAAGATTTGTATAGTATGTCATTTATTACTTATTTCTGCATTCTTAATGATCACTGCAAACACTACACAGGATTTGGGAACACTAAAATAGACAATCAAGAAACAGACCAAGTGTCCCGGAGAATCCCAGTTGCTGCTTTTACCATTTGAGAAACTATGTATTCAATAGATTCCCAGTAAGCAGTTGATTCTTTAGAGCTCTGAGTCACACTGCATCAAGTCATGAGTTTAAGTATGTTTTCCATACAGGAAATGTATATTGTTAAAGGCTATACATATCAATTTATAGTCCTACAGTAGGGACATGACATGCTGACCTATTTTCAGGACGTTTTTTTCCATTTTTATTCTTTACATCTTTCAAAAGTACATACTAACTGTTGATTCATATATTTGATGCACTTGTTCAAATAATTTATTTTCAGATAATTTATTTTCCACAAAAGAAAAAAGTGTTGTTTTGGGGGTTTTGTTTTTGTTTTGTTTGTTTGTTTGTTTTTTGGTTTTTGTTTTTCTTTTAATTTTTCCTGAGTGTCTGAAAAACTTACCTTCCCTTTTTTAATCTCAGAGTGAACCCATTAAAAAAAGGGCAGAATAAGATGGAAGTCTTAATGCCTTCCAAAGAAGGCTCCAAATAACTATGATGAGAGTTTATCAACAACAGAAACTGAGTTCCACTGGCTTCCAGCTCAAGAAGAAGAAAGTGCATCATCCAACTGAGGAAACAGAGCTGATGTTTCTCAGGTTGCCTGAATAATTCACTGTGATTTTAGTCAGGCAAAACTGCTTTGTAGTGTTTTAGGTCATCTTATGGGATGCATTTCCTTTGTAAAGCAAATGCTGTATTTGGTAGATAGACCAAAGCTGTCATTCTGTGTACTTTTACAACTGTTAATGATTCTAAAGTCAGAATGTTATTTTCTATAGTCAGTTTTCAGTACATATCAAGACAAGGAGTTTTAAATAATTGTATGGACTTAAAATGGAAACCCCATCTATCCTGTCAAACGTTTCAGTGTCTAAGTAAAAAACCTACAGACATGTCATCTGGGTGTATTTCTAGGGGGAAGGGAGAAAAATTTGTTATACTCACATCTAGAATAATTTTCCTCTACAGTCCTGGTTTATCTCTATGTATTGTAGGCCGCCAAAATGTTCTAAAACACTGCTTGAATGGTCTGCTAATCTGCTATATGTGTTGAAAATATGTTTAAAATGAAGAAAATATGTATACGAAAATGCACTCCACCAAGTAATAAAACATTAAATAGTTAATAATGTTGAACCTAATTACTCTAAAAATACCTGCATTTCCTACCCTCCACCAAGCCTATCCTAATCCCACTCTGTATGCTGTCTATAAATACTAATACTGGATGAGAAACTGGAGGTTATTGACCATTTTTATAAATATGTCATTGCATGCTGTATATTCTTCTTAAGTCATTACTTGTTTTACTTTGTCTTTTAGTATTGTATTCTCTTACTATCATGAACTGTTTCACCTGACACTTTTGAAAATCCTAATCCTAATGGAAGTCATGTTTTTATCCGGTGTTCAGCCTTTATCTAACATTAATAGCATTTACATAACTGTATATATTAATATTTTGTTGTGAAAAAATATAATTTAGGTAAAGTTTGATGAAAATAAGAATGACATATATCTGGAAAAATATTATTTTATACACCAAATGAATCACTTTCTCCTCAAAGGGCACAAAATGTGAAAAAAAGATTACATTACATAATATATATATATACAGTATAACATGCATATCAAAAGCATTGCTGTTTTTCAGCTGATAGGATTATATTTAACTTTATCCAATTGGAAATGTCAGTCAACAAGTGTTTTTGCAAATGTGAAAATATGATAGCTTGATATTATGTACTCGAAGCTGGAGATAATTTTTAAGATTCTTTCAAACAGCATTAATGTTTTCATGTCATTAGTCATAAAGTTATTGTGTTCAAGAATCAGCAGTGATGATCATTTATAAAAAAAAAAAGAGATAATTTTTAATCATATAATTCCATAATCACTGCATTTCTTTTTAAAAAATCCCCTCCTTCAGAAGGCTATTTAAAAAAAAAAAAATAGCATATTTAAAATCTACTGTTCCTTCCATGGATTAAAAATTAATATACATGTAAGTATATACATAAATGTATATATTATAGCATTAAAGAGATAGAATTTAATTAAATTTAATAAATATATATATATATATTTAGTTAGAAATCTAAAAACACAATAAGAACTTATTGGTGTATGAAGATAGACTTAATTTTATTAATTTAAGGAGCTAAATTTCATCCAAATAAATTATTACTATGGAGACAATTCTGCATATAAGTGTTTGTACTAAAAGCTACAGTTTTCAATTAACAATTTTAATTCTTACCTATTTCATCACATCTCCATGGCTTCTTATACAGCATTTACTAGAGTGGCTATTTTCCCAAGAATACAGTAATTATTCACTGCAATAAAAACAATCAGATGTTTTTGGTTTTTAGCATAGCATACAGTTTGACTGGTAGTTCATAGAACAGACACATAAGTATCAGGGTAAGCTGCTTAACAGAAAATGTCTTTTTTTTTTTTTTTTTCAGAGATATTTCACCACATTTTAAGTGTAAGAGTTCGAGGGAAGATAGTGAGTGAAGGAACAAAATTAAATATTTCAGAATTCACAGAACCACATTTGAAGCTGTACTATCAAATTTGTACTGTCTTCTGGAAGAGATTCTATAACCTGTTTAAATTCTATGAACAGCAGTTGAACTGATCCTGCAAGACAAGTTCCAATCCATTTTTCTTCCATCTTCACATCACAATCTGTCACTCACATTTTGAGTCTACTTCAGATATTCTAGTTTGGGCAAATATACCCTCAGAACTAACTAAACTGACAGAAGTAGTGTACATATTGTGAACATTTTATGTCAGCTTGAATTCACTTCTCTGAAAGTAACGGTATTTTTCAAGTATGGATCTTGAAGTGAAAATTGGTGATTTGAGGAAACTTTCTTAACATGGCAAAAATAACACATTTGAACTGCATTCAACTTCAAGAAGGAATTCTTTGTTAGTATTCTCATAGAATTTCCCTTGATACAATTAAAGATCTAGAGTGTTGAAGGCTAAATATAAGTCTCAGTAGAGTTTAGGGGTGTGCTTATTATTATTTCTCTATTTCTATTTTTTTACTAATGATTCTGTTCAAGAAGAATAAGCACAGTGGAATAATACAAAAAAAAAAAAAAATGGAGATATATATGTATAGTTTAAACAATTTTAAGTTCTGCCAAAAAAAAGACAGATACCAGTATGGAAACACATCTGGGTCTTCTGTAAATTGATTAGATTTTATGTTGCAAAAATTTACAGAAAACACATATACATTATGAAAGAAATTTAAACAATGTATTTTCTCTACTATTATGCAGATCATGGAAAGTACATAGAAGTACATATAAGAGAGCATGTTTATCTTTCCTCTTTTTTTGTGTGTGTCTTTCATATCTTGTTTTTATTTCATATCTTGTTAAGATCTCCTTACTTCTTTCCTTATCTCCCTAGAATACACAGCAAAATGTCATCACACTTTATCATCCCTTGATTATTGTCAGAACAAAGTTAATATTCTAGGGGAAAAAAAAAAAAAAAAAAAAAGCTCAAATTTTCTTGTCAATATACACAATTATTCTCATTGTGTTTAAACAGCAGGGGAAATTTGTGTTCTAGTAAACTCAGTGTCAGTGATGGAAGAACACTGCATGAATGAGTACCAGTACTGGTTAATTTTTAAATTAACTCACCACATGCTTTTTGCCTATGCCCTGAACTGAATATTGGATATGTACTATTCAACATGTTTTAGGCATAACTGGGGATGGGGGAAGGAAGAGACAAACCACAGTCCAGGGACTATTTTCAGATTATTGTATGAGCAAGGTCAAGCTGTTTTGGCATTTTACTTCTGTTATGGTCCACTAGCACTATCTGTGAATACTCATGATGTGTCCTGGTATTGTTAAGAGTGTCCTTGTGTTATACTATAAAAATTATGCTATAGAAGATGGGTGGGGAAAAATTACTACAAGGTAATCATTTTATTACTATCCAGGAGCCACAATCTGAAAGGTTGGTTTGACAGTGAGGAGTTAACTGAGTCACCTAGGTAGTTGTATCACTCATTAAAGGTTGCAATAAGCTGTAGAAGCAAAAGAGTATTATCTCCAGTCAGATCTCTATTGGTACTATGGCCTCTTCTGGTGTGAAAAGCACTTTATGGTCCTTTAGCTGGAACTAGAGATTTGCAGCTTATATGTTTGGGACCTTCATCCTTCAACTAACAATCATATTTTTTGTCAAACAAGAGCTAGAAGTTTTCTTACAACTTTTTAAGGGATTTAAGCTATTTAAAAAATAAAGATAAAAAAAGAACCTTAAAATGCATTACTTCTTTCAACGTTTAGGAACTGGTCCTAATTTAGATGCTTCAAATAGAGAAAAAAATTATTTGTTTACTTTTTTTAATATGAAAAATTTAAAATGTCTTCTGAAATTCTGTGGATTACAACAAATAATTTATAAGATTTTATATTTGTTAATTTACTTGTTCTTTCTATATACTGTTTAAAAATACAATGTCTAGATATGATTGAGTAGACAGCTATTTTTTCAGCTCCATCACCATATCACCATGATATTCTCTTTGGAACCTTCATTACACCTTGGCTTTTACTAATTTACAGAAATATTCAAAGCTTGTCTGCAACTCTCAACTTTCTCATAATCATTATATAATTTTTTAGATTACTATTTGTTTTATATATATTTTGCAGGAATGAAGGAATCAAGCTACCCAAGAGCACTGAAAGTGTTTAGATCTAAGTCATATGTGCATGTCTATGAGACTCATCACTAGCACAGTGCTGCTTGTCATTGAAGTACTCAAGTCTTGTAACATATTAAACTCTAGAAATTTTGAAAATTTCTGGCCAAATGAGGTTCTGATTCTAAACAAGGTATCTCATTATTAAGTCAGTAGAAATAATAAAAAAGACTACTAGCCTTCAGAAGAAATGTATGAAGTCTCTCTTGGCCTTGCTCAGTGCTTTAACTCTCATACATGGCTCAGAACTTCTCAAAAGCAGCACTGTAAAACAACATATGAAGTTGTTCTCCCATTCACAATAGTAGCACAATGCCTATAGTTGGTGTAGGCCTAGAGAAAACCAAGTTCTAGGAATCTGCTGTGTGGCCATGCACTGTGCATTGAAATGATATAATCAGTGCGAGTACACAAAAATGCATGTTCAAGATCTTTATTTCACCAGAAAAAAATTGTGTCTTCTCATGCATCACTTCTTCCTTGAGTCACAGCTAACATATCCTCACTATAAGTGATGCGCCACAAAATGTATGCAAAGTTTCTTTGAGTAATATATATTTTACCACCCATTCCTCACAAAGTCAATTCATAAATGCTTCAGTTATCAAGAAAAAACAGATGATTGAAAAGTAGTCAATGTAAAAATTTCTATAAGAGGTAATAAAATATATTAATTAAATTTATTCATTTAATAAACTCCACCTTAATATAAAAATATCCTGCAAAAATTTGAAAAATAACCTGCAAATTATTTAAATAAGTGAAATGATAATAGAGAATTAGATGTAGTAATCTTGTTTGCTTTTAAACAGTCAGTTAAATGTCAGATTTATTTTTGACTACGTTGCTGACATATTAAAGTATTCTCCTATGTTTGTGCTGCTGTCAGCTTCATGCTCGTCTTACAGAAAAAAAAAATGTTTTAGAACCATATGCACAAAACAATAAAGAGAAGGAACTCTTAAAGAGTGTTACTTCAGATGAGTCTACATCATGCCATTGACAGGATAGAGGTAGAATCTATAACATATAGAAAGTGGAATAGCTTTTAAATGATAGAACACTGTCTGTAAATTATTTGTGTTAGATATTATGAGAACATAATATTCAGATTATTTAAGGAAAATATAAGATATTGAATATTCTAGAACATGCCTTAGATGATCTTTTACTTGTACTTGGAAGATAACACTATCTACTGGTCATAAAAGGTCATAGAGATTAGATTATATGATTAATGGTGAACCATAGAAACCACCTGAAGTAGACATACAGGTAATTAATGTTGGCATCAGCTGACACAGTAAATATGAGTATTCTTTGCACAGTGCATAAAGAAAATTAATCACCTCTATCTAACCTCAGACATTTAACAAAGCTATGCTATTGAGGAGAACAGTTATCAAGACTCTACAGACAAGGAAAAAACCTAGGCATCTCCAAGTGGTAATTCAGTTCACTTAAGTTCTGAATAAGGTTGATTGTATGATTGCAGAAAGTAAGGATTCTGAAAGAAAGTAACACTTTGTTGTATTATAGACAGGAGGAAATGATGATAGATAAAGCACATCTGAAAACATTTTAATAATAGTTGACAAATATAAAAAATACATCGGGTGTGTTTTTATAAGCATCCCTTCTAGCAGAACCCTGTTACAAGCTGATATTTCCCACAGTAAGTATTACTTAAAGGTGAGAAGTAAATATATGACTGCTCTGAACCTAATGCAGGACATAATCTTATCGCTTCTTGGAAAGTATAGATTTCTGTAACTTTTTGGCATGCAGTTCTTAATTTCAGGACGTACTATGAGTTATGTTGTGTTCATGTTGATATTTGAGGTTGCATATATGTTTTGAAAATGTGAAAAGCTTGAGGATACCTCAAGACTAACTGGGGAAAATAACAAACCTGTATCATTGGACTGTGGAAATAATATAAAATACAAATAAGGAGTTTGATTAGAATTGTCATACAAAATGCTCGTATGGAATTATTTCTGTCAGAAATAATATGCTTGCTGTTTGTTAAAAGATTTTCTTTACAGTTCTTGACTAACATAAAGATCTGAATTCGGGTTCTGCGCTGTCTGTCCTGAATAAAAAGAACTGCAATTATTATGTTATGTGTTGTGAAAGAAAAGCACTGGTATTTTATTTCTAATCCAGAAGCAATTAAAAAGATAGATAGGGACAATTATGTTATTGTCTGACATGTTGTGGGAAAAAAATTCAATAATTCAGCATTACTGTTATGGACGAAGGACACAGCAAAATGGAATGGGAAAAAAAAAAAAAAAAAGAAAATGTAGAAAACATAAAAATAAAATGGCTATTACTATGAAAAAACTCATTAAGCAATTTTCATTAGTTTGCATGAAAAAATCACGACAGTAACTCAGTCTCCCTATATTATTTTTCTCACAGAAGATAGCAAGTTTAATACAGTCAGATATTTGTGTTAAAAATATGAACTGGGCAACAAGGCTTCCATCAAGCAGAGCTAAGTGATAAGAGATTACTGAAGACAGTGACACTCTCCCTCAACAGATGTAGTTTTATTCAGTAGAAATAAAAATAGCATGTGATTTTTACTTCACTAATATTTTTAACCTACTTTGTTTGCCAACAAAGATTTGCCCCAAGAGCATGGGACAGTCTAAGTACAGAATATGTTTATTATTTCCTCATAACAAGTATGCTAACTTTTTTGATTCAAACTCAAAACCACTAGCTTATATAATGTTAAAAATGTATCTTTTTAAAATTATATATTGATTGGCATTCCTATTTGTTCAAAATCAATTTAAGAATAAACATAGTTTTGTGACTACAAATACTTGGAGCAGAATATATTTAGTACTTCACTAACAGTATGTAGGAATATTTTTCTTTTCTGTTATAGTGTGTTTAAAAGCTGCTAGACTACTTGAAAAGTAAAAGTGTCTATTTCTGTGTTTAGTATCCCTACTACTGCAGAAATATCTCTACAAAAGACATTTAATCCACTTTTGTTATTTTCAAATATTTCTTTTATTTCTAAGGAGATAACTATAAGCATAAAAATCAGGGCTTAAAAAGCATGTATTGCATCTTCTTAGGCAGATATCAAGCTTAAGGATATTTTTATTTATATAAATTTATTTATTTGTTTTAACACAACAGGAATTTAGGATAGATCATGGTCATATATTATTTTAGTGTTGTAGCACTTTTAAAAAAATCTTTTATGAATCAGATATCAAACATAGTAAATAACCATGTGCATTTCCTTAATTCTATTATATAACATTTAAACTATGTCCAGCAAGGGGAATAATCCATATACATTCCTGTATTCTATGGTATCTGAGAGATTACTTCGGGAAAAAAAAAAAAAAAAAAAAAAGTGGAAGTGTTGGAATGTTGTTAGGTTTGGAAAACAATGCATTTTGTAGTATTCTTAATGTTTTGCCATTATGAATGATATTTGAGAGAGGATCAAAAATCTCAGTAGTGGTCATTATTTTATGTCTATTCATGGGACAACAGTATTTGGTTTTGCCAGTATTGCCAATAAGTCATGAGCTAGTTTTTCCTGAAAATATTTTAAATAATGTATTAAAAACTTTTTTCCAATATATCATAACATAACATTAATTTAAATACTGCACATTGGTATACATCATAAGTAGGAAACAAGATACAAAAAATTTTCAAATCCACTTTAGTTTCTTAATGTTGCATTGGTTCATATTTATAATTCTAAAGTTCTAACACAGTATGTTTTGTAAACTTACTAAAAAGTTAGTTACAAAAAGCTTCAAAAATATACCAGCTCTTAAGACTTTACTAAGTGGAATACTTTGTGCATACAGATTAGCTATATTCTGGTGTGTGGTGTCATACTCTGCCAAGCCAGAGGGAAATAAATTTAGTGAGAAAATGGGATTATTTACATAAATATTTGCTTATTTAATTAAATCAATTAAGAGATATATGTCAATGCCAATGACTATTGAATCACACCTATTGAGTCACGAAGGTGGCTTATGTGTCATTGAATGTCTGCTAAAATAATTGGAAGTGTTTAAATTTAGCCAGATTTATAAGATTTTACAGAATCATAAAATCATGGAATGGTTTAGTTCATCTTAAAGTTCATCTAGTTCCAACCCCCCTGACATGGGCAGGGAAACCTTCCACTAGATCAGGTTGCCCAAAGCCCCGTCCAACCTGGCCTTGAACATTTCCAGGGAGGGGACATCCACAGCTTCTCTGGGCAATATGCTTCATTGTTTCACTACCCTCACAGAAAATAATATCTACCTTATATCAAATCAAAATCTACCTTCTTTCAGTTTAAAACTGTTATCTCTCATGCTATTAATACACTCCCTGATAAAAAGTCCCTCCCCATCTTTTCTGTCGGCCTCCTTTAAGTACTCAAAGGCTGCTGTAAGGTTGCCCTGGAGACCTTCTCTTCTCTATCCTGAATAACTGCAACTCTCTCAGCTTGTCCTCCTAGTGGAAGTGCTCCAGCCCCCTGCTCATCTTCATGATCCTCCTTTGGACCCACTCGAGCAGGTTCATGTCCTTCTTATGCTGGGGCCCCAGAGCTAGACACAGTACTCCAGATGGGGACTTACGAGGGTGGAGTAGAGGAGAATCACCTCCCTTGACCTGCTAGTCACACTTCTCTTGATGCAGCCCAGGATAAGGTTGGCTTTCTGGACTGTGAGCGCACGTTGCTGGCTCATAGTCAGTTTTTCATCCACTTTTCCTCAGGGTTGCTCTCAATCCACTCATCACACAGCCTGTATTTGTGCTTGGGATTGCCTTGACCCATGTACAGGACCTTGCACTTGGCCTTGTTGAACTTCATGAGGTTTGCACAGGCCCACCTCTCAAGCCTGTCAAGATCCTTCTTGATGTCATCCCTTCTCCCCTTCCCTCTAGTGTATTGACCACACTGCACAGCTTGGTGTCATTATCAAACTTGCTGAGGGTGCACTCAATCTCCCTGTCCATGTCACTGACAAAGATGTTAAGCAGAGCCAGTCCCAGTACCGACTCCTGAGGAACACCACTTGTCACTGCTCTCCACTCAGACATTGAGTTGTTGACTGCAACATTTGTGTGTGGCCATCTGGACGGTTCTTTACAGGTCAGGTGGTTCATCCATCAAATTTTGAGTCTTATTAATAATAATAAGATTTGTGTGTCTGGTGTTGATATAATCAAAACCAACACTAGCAATATTTTTTTGTAGGTACAATTTCCAATTATTAATTTTGATTATTTTTATATAACAACTTGTTCTAAATTTATGTTTCTAACAGTTTTGTTTTAAACTTAAATCGTGCTGATCTAACTTACAATCATGCATATTCTTGATTTCACATTTTCTTTTTCAGCTCAAAGAAATTTAAAAATAACTGATATGTGAAGTAAAAGTTAGTGCATACTTAATCTTTGCTGTTTTTTTTTTTTTTTTTTTCATAAACTAAAGGTTTTTTAAAAGTTGATAGAAAGATATGAAGATGGGAAAAGATATCAAACTCATTTATGATTTTTTTATTGTTTCTCCAGAGAAGTTAAGATTTCTACATTTACTTGTCTAGTTTGTGATCTATTCAGTCTTAATACTTTTTTTTCTTCTCATAATTTGACATGTTTCTGTCATTTTAGGTGAAGGTTAAGAAACTGGCATCCTGTTTTCTGTTTAGCAATTTTTCCCTAACATAATGAACATCTCTTCTCCACTTCTGCTACAGTCAGCACTGACCGGGATCTAATACAGCAAGGTCTTTAACAGCTTAAAATTGTCCCTGACATTGTCTTGTCAGTTATATCAGACCTTGAATGATACAGACTATGAAAATCAAGAGCATTTTGATAGAGTGGCAGATTATTTATAAAACCAGCAAGAATTTTAAATCATTTTCATAGACATAAAGTAGCATAAAAAATACTTGCCAAACTGTTGGATCATATGTTCTACAATATTTTTTTCCAAGGTTAAGGCTTTATGACTTTGCAGGATAATGTGCATTAACAGTGTAAGTTCACTCCCATACATTCGAGAGCTTAAAGAATATCTCATAATATGTTTTAGATCAGCAGCTTTTTGTATTATTTTTCTATGTTTTTTGAGTAATAAAGTATATGGAATGTATTCTTATATTCACAAGCATATAATTTGTCAGCTGAATTCTGTAATGTCTAAAGATGTGTATAAATTTAAGAGCACTGAGATGATGGGAGATTTTTGAAAGTGTCACAGAAAAAGTATATAAAATACATTTCTAGTCTCTGTTGGGGAGATTGTTTTTGCAAGAACAAAATTAAAATTGAATATGTACCAAAATTTCAACAGAAAATTTGTACTGAAGACCACAGCAAAAGAGGCAGAATTTCCAGACATATTGATAAAAGTTCAAAGTAATATCCCTAATTTACTCATGTTCTGAAAACATATCAGTTTATGTAAATTCAACACTGAATTCAATAACATTATGTCAATTTACAGCAGTGGTTATTCATTATTTTACTTTCTTAGTTTTTTTAAATGTTAACTTGAATATTTGTCATAGAGAGAAATACACTCACAGGTCTTACTTTGTAAGAGCAATTTATTTTTTCTATTTGAAACAGAGCCTAAAACAAAGGACAGCAGAGAAAATCAGTTGCACACAAAAAGATCTGCATATATAAAGGTGTATTATCTTAAATATTCATTTCTTATAAAAAGGAAAACTGAAAAATATGTATCTCAGGTTGTTTTGCATTTTTGCAAGAATATTATAATATGTGAAGAAGGAAAGGGATGCAATTATCAATAATAAAGCTAAAATAATTTGTTTGAAGAAAACCAAAAGTAACAGCAGCCAATCACAATAATAATAGTAATAACAATCATCATCGTCAACATCATAATGAAAGTTGGGAAAAAAAAATTCCTAATCCTTCTTTCTAGAAGTTCATGTAGACTGTTATGTAGGTAAATAAAGTCCTAAATTAGTTAAAATCATAGTTTCAAAGATGTACATATTATTAGAAGTCTAAAGGAAGCAATAAAATGTTTAGAATGTGCCCAACATATTCAGACACAGGTCTAAAGAAAGTATTGATACAGACAATATTACATTATTTAATGTCTAATCATATGATACTTTTAACAAAAGAAAAAGAAAATAAGAGGAAAAAACTTTCTCCTTTTATTCTAATTGGCCACATTCCTTGTCACTAACTTACAGTTATACTTGAAATTATAATGGAGCCCAGCATCACAACCAGACTCCCATAGAAATATATGCTGGAGATTTTAAAATTTCTGTCAAATGTATCTGTAGTTGGAACATGAAAGAGATAATTTCTTATCTATTCACAGAAGACCACTACTATTTCCATCGGTTCTATTTAAAATGAGAGTTTACCTCATGTAATAATTTTTTTGTTAAATTTTAAAGGTATCCCTTAAGTATCCCTTTACATTGCCTATAAATTGACTTTTCACTTATATATAACTGAATATACTTTTTTTTTAAAAAAAAAAAAAAACAAAAAAAAAAAACAAACCCAAAGATTAAAAGATTTGTTAAATTATAAGTAAAACAAAATACCTTTCTTCATCAATCATGGAGATATTTTATTAATTTTAGGGATTTTATCTAGCCAAAAGCAGGATTAAGAACGGTACATTCCCATAGCTGTATTCCTATAACCTCAGGACAGACAACCATCTGGTACTTCCTGGCTAAACTTGTGCCCTTCACAAACACATTTTGTGATTATAGATGGTCTCTTAGATATTTTTACTCATGTCCATCTGTTCATATGGCATTATGCCTACATGCAAGTCAGTCTTTTCAGTGGTTCACTGGTGCCGGACATCAGTGGGTTTAGACTGGCCGTCTGGATAAAATTGTAGTTGCCATATTTTTTAGCTGTACATACAATTCTGTCTCGGTGACATCAGTTTTGTGATGGACTGATATATCACTTTGCATGTAATTGGAGAGTGATGAAAATACACCTTCAAACCAGTAGAAGAATACTCATGAAATTCATATAAGAGACAATAACATCTCTCTATGACAGAGTAATCTGATGACAAAATAATGTCACTTTCTGCTATAATCTACTCAACACCATCACATGTTATTATTAGCTGAAATCAGATCTGGGACTAAAAAGAAGTATTTTGAAAGAATGCTTCTGATGTGTCTGGCTGGGATGAAGTTATGAAGTTAAATTTCTCTGCAACAGTCTGCGTAGTGCTGCTCTTTGCATTTGGTGCTAAGTGTTGGTAACCCACCAGTATTTTGGTTACTGCTGAACAGTGCTTGCAGAACATCAAGGCTTTCTCTCTCTTTCGCCTCCATCTCCCTCAAGGTGAGTATGCTGGGCAAGAGACTGGGAGGCAACACAGCTGGGACAGCTGACCTGAACTGACCAAAGGAATATGTATGAACATATACCATATGATGTAATGATCAGCAATAATATCTCAGGAAAGAAAGAGGAAGAGGAGATGTTTGTTGTTATGGTGGTCATCTTCTTAAGTAACTGTTATGCTCTGCCTCCTACAATGTGAGATAACTTTCTGCCAACAGAAAAAAGTGAATGAATTCTGAGACTTCCTTTGCTTTCACATGCAGCTTTTGTTTCTCTTATTAAACCATATATATCATGTTACATGAGTCTTTTTACCTTCCTTCTATTTTTTCTCCCCATCCCCTCTGAGAGGTGAGTGAGTGAAAGTCAGAGTGGTTTTTTGGCTTCTGGCTAGGGTCAACCCACCACAACTCTAAAATAGAGTTTATATGCAGAATTTTTCTTTGAAATATCTAAATTTGAAGACTATTAAAATCCACAATGTCAATAGACCATGCCAAATTCAGAAAAGTTTGCATGTCCACGAAAACACTGTATTTTTCAGATAACTGATTTTTGATGTACAAGGATACTTTTGAGGCTGTGGACAAATATCTTTGGTTTTCAGCAAGAGAACAGAAATAATTAATGCAAAGTATGAAAACTGTTAATGCAGAATTGTATTTTTTAACTATCTGACTGAAGAATAAAGATATTTATGTGTAAATGTACAAGTGACTGACATTATAATCTTGGAGGTATGATTGAATAGATTTACATCTAAATTTACTGCTTCTCCTACTATTCTCCTACTATTTTTTTTTATTATCTTGCAATATGTTGTGGGATTAAATACATGTATTATCCAAAATGATTTTTGAATGAGATAAATAAATGAATGATTACTAATAAAGACTCAACAAAATAGAAAAAAATAAACTTAGGAGTGAACTGGATAGTCAATGAGTGTTGCAATTGAAAAGAACAAAAAGAAAAAAAAAGAAAAGAAAAAATAATTCAAAGGAATGTTTTCTGTGATTGCAATAAAATATCCTTAACCTGAATTATAACTCAATAAATTTAGACATCAGATCTACATACCAAGGCCCTTCTTTCCTCATGGATTTCTCTATTAATACAAATAATTAAATTCATTCTGTGTTCCTTAAGCTTTTGTACAAAGATTCAAAAACACTGGATCAATCTTTTTTTCTCTATATATGATAATGATAATCAATCAGATTTTGTCAGTGATATTCTGGAAGAAGAACAGACTCCTAGATAAAACAGATTTGACTATTAATTCTGCAAAAATAATATCTATTAGAGAACTGAAAGCAACAAATTAATGCTTTTCTTACATTTTTGTAAGGATAATAGACAGATAATAATTAAATATGAGGTAGAAATTTATAGTCTGTAGTTAGAAATATATATGTACTTTGATATTCTTCAAATGCCAGACAAACAAGAAATAGGAAGATAATATAAATGGCATTTAATAAAATGCATTTAAAATGTCTTATCTTATATGGAAGAGGATCAGGAAATTATGAGCTATAATAAATTTTCTCTCTAAGGTTAGATCTTGGGATTTCTGCTGAGCTTCTGCAGCTGAAGATTTTAGTTCAGTATTTCTAGTAATAATTTAAATGAAACAATGATGTAATCATCTCAAAATTTTAAGTTATCCCTCCCTGAGCTAAAACTGGAGAATATTAAGAATGAAAAAAAATGTGCAAAAGTGTACAGCTAAGTTTCAAGCTTAATTATGCAGAGTGAAATAATATAACATCATCTATATATGAAAAATATTGAAAAATAAAGCTGTATCAACAATTGTGTGCAAGGCTCATAAAGAACCTTGCAGTACCAATTTCTTCAGAAACCTACATCCATCTATCACTCTTCTATACATATATTAAATGTGTGGCCTCAATGCCCATTGGTGTTATTTCTTTGACTGTATTATGCTAATGCAGTCAGTAAAACTTCCACAAAGAATAGCTGGGTGAACTTTCTTAAGTGATCCTGCAGTATTACCCCATGCTTGTAAAACTTGTCCTGGATGGAGTGATGCACTTCATTCATACGAGAAGTAGCAATATGTTTATTGATGTAGAAAAGTGATTTAAATTTGATAGTAAATGTGACAGTGGTTTAACAAGTTTCAATAGCAAGGTACACTTGATTATTTACAGCACAGAGGACAGGGTTAGACAAAACTACCAGGGAGACCCTCCCATTGACTCATGAGATTCAGAAAGGATTCTCTTCCTTTCTAAACTCCTTCTCAAAGAGGAATCTAGGTGTGGCTGGATCTAGTCCTAGTGCCAGACTTGGTCAGTGTTTTATGTCTAAAGGATTATATGTGCACAATCAATCCTTTATATCACTTAGCTAAGATTTCAAAGTTTAGCATGCTATTAATCACTTACCAAGAATCTGTTGCAACAAGAAATCTCTCAACATCGAGAAGTAACCTTGAGACACATCCCTACTTAAGGTGAGAACCTGGTGTGAAGCCTGCTGCCATGCAGGAGCCTACTGGGACCTGGGTTGTCCACTATTTATGGAGTAAGATAATTGACTTATAGTCACATTTGCATACCAGCTGTATTTCAGTTAGTGCATCCTCAACTAGCCCTCAGCTGCTTAATAAGATTTGTGGTCCTTAGCTTCTGTGTCATTATCTGTCTCCCCAGACACTAACCAAAGGCAGATGCAGCCATTACAACCAGCACTGGTGTCTATTGCTTAAGCAGAAAAGGGCTGGGAAGAGCACATCACCACACATCTAACACAATTTATTTCCTCTTGATCTTTCTAGAATTTTTAGGTTTTGGAACTATTTAAACATTTGTCATGAATGCTATACTAGTACCAATTTATTTTATCCATTTGTAATAAAATTCTGAAGTGATGTTTCAGAGTTTAAGTGAGAAGCTTAATTTTTTTCATGCTATTCTTGCCCTTGTTTTAATTCAGAAACAAAATTAGTGCTGGCATAATTATATGCAACTTTACATATAACAGAAAGTTCTAGATCTGAATAAAAAACAAAACAAAACAAGCAAACAAAAAAAAAAAAAACAAACAACAAATCAAAAACATCAAAAACATATATGTAATCACAAAATCACAGCGTCTATGAATATATATTGAAATTCATCAACCACTGTGAGAAAGCCTTTTGAAGTTATTTATGTGAAAATTCAGCAGGATTAAGTTCAAGTTTTAAATAACTTCAGGCAGTGTAAATACGTACATGTGTCAGTGTCACAAAGATCTGTAGAGAAGAGTTAGTACTATACATGCAAATATGCGTATGGGTATAAGATTTATAGTCTGTAACTGGAGTTTAGAGCTACATAGAACTGCTGAGAAATGCTGTATAGAATAACTTTGCAACTGACAAAGCAGGAGTTGGAAATATTTCTATGACTAAGTATGTTGTGGAAACATGGTAAATAAGTTATGTCAGCAACAGAATTAACATGTAGAACTATACCTCTGTTGTTTGTTACTAAACTGATACTGAGTTTTATAATGAGCTAGGGTAAAAAAAAAATAAAAGGAAATGAAATCAATGTTTAACAAAGTTGTCTAATATATTGTCTAACAAATGAGCTGCAGTATATACAATGTATGCAATACTGAAAGTAAAACAATGCTTTGTTAACACTTTCATCTTAAAGATTCCTACATGACAGAAGTAAAAAGAAATAAGTGTTTGCCCTTATAGTCAATGAACTGAATTAATCATTCAGAAAAAAAAAAATATATTAATTGAAACTATTTCAATTTAGAAAAGGGTCGTTTTGAAAGATTTTTTTCATTTTTATCATATTATGCAATGAATATGCATACTTTTTTTCTTTTTAGCGTTCCAGGCATCAAGAAATTATTTGATGGTAGATTGTTTAACTATTAGAGCCACAGGCTGGAATTAAAATCAAGACAAAATAGTCATTTATTTAAATGTTCATTATATCAAGTGTTTTTTTTCAGGAGAAATGCCATTTACATCCTCTGAGAAGAGACTTCTTAGCTGTACATCACTGGACAGTTAGAGTATTCCAAGTCTTTACATTCTTTCTTAGTAGCATATATTTCAGTAATGAAACAGCTCACCCCAGCAACAATGAACAAAGCTGTCTAAAGGCAGCTTTAAGTCAATTCTGGCTTGTTTAGGACTGAAACCATTGGATACACAAAGTATCCTTATCCCTTAACACTATGACTTAGAAAAAGAAGGACCTACCATAAACTCTATTCTGTGTTTAGAAGCAGAGTACTTTCAAAGCAGCTAATAGGACTGAGTGTAATTTTTCTGAAGGTAAGTATGCTAAGAATATAGTGTTAAAAACACCCATGAGGGACACAGAGTATACTCACTTAAACTTCAGTCCCTTATATAGTAATCAATGAGTTCATAGAAGAGTCCATAAAACATTTACAATATTTTGCTTCTGCTCCACTAGCAAACACAAAACAGAGATCATCTCTCAAGTGCTGTGATAAATTTACAGATGTGTGTTCAAAAGTAGGTTATTGGATATAACAATCAATAGCAAATGAGAAAAATGTCTATAGTGATATGGTTCCTTAATTGTGGAAAATATTTTTGCATCTGTGAAGACTCTGCCCCACTGAATTTTGAAAAAGGTTTTCTTGATTTCAATCAAGTACAGCTCCATAAGCAGAGTTAAAATATCTAAGTTTTCAGCAGCAGTGCTACTTGGAAACCTATTATAATCCTTTGCTTTCTGAACAAAACAGTACCAATCGACTAGGAATCTAGCAAGTCCCTTTCAACATTGCTTTGAACCAAACTAGGCAACATCACTTCTGCAGTTCCATCTACTGGTGATGCAGCACTTCAGTGGCAGTTTGCTCACTTCATCACATTCCAGAAACATTCTTGGAAATCCTAAGAGTGGTACAGAAACACATTCTCACTGCCAAAAACCCCCTAAATTAGTAAGTTTCCAAACTTCAACTATAGTAGGTTTTGGGTTGGCCTCATCTGGAAAATATTTGAGAAACATTAAAAGAAAGAAGTGAGGCTATAAAATATAAAACCACAGACAATTTTGAATCTCCTAAATCATGTAATATTCTCAGTTGAATTAGTCCTGTAGTTTATATATTCTTAGTGTGCAAGGAACAGATATTTGTTGTAAACAGATTAAAATATACTTAAACACAAAAGCAAACAAATAAATAAACAACCCAAAATTTTCCATAAAGTTGTTGGTCATCATTCATCCCTCCCTTTGTCTATCATAGAACATGAACTGTGTAATATGAGAATTTCTGCATGTCTAGATTCTCTGATTCCTTACTCATATTCTCATGAGTGCTCCTAGTTACACAGGTGGGAGTAGTCAAAGCTTATACAAAACTGGAAGAATTAAGAGGGGGTTACATATATCCTATTACTAAACAATTTTAAATAAGATGTTGATTCAATAATTATCCTATGCAACCTGTGTAAGGAAGATTATTCAAGTAAGTTTTCAGGTTCAAATTTTTACATGACTCAGAGGTTTGATTATTTAATTCAGTTTAACTTAATTCAAATCAGTTTAAGTTTGTGTTGTAAAACTGGACCTAATTGAAACAAGTGTTACCTTTTAGTCTGATGCAATGACTCATCTTGATGCCTACCAGTCCTCTGAATAAGACTCAGAAGCTGAAAGTAATAGAAATGGAAAATGTAAATATATAAAACTATATGCATATTTCAGGAAATGTAGACAAAATTTGGGTACTCCTTTTTTGTACATGGGATCTATCAGGGAATTCTGATATGAAACAGAAATATTTTAGTTATCAAATCTTTTTTTGCTTTAATTCTGGAAATCATTTCAATAGCATTGATAAAGAGATATAAACTTGAATCATTTATAATTTCAGTAGTAATCTAGTGAATTTATTCCATGAACTTTGCAGAATTCCATGAGCTTCCATGGAATGAACTCCTTGTAATTCTACTCTTTTAAACTCTATTACAACAAGGAGAGAGGATTGATCTAGTTTGAAAGTCAGTTTTAAAAAATTAGACAAATGACCCCTAAAAAGTACCAGGAAGAAGTTTGAAACACATGTGAAAGAAAGGAACAAAGATGTTATAACTGAGTGTCTACTACACTGTAAATAGTTTTTACAAAAAACTGCTGACATTTATGATTTTTTCTGTTCTTTTTTGAGTAACTTCTAATATATGTTTTTAAAAATAATATATTTTATGATAGAGAAAAACCTGAATTTACCTAGAGAATAAATGAACTGTAAGTAAGAGGAATCCTGAGGTGAATGATGACAGATCTTTAATAAAAATAAATTATCAGTACAAAAACTATTTGGAAAGTAGATTGTTAGATTAAGGGTTAGTGGATATTCTCTTGAATTAAAATGGCATAAGAAAAAAAAAAAAAAAACAACATAACAGTTTTTTAATGTTCTGAATAAAGATATATATCCAGAAGGCTGAGGCACGCCTAATATTGTGAAGAGTAGAGTATGTTACAGCAGTAATCAACCTTGACTAACAACATGCATCATGCTGCAAAAAATAGCTGTCTTTTCAAGTATTTAGTGGACTCCATTAACCTTCAAAGTTGCAGATGCCTTTAGGTGCCTTTAAATTAATTTATTTTTCTTTTATTTGAAAACACATTCAAGGTTTCTCCATATGGAAATTGTGTAGCATCAAGTTATTACTTCAATGACAGGTGATTTTTTTGACAGAAAATACTGCTTCTACCTCAGGAATTCTGCAAACATATAAATGATTTTCAAAATTTACTGGGTGTCCATTGCTTGGGTCAGCAAATAGACTTTCTAGCTAGAGAAGGAATTTAATTTAAGTTTGTTAAGGAATGGAAATGGAAAGTCAGAAGTGAAGAAATGATGCCAAAGCAGAACATATATACAAGTGAAGGTTGCAAGGGGATTTTTACATGCCTACTACGAAGGGCAGGTGTTTGAAGACTTACCTTGATTGTCTCTATACTATTGTACAGAACTTGGATGACAAACAAGAACTGAAAGTGCAGGGTTATGACATTGTCAGGAAAACTAAGACTTGGTGAGATAATGCCCATGCCTGAATGTCCTGGTTCGGGCTGGAATAGAGTTCCTGTTGGTTTGGCAGCTGGAGGAGTGCTGCAGCACACTGAGACCCCAGGGGCTCCCCAGGTCCTAGTGCCCTCACCTGTGTGTGGGGGCGGGGGGAGCACAGCTGGAGGGCTGGGCCTGGATTGGCCAATAGTCCATGTCATGTGACATTATGCTCATTATATAAAGGCAGGAGTGGGCTGGGAGGGGCTGCCACTTCTGGGAGTGTTGCTGTGGTGCCTTTGTGTTTGGGATTTCCAGGTGGGTGTTGGTTGGGTGGTGAGCAGCTGTACTGTACATTATCTGTTGATACTGCTGTCAGCGTATTATTCTGTCACTGTTATTAAACTGTTTTTATCTCAACCTGTGAGTCTCCCTTTGCCCCTCTGATTCCCTCCCCTTTCCCAAGTGTGGGGAGGGTGGGAGAGAGACTGCTTGGCATTTAGCTGCTGACCAGGTTCAAACGACAACACTGAAGCATTGTCATAGGTGATTAAATGTCCTGTATGCTCTTGTTCTGTATACTAAGGAGGTGTTTGGCTGTACAGGTTTTCAGTATGATCTATGGTGGAGCAGACATTGAGTTATGGCCTGTGGTTTCTGCCTGATTTATCAAGGTGCTGTGCCTGAAGAAGGCCGGGGTCTTGTGGGAAAAGGTAACCCCACTGCTGTAATTTAGTGCTGGGAGGATTGCAGCATGTGGGAGTGTCCTACACTGGAATGGCTTGGGAAGGGCTGCAGACATGGGAGGGAATCCAGTCGGAGAAAGTTAGTGACCCACAATGGAGCAGTGTGGGGAACACTGCAGCCTGTGGGAGGAACTCATGTTGGAGAAAGTTTGTGGAGGACTGTTCCCTGTGAGAGGAGGACCACGATGGAGCAGGGGGAAGAAGTTCCAGAAGCACCCCGCACTGAAGATGGAGAAAGTGGCAGCACTGACTGCACCCCCCCATTCCCTGACCCCTGTGCTGCTGAGGGGAGGAGGTAGAGATATCGGGAGCAGAGCTGAGGCTGGGAAGAAGGGAGGGGTGAGGGGAAGGTGTTCTCAAGACGTGGCAATGTTTCTCACTGTCCTACTCTGTTACGTCTTGTTAGTGTCTGTAATAAATATATGTTCTTTTTTTTTTTTTTTTTTTCTTTTTAGGGGAAAAAAAAAAAGGGAGAATTGATACTTTTCTGCCCAAATATGGGCAAAGGGCCCAGATATGTACAAAGCAGATGTTTAGAAAAAGTTTGTGAGATTGCAGTTAAATATTATTCCCTCTCTTCATCATAATCTCAATCCATACGTTACCCAAGTGTTCCTTTTCCCAAGATAAAATCTGGTACGCTAAAGGAAGTAGAAACTCTTTAGTTATGGCATAAATTTGTTTATGGTGTTTGATTTCCTTCAAGTATTTAAACAGATACATTGCTTGCCTGAATGATTTCCTACTGAATGAATAAACCCAAATTTGACATTTTCTTTTCCACAGTACTGCAGCCTAGTCAGTGGACAGCTTTCCACTGATGTCAATAGAATTTAGAAGTAATACCAAGGATCTGATCATCCAGGATGTTTCACACATGAAAGCATATCTGCTTCAAGGAGAGTTCTGCATACAAAAATATTTGAGGATTGATTTTAAAGATCAAATACTTCAGATTTCTAATGTAGTTATTTTAATACAATGTTTTGCTGTTCTTAATCCAACAGGTTTCCCCTAGGACTACTACTCTTTGCAGTTAAAGTTAATATAGCTGTTTGGTTTCCACAGATACGAAAAGTGCTTTTCATATATACTTAGAGTTTATTCACTTAAACTTCTAATGCCTTAGTTATTAGTAACTCTATATAGAAAATAATGTTTATCATCCATATTCCAAACATAAATAACCATATGTTCTATTTATATCTTTAAAAAGACTTATATTCATATTAATTTTATTGTTTTATGCATTTATTGAGAAGCAGTTACTTCAGTGAAAAAGATATACTCAGTAAAAAGGTAGAGATTAAAATTATACTCTGACCAAAAATTGGTAATTTGTTTTTCAAAGAAATGTATCAAACCAATATGTGATAAAACACTAATTGCTTTATTCCTGTGGTCTTGCATGAAAACAGAGAAGAATATAAGAAAAGATTAAAAGCAATTCATTTTTTTAAACTGTGATCAATTGTGTCATGCTCTGAGCAGACAGAGGAATTCGAGCAAATAATTTATTTTTGGTCCAAATAATGTTTTAGTGATATAATAGTCCAAACTATTAATAGAGAAAATCAATGCCATTAATACAGAAAAGTGTCATTAATAATGCAGTTAAAACGGTTATATAAAAGCTTCCTAGTATCCCTGTTTTACAGTGTCTTTCAGTGTTCCTCTAGGCAGACACACAAGCATTCCTCAAGAAAAGTAGGGTGGGGCAAGAGTTTCCAACTAGCCATCAGTGTCCTGGGACATTTGCTAGTAGAAGGGTGATGACATTGCTGGTATTTTTCCTGCACAGTCTTGGGTACACTCGGAAACAACTTTGTTTTCTCATTCTGCTTCATTCTCGCTGTTTCCAAATTAAGTTAGAAAGTTACACAAGAGACAGCTCTAACCTCAGTTTACATAAAGGATGGTTTGTTACAACCTCAGTTTTCCACAGGTGGCATTCACAGAGCTTTGGCTAAAACAGGTGAGGTAGTGAACACTCCTGTGGTGCAATTTATCTTCTGCTGATTAATTAGGGGTAAGTCATGCTTAAGAACAAAGGAGGTATGTGTATCAGTTTTAGCAAAACACTGTGAATAATTGTAATTTTTGAAATTACTGGAACATTTTGTCTAAAAAAGACAAAATTAATGGTGAGAGAATTTGGAATATTACAGGCAAAGTAATCTGTGTTCTATTCCTTATTTCAACATTTTATAAGTGTAGAAAAAAAAAAAAATAAAAAAGATCACATCTCAGCCAATACTACTATCCCAGCATTATCACCAAAAGAAAAAAAAAAGTTAATCTGTTGGCTTTGCTAAATAAGGTTGTCAGCAGGACAGCTGACCTATGCTGTTTGGACTGTGACTTCAAATATGATCTGTTCAAAAGGTAACTTTCTGTATTTGGATGTGATATTTTTTTCAGCCTATTACTTTAACTCAATATTTTTGTAATCATATATTCTTTACAGATGTCTTGGAAGAATTTAACGATCAAGCACTTTCATCTTATTGGTTTAGAATAATAAAACACTTGGAGAGAATATTGGTACTTGAATGACTTTGTAGAAGAAATGTATAACTTTAAAAAAAAGCATTATCTGTGTTTTAGAAGTAATAAAAATATTTCCTTGGGAGTGAGAAGGGGGTAATATCTAAGCTTCCAATCTTAAAATATTTCAGCAAAAATGGAAAATGCTTCATTTTCAGGGTAAATAAAGCAGCAGTGTACTGATCACTATATTTAGAAATTCTAACCTTGTTGTTATCTGCCCTTCAAATACCTATATTTTTTTTTTTTTACTTCTTTGTTTTGTTCATTCTTTATGTTACACCTTTTTCTATCACACCGAGTAGAATAAGTATTTAAAGATATAATATTAAAAAAAAATTTCATTGCTTTTTCAATTAATTTTACATAAGGCTTGAACTCAGAACCTGCAGATGATTTGCAAGGCTTTTCATGTTAGGTCCTGCATAAAGTCGCTGCAGGAGTTGCTTGTCCTTTCAACATAAACAAAGAGAAAACAAACAGGAGAATGAGAAATCATTTTTTTATGTCCAAGGTCATTGAAGAATATACCAGGGTCAATAAAAAAAGCTAAGTTACTTGTGGCCCAACTTAGTGATCTATCATTGAATCATGATGATTTTGTTTATTATAGTTTTGTTTTTAATAAATGCTTGAAATATGGTATAAATAATCTTGTTTACAAGAGAATTGTCACCCTGTCACAACATAAAGATGAAGACTATTCAGACCTTCTTCACCCTGACATTTCTATGAAACAATAAGAGAAAATACATAAATCATTGCAAAGTGTATCCCTAATGTAGTTACATAGCTGTCAAACATTTCCCTTTTCTTAGAGAAAGAGCTCATGTCTTCAGACCTTGGCTGTCTTCAGAGCACTTGAGAATGATGTCAGTGTCCCAGCAGAGTATAGCTCATCTTCTTCTGATGACTTAAAGCAAACTAACCACTGAATTAACATTCAGAGACACGGAATGTGTCTTTTTAGGACTCAGTCTTGCAAATCTGAGTAGACTGACCCCAATACATCAAAATATTTATTCATTTAAGTAGCCTTATTGTCTTCGAAGTAGTTGGTTTTGGTTTTGTTTTGTTTTTTTAATTTGAAGGCTGTTGCAAGGACAGCTGGCAGCATCCTGAAAATATATTTTTTTAAATATTTTGTTCACATCTTCACCCTGCTGGGCTTTGAAAACCAAAGTTTCTAGGGACAGTCTGAATCTGTAAAGTAGTTATTTTTCAGAAGCTCTTCAGGTTCCTCAGTTTTTAATTTTCCTTCTGTTTTTTTAGATTTATGTTCAGAAATTCATCCTCTATTAATAACTCAGTTTTCCTAGTAAATTACTTGACAGAGAAAATATTATACCTAAAAGTTGTGTATTATTGACCTTTCTTCAGGCTTCAGTTTTCACTGTGAATTTTTTAAAAAAGCAGTAAGTACTTTTGTGAGAGGGGACTGAAAAAAACACATTAAAGACTGGAAAACAGTGCCTGGGCTATGCTTCTGTAGAAAAGAAAAATGAAGGAGAAAAAAAAAAAAATTCCATAGTCATTTCAATGGTTTAAAAGCTGAAGTGATCATCAGCGTAACTGGGACAGGACCTCTAACACCTACTAAATGTGTTTGAATTTTATTTTGATTTTAGATATTCATGAGCATATCCAGTTATTAATCCAAAGACACTAAAACAAACTAAAACAAAAAAGGTTGTTTTTCATAAATACTAATGGCTAGATGTGACTTTTAATGACTATAAATGGCTTTCAGGTCAGGGTTATGAAGTTCTCTACCGTTTTACTTATAGATGTATGCTTGGAAAGAGTGGAAACTCATGGAAAAATAAGGTTAGACCTCAGACACTTTCAATAAATAAAGAAAATAACAAACTGGAAAAAATGGCAAACAAGAAAATTTAGAAACATTGATAAAATGTCAACTCCAATCAACATCAAAATCAAGTCTTCACAAAGTTACAGTGTCCTTATTTAGGTTGATTTAGGTTAAAACTACTTGGAATTAACCCAAAGGCATTTTGACTCAATTGTCTACAATTGGCTCAAAGAAAAACTTTGAATGAAGTTTTAATCTGATACCTTTTTTCTCCATAAAGAGCTGCAATAACACTTGAATAGAAAGTTTTCAGAATTGTTATGCATTCTTTTCATAAGGATTTTAGAAATATGAGTCCAATTCATAGAAGTTTTCAGTAGTAGTCAAGAACCTTCCTTCTCAAGTTCTTTAAACAATGTCTTTACTACCCTTCAATTACCTTGTTTTAAAAAAAAATAAAATAAAATAAAAATATTTCAAATGTGTGTTTAGAATTCCCTACCAATTTTTCACTGAGTTAATTAAGTTTCACTAACCCTTTGATAATAGATATATCCTTCACTGAATTTTTTGGTCATTCTTACCAGAATGAAAATAGTTTTCTGTTGGAATACTAAATAATTTTCCCAGGAGAAATCACTGGTTTCCCAGGACAAATAGTGGCTCTGTATAGCCAGTAATATTTCTAAATAGTTTAATCATTTTCTTTGTTTTACACGTATGGTGTCAAAGTATACATATATGTCAAAATGCATTACAGCACGCAAGTATAGTCTTGACTTCAAAGATATTTTCAGAAAAAGTGTACATCAGCTGCATGAAACTCAGTCTACTTACCTTGAGGATATAAAGATAAAGAATTCTGCTAAACCTGGCTAGATTTGATCCTGTGGGCTCCAGGGAGGCTAATGATTTCAAGCTACTTACACTGCTAAGCCATCACCCTCCAGAAAAGGCTAAATACTCCACTCTTGTTGTATGTCTGTTCACTCAGTTATTTTTAAATTCACTTTCATCCCTGAAGAAAAAGCTTTCTGCTAATCATCACAAGTATCCCAGTCTTTTTCAATCCTCCTCACTTCAAGTAATTGAGAATCTCTCCTTACTTTATATTCTCTGACAGAGACTAAAATGAGAGCATAGAGGCATATAACCCCTACCTCTGTTCCTCGAGATAAACTTATGGCATGAATTATTATTACATAGTACTATGTATTTGCAGAAAACTGTATGCTCATCTGTAATTACTGATTATAAGCTATGATAAACAGATTTAAACCTGACAGACAAGAAAAAAAGATTGTGTACTTATTTCCTCAAATAATATGTATGATGAACTCATACAGTCAAGTAGCTTCAAAACTTTATATTCTCATTTGCCAACTGTGACTATTCCAGAAGTAATATATTTGTATATATGTTAACTGCAGAATTTCTGACTGGAGTATATTGAAATCCTGTTGGCTAAAAGCCCAAACAGAAAAATACCCCTATTTTTCTCTGTGTATATGTTGAATCCCGACTAGAAAAATAAATATAATGTAAGAGTAACTGTTGATATTAATGAGGTCTTGTCATATTTGGAAGGTATTTCCATTAGTATTTTAAAGAAAAAATTAGGTTAAAAATAAAGGGTTAAATAAAATTCCCAAGTAAATATTTCCAAGATTAAAAAAATAGAAATTATCAAAAATTGCATGATTTATAAGAAAATAAAATAGATAAGTAACCATATAGATAATTTTAATTGATGTCTGTATAATTATAATAGTGAAGTTATAACAGAGACTGAATTTTGTGGAAAGAACTCCCTTAAAATAGAACATGTGAAGTAAATATTCTCAAAGATGTAAGTGCTACCTGGTCTGTTTCAATGTTTAATTAAGGCTTTTGCTGAATATATATATCACATATGAGTATTTTGGAATAGATGTAGGGAATAATAAAAAAGGAGGCACAAAAACACCAAGAACCCTTTAATGTCTGCAACATTATGATCCTTGAAAACCTTAAGCTTATTTTCTTAAATATACTGTAATTTTAAGTGATATTGCTACTCATTTTAAGCATCAGTTTCCTTATTCTGTCACTTGAAATAAATAAGTTTTAAAAATAGTTCTAAACAATAAGGACAGAAAAGAGAAAAAATCCAACATTATTTTGATTAAAAAAACCCACAAACAGTTGGGTAATCAGTGAAAAATCCACAAATATATATGTGAAACTTTTAACAACTGTATATCTATTCCTCATATTTGTCTTGAACATTATGACAATTGTTACAATTATTACAAAAAGTGACATAATAATCTCTATTGCTACACTGTTCATTTATTAATTTATTTCAAATAAACAAGAAAGGATAGACTTGAATATTTAATTCATTAGACTACGAAAAGATAGCTAATAAATCTTTACTATATGCACACAAGAAATTTAAAATAACAACAAATAAAATAACATTAGTAATGTAACAATTAAATTTGCGTTTAGGACTCTTCTACTGGAATTTATTTTTCTACAATATAACAAAGTTTAGAAACCTCTTTTCTCTTGCCCTGTTTCCTGTATTCCCTGACCACAAATCTATGGGATACACTGAGGCTTTGTAAATCTCTCAGGATCTCTAATAGCTACCACATTTTATGAAATTTAACAGACTTACGATTTTCAAGGGATCATAAGCTTTTTTTTTTTTTTTTCCCCTAGCCACTGGGATATAGAATCACATACATAAAGTAGCTCTGTCTCAGTATCTAAATAAATATAAACCAGAAGATGACAGCAGGAAGGATTAAGAGAACATCCACTCAGAAAAACTATAATCTGAAGGTTAGAAAACTACTTTGAAAAACAGGAAGTTGAAGCTCAAATTTCTGTCCAAAAACAATAAAGGTTTTTTGAGTCCTCCACATCCAGGCAAAAATTTCAGCAAAAAGGATTAGAAGCAGTCTGACTTCATCATACTAAAACAGAATGAAAACAGAAAAGCAGAAATATCAATACAATAGTAGGAAAGACGTTTAATATGCCAATTTACTCCAGAAGACTACAATCTACAATAAATAAACAGTTTTAACTCATTTAATCATAAAAAACACACAATACAGGCAATATTTCATTTGGGTAATTGACCGCCTGCATAACTGTTGCCAATTACTTTAAGAGGCACAAAAATATTTGTTTATTTTCAATAACTGTTGAGTATTGGTGGTAACTGTTAAACTAGTTAAGGTGTACTTAAATTGAGCAGTTCATCCTGGCTAATACCTGGATTAAAGAGCCAAAAAACCAAAAGTTAAAGTGTTTTCTACTAATTTTTCCCTATAGATAGATGGCAACTGATGGCTAATAAGGAATAAGAGTCTTCACATAACTTAAGTAAAAAAAAAAAAAAAAAAAAAAAAAAAAGAACGAAAACAAACCAACAAAATCTCTCTATACATAAAGGTTCTGTCTTCTGAATTGTCATGCTTTGCTGTATTTCAGGGAGACTAACTGACATATAAAGTTAAGACCCTGAATTTTAGGAGAGTGAACTTTCAGTTAAAGGAATTTATGAATGGGACCCCCTGAAAAACTGCCCTCAGGGGATAAAGGAGCAGAAGAGAGCTGGCATCTCTTTAAGGACATTTTTCTTAGAATGCAAGAGTGAAAAAATTCCTATGTGTAAAAAATCAGGCAAGGAAGGCAGGGCAACCAACATGTCAGAGTAACAACCTCCTTGTCAAATTAAAGTGTAGGAAGGAAATGCACAAGGAACCAGGGACAGGCAACCTAGGAATAACCAGTAGTGTTTAATATCTTCATCAATGGAAAAACCAGTGGGATTGAGTGTAGCCTCAGCAAGTTTGCAGATGGCACCAAGCTGAGCAATAGAGTTGATACACTACAGGGAAGGGATGCCATCCAGAGGGACCTTGACAGGCTGAAGAAGTATGTCCATGTGAACCTCATGAAGTTCAACAAGGCCAAGTGCAAGATCCTGCATACCTGTTGGGTCAATCCCCAGTATCAGCACAGACTAAGTGATGACTGGATTAAGAGCAGCCCTGTGGAGAATTATTTGGGCATACTGGTCATTGGAAAACTGGATGTGAGCTGACAATGTATGTTTGCAGCTCAGAAAGCCAACTGTATCCTAGGCTGCATAAAAAGAAGTGTGGTTAACAGATAGAGGAAAGTGATTCTTCCCTTCTACTCCACTCACCCTACATGGAGTACTGCATCCAGATCTGGGGCCCCCAGCACAAGAAAAGCATGGACCTGTTAGAGTGGGTCCAAAGGTGGTCTACAAAAATGATCAGAGGGCTGGAACACTTATTCTGTGAAGAAAGACTGGTAGAGCTGGGGTTGTTCAGCCTAGAGAAGAGAAGGGCCTGGGGAGATCTTACCATGACCTTTCAATATATACAGGAGGCTTATAAGAAAGATGGGGAAAGACTTTTTATCAGGGCCTGTAGTGACATGACACAGGAAAACAGTTTTTAAATGAAAGAGGATAGTTTTAGATTTGATATAAAGAAGAAAATTTTGAGGAGATTGGAGAGAAACTGGAACAAGTTGCCCAGAGAAGTTGAGGGTGCCCCATGTTTGGAAGTATTCAAGATCAGATTGGATGGGGCTTCAAGTAACCTGATCTAGTGGAAGATGGGATGATCTTAAAAGTCCCTTCCAATCCAAACCATTCTATGGTTCTATGATCCTATATTTACATGTTTTTTAAAAAGGGTGTAGTATTGCCTATACACTCTACAGAAAAAAATATTTGTAAGTAAATAACATTTCCAGTCAGTCTAAACACTGATCTTCCTGTTGTTGGACCCTTATCTTCCTTGCACTATATGTATTTCTTTATAAGGGCTATTGAAGACAATCTAAAGCTGTCCGAAGTCCTAAAAGTCTAGTGTTACTTAAAGTGACACACAAAATAAGAAAAATTTGTAGTGCTGGCCTTTAATCTCTAGAGGAACAGAGATGAATTTTCACCTTTCTTTTTGATCTGGTAATAGATTTGCTAGTTAATAAGAACTGTTGATTTTAATTTTTTTTTTTTTTGGATGCATATGAGATAATTGTTCCCTGCTGTTAATTTGTAGCAGCTGTTCTTTTCTTGGGGTTTCTTAAAGTAGATTTGTTTGAACCCTAGCATGTTCTTATTTTTTTGGTCTTGAAAGATTTCTCATCTATTTCTTGAAATCATGATGCTTGGATTTAAAAGAATAAAAAACACAAGTCAGGAATAGGTGTTTCAAAATGTCTTAGAATAATAGAGCCGACTTTCCTATTTATAAACTGAATAATCAGATTTGTGCTTTATAATCATGATTCACAGGTAGATCAATTATTCCATTACTACTTCTAGGGACAATAGAATAAGTATATTAAAAACCACAAATGTCCTGGGTTTGAGTGAGTGGTGGAGTTTTTTGGTGGCAGGGGAGGGGGCTATAGAGGCGGACCCTGTGAGAAGCTTCTCAAAGATCCCCCAGCTCCAAATCAGCTCCACCTCTGCACCAAAACTGAGCCAATCAGCTGCGCTGCTGCGATAACATATTTAAGAAGGGATGTGATGACGTGCAGTGGGACTTGTGATAAGGAGTTGCAGCAGCTGCGTGAACACTGTGGAGGAACGCAGGAAGAAAGGAGGAGGGAGGTGTGCCAGAGCAGAGACACCCCTGTATCCTGTGCTGAGACAGCAGGGTGGCCCCGCCCTGCCACCCATGAAGATCTACGGTGGAGTAGACATTGATTTATGGCCCGTGGCTTCCGCCTGGTTTATCAAGGTGCTGTGCCCGAAAAACGCTGGGGTCTTGTGGGAAAAGGTAGACCCTGCTGCTGTAATTCAGCACTGGGAGGATTGCAGCATGTGGGAGGGACTCCAGTTGGAGAAACTTAGTGTCCCATACCGGAGCACTGTGGAGAATGCTGCAGCCTGTGGGAGGGACTCATGTTGGAGAAAGTTTGTGGAGGACTGTCTCCTGTGATAGGGGGACCACACTGGATCAGGGAGAAGAAGTTCCAGAAGCTTCCACCCCACCAAAGATGGAAGAAGCTGCATCAGTGACTGCACCCCTCATTCCCTGCCCCCTGTGCTGCTGAGGGGAGGAGGTAGAGATATCAGGAGCAGAGCTGAGCCTGGGAAGAAGGGAGGGGTGGGGGGAAGGTGTTCTAAAGATGTGGTGATGCTTCTCACTGTCCTACTCTGTTAAGTGTTGTTAGTGTCTGTAATAAATGTATGTTCCTTTTTTTTTCTTCCCCTAACAAGTCTGCCTTTTGCTCATGACCATAAAGGTTGATCTGACCCTCCCAGTCCTATCTCAAACTCCAAGCCTGGCTCATCTGTCCCTTCTCATTGCTGTAAGAGAAGTGGCAGAGAGTGGCTGCGTGGTGTTTGGCTTCCGACCAGGCTCAAACCATGACAACAAAACACCACAATAAAAAGCCCTTCTAAATAACCTCATTTCCATTTGCTACAATAGCATGAAAATGAACATGATAAACAAGTTAGATGAACTTCAAATAAAGAAATTAAGGAAAATATTTTTTTGTATTCTTTTGAATAGGTTGATCTACGTATCTAATTGTTGCAAATGAAACTCACTCAATTCCTACAGAAGAAATAATACAGCTCAATCTTTCTTCATCCCTGTGTTAGGGAGAGTTCTCTTCATTAAATATTAAGTTATGTCCACCTTACCATGCTGTCCTTCTTCAACCTTTTCTTTAGGTAAATAAAGCTGTAGACACAAGATGGATATAGGGGAAAATACACCAATGTATTCTGTCCTAAGTACTAGGCATAGATATTTAACATTTCATACCAAAATTGTTCAAAATAACAGCTGAGTCATATAGTGATTTTACTATCCATTCTCTTCAGATCTGAGTATTAATTGCCCTATTTGCACTATTTTCCCTTCATTTTTCTCTGTTGGTTGCTGCTTCTACATTGGCTGCATATGCATGAGGTTCCGATCCTGTTAAAGCGAGTGTAAGCTTCTTTAAATACTGCTCAGGTTTATACAGATTCAACGTGTTTCCAAGAATAGCAACCTTTTCTCTGTGTTCTTTTGTGTTACATAGTGATAGATAACCAAAGAAAAAGTGAAGCAAATATTATTGGTGTTCAAAGTGCAGGACTCCCACTTAATGGATAAAAGAGAAAGGTAGAGCAAAGAGGGAAGATTGGAAAAGAAAAGAAAAAAAAAAAAAAACACGGAAAACCCCTAACCCTATACAGATTCCATATTTCGAGTTTTCATGTTTTAGCACAGTTTCAAGGACATTTCTGAAATGTACTGCTTGAAATATGTTTCCTTGTCCTCTTCCATATCTGTTTAACGCTGTAGTTCTAGAGGAGCCTAAAGCCCTGAAATGCAGATTACCAGTGCTATTAATTTAGCAGGTCCAATTTTTATTAAGAAACTAAAAGCTCTTTACTTACCTCCGGACAGGGGAAAAAATGGATAAAGAATAGTATATATGCTTTCACAAAAGTATAAATAGAATTCAGACATCATGCATTAGCACATTTCCCCTCGTTAAAGCATAATGTTCTTTCAGTTTGACCAGACTGCCATTTTCAGCCTGCCATGTGAAGGCAGCTGATTTAATGTAAGCTCTTTTAATGTAAGTTCAGAATTGAAAGCAAAGTTCATTAGCTAAGTTTGAACTAGATACGTAGGCCATTTTTAACATCTCTGAAAACAGTTTACACAGATATTGTTTCCTTCTATGTTTATTTGAGACTCTGAAGTGCTGGTCTCTTTTGTTGAGGGCTAATTGAATAGACCATATGGAAAATGACTGAATTACAGATCCATTAAAATTGTTAATTGTGTAGAAGTTAATTGTTTAAAGTTATGACTTTGTTTTGACATCAAATTTTCAACATTTTACACTAGGTGAAATTACTATTACTTGTCTCATGGGAGCTGCTATTTGTGGTATTCTCCCATGGTTGAAAAGAAGCAGCCTGGTGAAAGGAAGAAAAAAACTTTTCATTCAGAGTATGAGTTCAGACTCTTTTTTTGATGTGGATCAAGGATAAATTTTACACAACCTGGTAAAGTACTCGGAGAACTTAGTATTATCTTAGTGGGATTTTTGCTGTTATCAGGATGTAGGAGGGTAGGAGGGTATGACAAAATCCAGAAGATAACAAATGGCTAACAAAACAAAGCTACTTATTTTTTCCCCTTCAGGTATTTACCCTTAAGGTTTTAATTTTATCAAGTACTGAACTTCAAGTGAGTAGCCAGAAACAATATCCTCAGGGATCAATCTAGCAGGAAAAAAAAAAAAAAAAATGCTTTAAACTAGGGAAAAAAAAAAACAACTTTAAGCTTTAAAGTGAGGAATGTCAGGAGTATCTCACGGAAATTTTAGTCCTGGTATAAATATGCAGCAAGTAAATGACAATAGGAAGAAACAGTAGAATTGTAAGGGAAAGAACTTAAATTGATAGCAACAAATCAGGAAGATATTTCATCCAGTAAATTGGCAAGGTGAAATTAGATACAACTGTGATGTTTATATACTCGTTTGAGAAGCCTTGAAAATAAAATGGAGAATTAGCAATTCTGGTTCTAGACATTAAATCACACTTTACTGAAAATATTAACAGAAGCACTGGGACCACAGTTACTGAAGGCTCAGCTGTTTAGGAGGAAGAGAAATATGAGAAAAAGTAGTTGAATAATACAATAGATGAAAGAATTGTCTCAACATTAGAGAAAAAAAGTAATAAGAATAGAGTAGAAAATATGTGAAACACTTATTATGTGATAGTAGTAAAAACATACCATTTCCAAGACAGGAAATCTGCTCTAGATCTCCGGTATTGTCTACAAATAGTGATATTTATGGGAGAAAGAAGCAAAAATAGAAAATACGTGACAATTAAGAACTTTAATTTCCTAGATATAAACTGAGAAAGCACCATCTAATTTATAGATAATTCTGGAAAACAATTATTAACACCTTTTTCTGCAAAATAAGCAGCTGATCAACTGCAAGGCTTGCTATTTTAATCTTGGCAGTCAGTATCCTATCAAAGCACTAGTCACATATACCAAAGTTGAAAAAAGGAGTGACTGATCATATTGAACTTCTGATGTTAGTCCAAAATAAATCTATTATTTATTTCTCCTATTAGTAATGTTGTGGAAAGGGAAACTTACATTACTTGAGGAAACATGCAGTGAAGTTGATAGAAATGGAGACTGATTAATACGATTTCTTTTGGAAGGGGAAGAACAGGACAAATTAAGATTCAGAAATTGTTTCTCAAATTAAAGGAGAACTGGTCTTTGGGTTTTTGGTACATTATACATTAATCATATGGTTTTTTTTTCTGTCAAATTCTTTAAAATCTTTTTCTGTCTTAATCCTTTTAAAATGCATACCTAGTTCCTCTTACTTGTATGATAGTATTTCAGCATAAAGGAATAAGAACAAATTGTTTCTTTGTATCACTAGAAGTATTTTTCAGGAGTTTGATTATAAATCTTCCTTTCGATTTCATGAGTTACAAACATCAGAAAGAACTATAACACTGCCCTACATTAGGTTAGATAAAATTGCTATAGATTAAAAATAAAAATAAAAAAGTGTGGATCAAATAAGGGTAAAAAAAGTAGATTTCTAACTATCTAGCATCTTCAAGATATTTTAGGAAATTCCTTATAAACTTAGAATATCACGATACTAAGAAAAACATCACTTTATTTTTTTGTTTTTAATCTTTTATCTTTAAAGACTCCTTGTGGCTTATAGTTCTGGATAGTTTGTCATCTCTTGTGTTACATAGGTTAAAAACTATTAGTTATTTGCTTATGATTCCACAAAATTTCATTTCATAACCCAGATGGCCTCTGTTGATCTCATGTTATACATTAAAAATATAATAATTAATCTGTTGAAAAAACAGAGCAGAGTCCTCAAAATAGTACACTAGGAAACAAAAGTTGCACTCTGTGTTTGAAGGTAATTTATTAGTTACATTAAAAATTCATTCATTTTAGTCATGAGTAGATATAGAAGAAATTAATTTAAGAAAGAAGAGCTAATGTTTTAATTCAGGTGCTACTTTATGTTGAGATATTATTTTAAATTTATTTGACAGAAAGTCAAGGAAAACTTAATGTCTCAGATGAAGCAGCAAGACCAAATGCTGCAATGTAACTGTTCACCTAATACTAACAAAATGTAGCTAACATTTAAAGGTGAATATTACGAAAATGCAGAGCAATTTTATATTAGAACTTAAAAAAAAGTACCAGGTATGAATAAACCATCATTTTTATGAAGTATTTAAATATTAAATAGTAAAAATCCTTCATTTGACAGTGTCTGACCTTTAAGCTTATCTGCTCCTAAAATACATCTTACCCATCAACCAAAACTTTAATCACTTTCTCATTTCAGATATTTAAAGAAAGATTACATTTAAATCAAGCAAAGGTCATCTTTCTTTGAGATATAGATTACTCACCTGCACTTTTTAAAGAAGTGAAGATTGAAGAACAAACTCAGGAGAATCAGGTCTCTCTCCAAACTGACAAAGTACTGAGTCAGCAGTGGAAAGGATTAAATGTAGTTATGCACAACTCTCAGTCCAGCCCAGAAATTAAATGTAATTCAGCTTCAAAATGCATGAACTTCATATAATGAAAAAGAAATTAAATTAGATGTTATATTCTACAGTCTTTTTGAACCACTTCTTAAACTGCAGTTAGGTTCAAATGTCACTGGAAACATCAAGAGGTAAAAACAAAAGGGTAATTTGTCTGAGACCATTTGAGATTAGGATTAGGTTTTCCAAACTCTGATTACTTACACGTTAATTAAATTATCAGCTTCTCCTAAGTCTTATGTAAACATTTTTTTTACTAAAATATTGTATTACATTTTAACACTTGGCCCAAAATATCAGCAGAATTCCACCATTTAAGATATATTCTCAATGTGATTTCCATGAGTCTCCGAATGACTGAACATTTCATAGAGAAAAAAAAAAAAACTTCTGCTATCTAGTTTTCTAAAATAAAACATAGCAGAAGAGCTACCTCTAGGATTTGCCCACGTCTGAAACTGAGTTTTTAGTTTATCTGAATTCATATAAGTGAACATGAAGTTATTTTGAATAACACAAAAACCTCTAATATTAATGTATTTATAATTATAATATATTTGAAATAGTAATTTTTTTTTTTTTTTTGCTTTAATTTTGCCCTGTAAAAGCTATGGAATACAGTATGAGAAGGTGCGGCAGAGGGAGTTGACGTTTTCAGCTTGAAAGATTGATCTCCATATTGCCTGCATTGCCTATAATGAGCATTGTACAATGATAGGTAGCAGAGAGTCATTCCCCATGTATGTTTGATCAAGGTAATATGATTGGAATGACAATTTGAGAGTATATTGTCCTCTTTAAAGTTGGCTACTGATGCACAAGACAGTGTGTTAGTCCAAAATTAGGAACACTAAATAAAATTGCTTTAGACAACTCTTACAGAAGTGTCTTTTTTTTTCACTGTACTGCCCCTGTCCCCATTCAACACTGTGATAAAGACTTGGAATATCACCTCTTTCTACTTGATTCTTATTTATCACTTGTTTCCAGCTTCGTAGAATGCACAATATGGAGTCACAGAAGCCTTTTCTTCTAACAAGGAAGTGACAAGATATAGCAGTGCAAGATCTGATAAGTTTGAAAAATTTACCACTTAACTCAGTTTGGAAATAACTATATCATCTTACTTCAATATTTGCAAAAATATACCCAACAAGGAGCTAGTAATTTCAAACACTTCATAAACTACTAGCTCAATGAGAAGAAACATGAATTAGACAGGATTTTTAAAAGATATTTTGTCTGTAGAAAAAATTCCAGTCTCCATTATTTTTCTTAAGTATGAGTGCTAGAAAATGGATTTTTTTAGAGACTATATCAGTACCCACAAAAACTTCCTCCTTTTTCAAGGCACAGTTTAACTGAAAAACACTCACCAAAATCTCTATTTCCAGATAAAAGTTTATCTTTTTTATTTTAATTAATAGTTAGTTTCTGCTACCATTGCCCTCCAGTAAGAAAGACTTAAAATTTATGCTAGATATGAATTAAAGTTAATCCTTTTCTATCTAAGCATATTGGCATTATTTTCATATTACTATCTAACATTTATCATATCAAACTTCAGTTTAGACTCCATGGCCATAAACATATCTCATCACATTTCAGCACAGGGGATGATCTAAGCACTGAATATATATATCCCTAGTAAAACTGAACACTTTAAGGTTTCCCAGCCTCAGTCCAAATTATCTGATCAACATGTTAATACTGGAATTTGATTCAGCATGACTGCTCTCAGGGATCAGATATCATACATACATGCACAGGATTTTGGAAATAAAGACTGTCTATTATATTCCATTATTTGAGTACCAATAGCTTGTCATTTTATTACAGATTAGTCATGAAGACAGTGACTTAAAGTTTGTATATGTAACCTTAATTTTGCCATTTTATGTCTTCTGAATGTCAAGCTATACAAGCTTATTGCTTTTTTAGCATATTGTTTAATAACATATGTAAACAAGGAAAAACGTATATGTTGGATGCATGCATTATTTTCAGCTTGCAAGTTGTTCAATTTTTCATCATCCAAAATGCCTAAGAAATATGCAAATATTTAGTAAATAAAACCATTAAATTAAAGTAAAACAAATCTTTATCACACCATGGAGCTCATGAAGTTCTCATTATGCAGAATTCCTCTGTTAATACTGATACATTTTGTAATACTAATACATCTGGTACGGGGGGGGATTTTAGTCAATCACAGCAGGTGAACCACAAAGTATTTTACAATTATATTGGTGAATTTTCTTTCTTAGTTTCACCCATTTATTACAATTTTCTTTAAATTTAAAAAAAAAAAAAAAACACGTAATTATTTAAAAAGAATAAATTATTTTGCCTTTCTCAGAAAAACATTAAATTTTCTCTACCTCTGAAGAGTTTCCTGCAGTTAGAACTCATAATGTATTCTGACTTTTAAAAAGTATATAAGCTATTCTAAGTAGGTACTCTAAGTGTAACTTTATAGATATCTAGGTAAAGATATACTCTGGTCAAAATCTAGATGCCATTCTTGTAAAATGCTCAAGTATAAGCACAGCTACATAAAAATGAAAGCAGACCACACAGAAAAGATATAAACCACGTGTCGCTAATACAAGTGAAAGTGTGACACAACCTCTACTTCAATAGCTACATAGCTGTTATAGTTAGTTAAAAGGTTGAAAATAAGCAGTGAGTATATACTGGATGCAGTGGGTTGACTTCAACCGACAGCCAAATATCCAGCTAGAATCTCACTCACCCCCCTGTCCTACAGGCCCAGGAGAAAATATAAGGAAGACAGGAAGACTTATGGATCAGTATAGACAGCTTAAGAACAAAAGCAAAAGCTGTGTGCACAACCAAAGAAAAAATAGGTATTCCTTCCCTACTACCCACCAACAGACAGACATTCCACTTCCTGGAAAGCACAACCACAGCATGCATCACAGTTTCTTGGGAAGAAAAATGCCATAACCATTCATATCCCCTCTTCCTGCTCCTTTCCCTGAGCTCTTATTGTTAAGCACAATGTCATGTAGTATGGAATATCCCTTTAATCAATTTGGGTCAGTTGTTCTGGTAAAGCTTTCTCCCAGCCTCTTGCCTACTCCCAGCCTACTTGCTGAAAAGATTGGTGGTGATGGAAAGCCAATGTTGTGCAGGCATTCTTCAGCAATGGCTGAAGCACTGATGTATTGTCAACACTATTTTAGCCACAGATCCTGTTGTGGCTTGAGCCTGGTCAGCAGCTAAACTCCACACAGCCACTCACCCACCCTCCCCCAACTTGGGAATGGGGAGGGAATCGGGGGGGCAAAGGGAGATTTGTGGGATAAGATAAAAAAAAAGTTTAATAGCAGTAATAGAATAATACAGTGACAGTATCAACGGGTAATGTAGAATACAGTTGCTCACCACCCACCAGCCGACACCTACCTGCTCCTGGCTAGTGATCCTGAACTCAAAGACAACATGGAAACACTCCTAGAAGTGAGAGCCCCTCCTGGAACACTCCTGCCTTTATATAGTGCTCATAATGTCACATGACAGAATATTGGCCAATCCGGGCCCAGCCCTCCAGCTGTGCTCCCCCTGCCCCTGCACACAGGTGAGGGCACTAGGACCTGGGGAGCCCCTGGGGTCTCAGTGTGCTGCAGCACTCCTCCAGCTCCCAGAATGAACAGGAACTCTATTCCAGCCCGAACCAGGACAGTATCTACCCCTTATTCCATATCATTTACGTTATGCTCACATTCCATATTTCTAATACATTCTAATTAATTACTATCCTCTTGCTTGGTCATAGACATGTGCACACAGATATCATTCCCTCAGTCCATGGGCCATCACCGCAGAATGTATCATGAGTTCATTTGGTCCATAGCTTCAGGTTCCATCTGTCATAACAGTCCCTTCAGGCAGGAGGAGCGGTGCTCAGTCAGTAGGGCACAGGTGACCTTGGACCTGGCAGGAGGATGGCATGCAGTCTCTGTTGCAGTTGGAGCTGGTGGCTGAAGCAGCTGACGCTGTCTGTATTCAGTCTGTGGCAGTCGCTGGTCATCAGTTGCTGAAAACAGTCCTAACTTCATCCAAATTCATGTTTTCCTTCATTATTATGACGCCATTAGCCTAATATGTATCAACCATAACCAAGCACTGATAGGGTGGTGTGGTGATTAATCTAATACAGTTTATTGGCTATTTTCACCTAACATGAAGTCCCCTTGAGGCACACATCGGACTTCCCTGTCCTTCTGCATTACCCACCAAGTGCACCCGGGTCCTTGGGCAAAGGTAATTCCACATATGGGCTTACCTTTACCTGAAGTAGGAATAACCCAGATGGTCTTCCTCAGCATGTTTTTAGGGTGCACTACCGGGACTCTGTGTCCATCTACAGTATGTAGAATGTTTGACTGCGCATGGCCAGCCTGGTTGGCAGATCCTCTAGTATCAACTAACCAGGTGGACTTTGCTAAATGTGTGTCCCAATGCTTAAAAGTTCCACTTCCCATTGCTCTTAGTATGGTCTTTAGTGGCCCCTTATAATGCTCAACTTTCCCAGAGGCTGAGGCATGACATGGGATATGATATATCCACTCAATGCCATGTTCTTTTGCCCAGGTGTTTAAAAGATTATTTCAAAAATGAGTACCTTTATCTGACTCAATTCTATCTGGGGTGCCATGCCGCCACAGGACTTGTTTTTCAAGGCCCAGAATAGTGTTCTGAGCAGTGGCATGGGACACAGCACGTGTTTCCAGCCATCCAGTAGTAGCTTCTACCATTGTGAGCACATAACATTTACCATGCCGAGTTTGTGGGAGGGTAATGTAATCAACCGGCCAGGCCCCCCCATATCTATACTTTAACCATCTCCCTCGATACCAAAGAGGTTTTAACTGCTTGGCCTGCCTGATTGCAGCACGTCTCACATTCATGGATAACCTCTGAGATAGTGTCTATTGTTAAGTCCACCCCTCGGTCACAAGCCCATCTATATGTTGCATCTCTTCCTTGATGATCTGAGGAGTCATGGGCCCAGAAAGCCATAAATTTTTCGCCCTTATGTTTCCAGTCCAGATCTACTTGGGCCACCTTAATTTTTGCAGCTTGATCCACCTGATGGTTGGTTTAATGTTCTTCCGTTGCTCAATTTTTAGGTATATGAGCATCTACACAGCGTACTTTCACAACCAAGTTCTCTATCCACAGCAGGTGGAGGGTGTAGTTACTAACCCATTCCAGTAGGTGCCCCTCAGTGTACACAGACAACGACCATGCTGAGTACAAATGTCCCACTACTCCCAGGACCAACGATTTTATCATGCCATAGATTGGTGTTACATAATACAGCAAGGCAAAAATCTTAATCCAATTCCCATGGGTAATAAGTAGCAGCATGGGGACTACATATGGTAAGTAAAGTGATGTATAACACAACTGCAGCAACAAAAACCACGATTCTAGGAGCCAAGCAAATGACATTATAACAGGACGGGCAGTCAGCATTATAATAAGTTTGATAGCACACACAGATCAAGTCTATTGTTATATCAACGCTTCATGCCCCACGTTGGGCATAAAAAAGACTGTCGTGGTTTGAGCCTGGTCAGCAGCTAAATGCCACGCAGCCACTCACCCACCCTCCTCCCAATTGGGAGTGGGGAGGGAATTGGAGGGACAAAGCTTGATTTGCAGGTTGAGATAAAAACAGTTTATTAACAGTAATAGAATAATAAGGTGACAGTATAAACAGGTAATGCAGAATACAGTTGCTCACCACCCACCAACCAATACCTACCTGCTCCTGGCTAGTGATCCCAAACTCAAAGACAACATGGAAACACTCCCAGAAGTGAAAGCCCCTCCTGGTCCACTCCTGCCTTTACATAGTGAGCATAATGTCACATGACATGGACTATCAGCCAATCCGGGCCCAGTCCTCCAGCTGTGCTCCCCCCGCCCCCGCACACAGGTGAGGGCACTAGGACCTGGGGAGCCCCTGGGGTCTCAGCGTGCTGCAGCACTCCTCCAGCTACCAAAACGAACATGAACTCTATTCCAGCCCAAACCAGGTTAGATCCAAAGCTCAACACCATAAGGGCTGGTGTGAAAAAAGTCAACTCCATCCCAGACAGACCCAGTACACTAGTGAGTGAGGTAGGAATGGGGAGAACATTTTTTCCTGTACGCTTCAGTTAATGTTCTTTGTCAAGCTTCAAGGGAGTTTAACTAAGAAGGATGGACCTTCAGAATCATCTTTGTCTTGCTTAGTCTCAGACTAAGCCCCAGCTAATGAACAAATTACTCTATAGGGCTCTAGCTACTTCAATCTGTCAGTCAGCATTGGTTATCAAATGAGTAATGCTGAACAAACCATTCTCCAGTCATGGCCTAACACCCCAGATTTAAAGAATGATGAAATAGCTGGCTATATAAGTGCTTCACCAGGCAGAGGTACAGAATGTCGGCAAAACGTTTTATATAGGCATCTCAAATAGACTGATGAAAAGTAAACAGTCTATTCCAAAGACAAATTAGAAACTGTTAGTATTATGCTTAAGAGTCAGGAAAACTGAGCTCTGATTATACTGATGTTAACTTTCTAAAACTAATTTTCTGTGTCATTGGTCAAGACATTCAATTCTCTCAGAATCTAAATTCCTGGAATACCTCATGAAATGTTTAACCTCATAATAAGAAAATTATGACTTATACTAACATTTTTGGTATAATATTAAAATTTGTTTACCTTGGAAAATTATTGCATATATACATATATTAATTACATATGATATACAATTAAATATAATTTAAGCAGTATATAAATTAATTATAATAAAATTAATGTAACTATCATAGAATATATCTATATAAATCAAATATATATGTATGATCTGAACTTGATAAGTTTATCAGTGAATTCAGTCAGTCTTACTTTCTAAGGACTGTTGTACTCAACCTAAAGTATCCTGCAAAGAAAATAAACATTCTTGAATAATTCTCAAATACGCACCCATGTGTCTCTCTTTCTATTTGCACACATGAACATCTCTAAGTTTTGTTTTATCACAACTTTATATTTGTAATTCCTTTTATATTTGATTTGTTTGTATTCTGTTTTTTCTTTCTTATTTTTTTTTACTAACGTTTAAATGTAAAATTAATATAGTAATGTAAATTAATGACAATGTGATTCCATATTTTTATATTTTTATATTGTTTTACATGTTTATTTTTATATATTTTTATGGGTTTTTATGTTCATATGAATTATGTCATTGTAGATGTAAATTACATCTGTAAAAGGATTAAAAAACATTTAGACTATATCTTTTTTATGAGGGAAAAAACCTGTAATAAACAAAGGAATTCATATGATTCTTCACATAATTATTGTTAATTCTATAATTTTAATAGAGAGGATAATAAGAAGGACAAATTTTTGTTCAGTGTTTACATTTATTCAAGATGCTTTCTTCTACATTTTTCCCCAACTGTGAAATCCAGTGTGAAAACCAGCCTCAATTCATGGAGTTTCGGTTAATTTAATTATTGCCAGTTATCAAACTTTTAATTTATGATTTGGGTATTGAAGAGAAAAAGAGGTAATCTAAACAAACACTTAAGGGGAGCTGAACCTTTCTTCCTCATCCCCCAGGCTCAGCTCAGTTTGACACATCTCCTCCCTTCTTCCTAGTCTGAAACTCCCCTTTTTTTTCATCCCATCTTTGCTTTGTCCCTCCCAGCTACTTTGGTGAACAATGGGAGGTGTAGAAGATTAATACTGGACTCTATCGGTTTCTTTCTGCTGCTCCCCATTTCTCAATTGTTTTTCTCAACTGCTGCTTTCTTCTTACTGCTCCTCTGATCTGTCATGGATCACCCATGGGCTGCCGTCCCTCATCAGGAAGAAAAAGTAGATGAGGCCTTCTTCAAACAGCTGGAAAAAGCTTCACGTTTATAGGCTCTGGTCCTCATAGGGGACTTTAACCACTCTGATATCTGCTGGAAGGACAACATAGCAGGGTACAAACAGTCTAAGAAATGTATGGAATACTCTGACAACTTTCTGACAGAGGTGATTGAGGAACCAACAAGGAAAAATGTTTTGTTGGACTGGACACTAATAAGGAAGAATTGGACATGGATGAGAAAGTCAAGGGCAGCTTTGGATGCAGTGATCATGGAGTTCAAAATTTTGAAAACAGGGAGCAGGGCAAAAAGCAGGATGGCAATGCTGGATTTCAGGTGAGCGGACTTCAACCACCCCAGAGATCTGTTTCGAAGATTCTCATGGGCAACTTCTGAGAAGTTCAAGGAAGGGAAATAAAAAGTCCTGGACCTGGTGAGGAATAACCCTAGGCACCAGTACACAGTGGGGGCAAACTGATTGGAAAGAACTTTGCTCATAAGGACCCATGGATCCTGGTGGACACCAAATTTATCATGAGTCAGCAATGTACCCTTGAAGAAAAGAATATTGATTAGATCCTTGGGTTTATCAGGAAAATCACAGCCAAAAACTCAAGGGAGGTGATCCTTCCCATTTATCCAGCACTGGTGAGGCCACATCTAGAGTATTGTGTCTAGTTCTGGCCTCCCTAGTACAGGAAAAAATATAGACTTCCTGGAAAAAGTCCAACACGACCACAAAAATGATGAGAGGACTGGAGCACCTCACATATGAGGAAAGCCTGAGAGAGCTGGTATTGTTTATCCTGGAGAAGAATCTCGGGTGGGATCTCATCAATATATGCAAATATCTGAAGGGAGGTTGCAAATAAGGTGGAGTCAGGCTTGTTTCAGTGGTGCTCAGTGACAGGACAAGAGGCAAAGGGCACCAACTGAAAGATGGGATGTTCTGTCTGAACATTAGGGAATGCTTTTTTACTGTGAGAGTAACAGAACTGGCACAGATTTCTCATGGAGATTGTGGAGTCTCTATCTTTTCATGTATTGGATCCATTTGGACATGGTCCTGGACAATTCACCAGACCTGACCTTGCTTGATCAGGGACATTGGACCACATGGCCTCTAAAGGTCTCTTCAAGTCTAAACCATTCTATGATTCTGTGAAATAATTCTGTTGAACATTGTTTGTGAGGTTATGTGAAAAATGTCAATAAAATTAAATCACCTCACTATTTTTACTACACAAAATATTCCTGTTCTCATTTTCTTTATTTCTTATTGAAATAATTATGCTAATAAAAATTTGCTACTAGGAAGTAACTTAAAATGTAGCTTCAATTAGCAAAAAAAAAAAAAAAAAACAAAAAACAACTTATACTTTTGTCATTTAAAGTCTGAGTCATTAAAATATTATTTAAAATATACATTAAATAATTTTAGACAAAAATATATTTACAACTGTGTAGTAAAGTGCAATCTTTTCAAAGCTAAAATTTATAAATAAGACTATCTTCTTCAGGAATTGTGTCTCTTTCTGAAAGACTGTTTGTAAATTCAAATACAGAGGACCTTACTGTCCTGCTTTTCTCCTTCATTTTTCTGAGATACAGAGCTTGTGAACTGGCAGTATATTTTTACAACAAGGGGCCTTGAGCCATGAGAAAAATGGGATATATTAAGTGACTGCTCATTACCTTTACAAGCAGCTTGTAACAGAGCTTTTGATGGAATGAGTTATACCAATCCCAATAAAAAGAACAGGAAAAAAGAATAATAATACCACATATCAATAGACTAGCAATAATTTCAAATAATACAATATATGAAGAATGAATGCAAAAAGTGATAAAAATTATTTTCTCCATGCAGTGGGTATCTCAGTTATATTCTTTCTTCTTGTTTGTATAAAATAGTCTATATTTTTCTGTAATATTTATTATTATAATGTAATTTCATAGTAGTTGGTTAGGATACACATAATTTTCCATATTATCAAGCAATAGTGTGAAACTAGCTTTGTAAAAATACAAAAACATAAATGGGCATCATTGTCAGAGCTCTATTGAATTTAATGTGGAACTATGGCAATTTACATAAAGCAAAGAAATCTCATAAGAAGCAGAGGTCCCTAATTCAGCAAAATCATTAAAAACAGCCAAGTGTGAAGTGAATAAAAAGTTGTATTAAATGTAAGAATTTACAATACACTACTGAATGTGTGTCAACTGTAAGCATTTACAAAATACTGTAAGAAAGAACAGAGAATTGTGACAGAATTATTACCGAATAAAATAGAAATCTTCACCAAATAGATGTATTCTCCAATAGATATTTTCACCAGATGTTTATTTTTCCCCTACAGATAACTGTAATCTAAAAAACGCATAATTATAAAAAGATCTTGAAGAATACTTCAAGATATAGAAAAAAATGTACAGAAAATTACAAGTAGAAAAATTAGTATCACAAGTGGGAAAATTAGTGTGTACTGGGCATAATGATTTGCTTGGCAGAGGTTCCTGGGTGTTAAAAAAAAAAAAAAAAAAAAGGATTTTTCTGTTATATATTTTATATCATACTTTTAATAGTATTAAAATTATACTTTATAACATACAATTATAGAGTTCTCAACCCATTTTAAAAAATTCAAGAGGGCGTACAATAGATAATTCTGTAAGTACCAGCTAAATTTTTCTTATTGTGAACCTTCCTATCAGATAAGGTTGCATTTAGATTATAAAAAGCATTTTGTGTGTAAAAAATATACACAGAAGACTAAATAAAAGTCAGGATAGACTTTTCTTTCCTGATCAAATCCTTCATATATTTTGACTAATATACTAAGAGTTTGTTCTTTGTCTTAGGCCATGTTTGAATTTTTGTCTACTATCTAACCAAATGGAACCCATTTTAGTGACAGAACAAAATTATTAGTTCTAGCTCCCCAGTTCTCAACATTTTGCTAGATGAAACCTCAATTTCTTATTTAGAAAATACCATATTCTCATTTAAGAATTCTGTGTTTTATTTAAAAACATTTTTGCTGTCTGCAATGCTATTTTTTAAATTTCTTATGGCACCTGTAATCTCTAATCTCTTTTATCGGTGGCCTTTAGCTCCCTTTCACAATAGATTCTTAATAAGATCCTTAAAAAGATCAGAAACTAAGCAATTAGTTTCAATTTCATGTTTTAATTTGTCAACGAGCATTAAAATATTATCCTTGTTGAGTTTTTCAATGCTTTCCATAAGATATTTTTCTTTATTGGATATTTGATGAAGGGTATAAGGTAATGACTGTATTTGTCCTATTCTGTTTGCCAGATAGCATGTTTATTCTAGCAGATAACTGAATATTCAAATCTACAATCATGGAGATTAAAGTCTTGTGCTATTAAACTAGTTTCAAATATTCCAGACTTGAATATTTCCATAGCAGAAAATAATTTTAAAAGATCAACATATATCTTATACATTTTTTGTACACATAAAAATATATGTTGATTAACCTTCTCAGGGAATCTCATAGAGGTAGTAGGAAAAAAACAATATATTTTCCATCAGATCCTGTTTTTCTTGCTCTGTCTTTTACAGAATCATGCAGCTAAACATACAGTTTAGCTCATTTCTGTCTTTTTAGCACACACATCAATTTATTCCCTTACCCTTCTTTCACTCCGAGAAATAGTAGAGATAGTACAGTATATAATCTGTAGTATATATATCATATATAGTGCATAGTATATAATACATACTATATATAGTAGTATATACGACCCTCTTGAGAGTAATATGCTGACTGTTTTTTTTCCATATGAAATATGAGGTGAATTACTTTCCTTGAAAGTTCTAAAGATGGCAGTGTGAATCCCATGTTGTGATGTAACACACACAAATTATATCTATGGTGTGTCAGAATGAGAAAGACACACCTTTGAGCCAAGTAAAGATTGTATTTAATACTCTGACTCACTCAGTGGCTTTAACACTGAGAGAGATTAAAACATGCTGAAATCTTTAGCTATGGAATGAAAAGATCTCTAAGAGTGTATTATTAGTGAGTATCTTGATTCTTTGTCTTTAGTATGATCTTGTAAGTGAGAAAAAATAGTCAATGTATGCTATACTATAACTATAAACTAAAATATTGTTCTGAGTTTAGATGACTGTATGTAGATGTGACTATATATGTACTTTGTCCATTTTTGCAGATGGATATAGTCTTAAAATAACATGAAGTATGAACTGATTGGAATGTAGTATCTCTATATCCCACTTCCATCTGGGGTATTTATGTGTTGTTTTTTTTTTTTTTTTAATATATTTTACTTTATGTTCACAAGTATTGAATAGAAACCTGAAAATAATAATAGAAATGCAGTTAATATGAATGTAAAAAGGAATCATCTACTGCTTTTTATTCCATTATTTCAAAAAACAGTCAATCAAGTATTGTATTTGTCACAGCTGTTGAAGAAGTCTGCTTTTTTTCCCTGTCTTAGCAACTGATAACTGCACAGTCAATGAAAGTTTCAGAATACAGACTGAAGAACAGTACTGCTACAAGTGAAATAAATTTATTCTTCTAACAAATACAGAGGTCTTTATCAATGAGCATGTGCACACAGAAAAATGTTTATCGTTCCAAACCAATTTTGTCACCTAACATCTGAAAAAAAAACCCCAAACTAATTACAAATTGAGCTACGTAATCCTAGCTCTCTCAGTTTAGAATCAATGTAAATAACAAATTAACATAATTGGCAGCACTGGGGGCAGAGTTTGTTTCCTTTTATATTTGTTAATATTAATCTAAATTCCTTCTGCTTTGAGTAACACAACCTTGTTGCTGGACTTTTTCTGTTGCCTGTATCTTTTCTCATCCTTGTTCCAAAATAGAAAGTTCCTCAGTTTCTTTAGAAATTTAGTTTATTAGAAATTTAGTTCATTAGAAATGGCCTTATAAAAGATTAAGAACATTGTATTCTTAGTGGAAGGACTTCAGAAAATAAATTATTTAAATACAGGTTTGTTGGATGTGCAAACAGGTCACTTCCTTCACTCCTGTCTTTCTGTAAAATTACAGAACTGTCCTTTCTTCTATTTTATAAAGATACCACAACTAACACAAAGAGAAAAACTTCTATTTTAAATCTCATTCTTGAAATCAAGTGACTTGAGAAAGTCTGTGTAAGATTTTAGGCATTTTATTTGATGAAGGTAACTTAAAATTGTGAGTTTGTAAATGACAAGATTTCCCAATATTTCCAATGATCTTAGGTATATAAATCATATTTCAGATGCTTGTCATGGCAAAGCTATGTATATCACAGTTGATGCTTATGTTCACCTCCTAAACATAGTTTGTAACACCGTCATATGAAACAAACAGCAAACATAGTTTACTTTCTTCTCAAAGCTTTACTGTGATTACTCAATCATTGCAAAAAATAAGTAATTTCTCTATTTTTCATTTACATTGTAGAGTAAATAGGAATATTCCCACATTAACATTCTTTTTATTAATAATAGTTCTATTAATCCTGATTACTCAGTCTATTTGTAACAGACTTAGCATTAAGTAAAACAGTTTTTGACAAAATGTTTATTTTCAGAAGCTTATCAGTGAGAACGTGGATTGACTGAACTGTCTAGCAACAGTTCCAGATTTCCATTCATACTTTCAAGCCCTAATTTATCTTTAAAAGAGATATGATCATTTAAGTTGCAGTTATGTTTTTGGCAAGTTCATCAATGAATATCTAATACAATATTTAAAATCTTATGCCTCAGAAAAAAATCTGAATGTTGATAATACTACTTTTTCTCTTGTTTATGCTTTGTTTTGATTGAGAATGATGATAGCCAGAACTCTCTAGAAAATACCTAAATGCCATTAAAAAAAAAAAAAAATTAGAAATAAGGAAGAAATAACTAACCCCCAGGTCACCAGTATCTTCAAAGCTGAAACCAATTAACAAGATTAAAAGCTGTTGGATTGCCAAGAACTTTATCATCACTGCTATTTAAAGATAACAGTATGGTGCCATGGGGTAGGATGAGTATTTCAGGTGACTCTGGACACCAGGGAGGGTTCTTCCTCAAAGCTAAAAGAACATATTTTACCAAATATACACAAATATATAAATACTTATTTAATGTAAAAAGACTCAGGGAATAAATTAGTTCTGTAAATTAAAACATGTAATTTCAAAGAATTTCACAGAACATGCTATAATACTGTTCAAGAAAGAAACACTGAGGTTTTGTCTGGACTTTTTCACCCCTTCCCTGTTCACCCAGCTGTCTCTACTATCTTGCTGTCCTTACTTATTCACTCATTCATGGAAGAAATCGAGGTGTGATTTACAAGAAAGGTAGGAAGAATATCTGGAAAGAGCAAGATTATGTGACAGTCAATTTAAATGATGAATCAAATACCAAGACCCTCAAATCAGTCAGGGATGATAAAGGAGAGAGACTGAGGGAGTTGAGGTTGTTCAGCCTGGAGAAAAGAAAGCTCCAGGGAGACCTTATAGAGGCCTTCCAGTACTTAAAAGGGGGCTTAAAAGAAACATGGGTACAGACTTTTTAGTAGGTCCTGTAGCAATAGGACAAGGGATAATGTTTTTTAATTTAAAGAGGGTAAATTCAGACTATATATAAAGAAGAAATCTTTTATGATGAAGTTTGTGAAACACTGGAACAGGTTGTCCAGAAAGGTGGTAGATGCCCATCCCTGGAAACAGTCAAGGTCAGGTTGGATGAGGCTCTGAGCAACCTGATCTAGTTGAAGAAGTCCCTGCTCATTGCAGTGGGTGTGGACTATATGACCTTCAGAAGTCCCTTCCAACCCAAACTATTAGATGATTCTGTGATTCTGACATGCTAAATGTTGCTGGATATAAGAAAATGCGTGTCTTCCTCTCACAGCAGAGTTTGTCAGTTGACAATGAGATTTGTCAGATGACAATGAGATGTTTAGACCAAAGCATGCCTACAAATATTAGTTCAACAGCATACTCTGAATTTTTGTAACTTTATAGTGTTTGTTTGTTTGTTTGTTTGTTTGTTTGTTTGTTTGTTTTCCTGAAGGACTTTATACCAAAGATGGATTAATTATCTTTTATTATTTCTCAAGTGTATATCATATTCATAGTCTAATTTTGTTCATCAAACCATTGTCACATGACTGAAAATCCTGCTTTGAGCAGCCAGTTAGACTACAATATCTCCTGAAGTCCATTCCAAATGGAATTATTTTATGATTCTAAGAACTGATCAATTTTTAGTATTTTTAAGAAGATATGAAGCCAGAGCTCTAGAATAATAACAGGGCCAAATTTCCCTCATTGTATAACTAAGTTATGTTTCTCTAAGACTGTTTCTCAAATATGTATACATATACACACACACAGTTGTAAACATGCATTGCTATGCACACATATGTGTATGTACATATCTAAAATATATAAGAATGCATACTATATAAAATTACATCTCATAAAAATTGGTATCATATTGTAAAATTGTTATTATTTGTGGAATTGTTAAGAAAAATGCCTATAATTCTTTTAAACTCTAATTATGACCAAATATATTTTTTTTCTCCTTTTTGAGAATTATATTTCCTCAATCTGTATACAATATAACTTGAAAATTCTGAATAAAGTCACTATAAAATAATCCCCAAATTCTTTGTTAAATGGTTTTGCAAGAAAAACAAAACAAAACAAATGCAAATAAATTACAAAAATTCTGCAGTATCTCTCCCCTTATCCTCTATTTGAACATGTTTACATTTTTATTTGCTGTTTGATATCATCACTAGATCCCAATGATCTGATTCCTAGTACCAGCAAAAAAAGACACAAAGAAGCGTAAGTCTCCTTTTGTGTCCATCAGTGCAGTGAATGCTCGTATATGAAATGATGCATTTGCTAGCTATGCTAGCAATTTGTTCAGATAAACGTTTAATCTGTCCCTAGATGTAATAGATTGAACTATTTTTCCTTTACATCATTTTATAACATACACATACTAAAAATCTTTATTTTTGATAGCAATTCATCCAAAGATTGTGACACCACAAATACTCTGTAATCCAAATACACATCATCACAGTTCACTAAGATCACATCAAAGTTTTCTGTGGATTTACAATAGAAAGATACAGTTTAAAAAAAAAAAAAAAAAAAAAGGAAATAAAAAAAAAGGAAATATACCCCGCACACCCACACCCTCTTTCCGGAAACATGAAGGAAAAAACACATTGCTTGTCTTTGCTAGTTCTTACCCTGAAAATCTGCAGAAAATCTTCATCCCTTTCCTATTTATGAACCTTTTGCCCTGTATTCTACCAGGTAATTATGACTCCAGAGGACTGATGTTATTTTAAGACTCAGTTCACAAGGAAGTATTCTAAGGATTTATGTATCTTTAAACAGCAGTAGGGTACAGATAAGGTATCTGATTCATAAAGAAATGTTGTGGTTTAACCTCAGCCAGCAACTAAGCACCACACAGCTGCTTGTTCACTCCCCTCCAGTAGGATGAGGGAGAGAATCAGAAGAGTAAAAATGAGAAAACTTGTGGGTTGAGATAAAGACAGTTTAATAAGTAAAGCAAAATCTGAGCACTCAATCAAAACAAAATAAGGAATTAATTCACCACTTTCCATGGGTAGGCAGGTGCTCAGCCATGTCCAGGACAGCAGGGCTCCATCACATGTAATAGTTACTTGGGAAGACAAATGCCATCACTCTGAATGTCCCCCCTTCCCCCAGCTTTACATGTTGAACTTGACATCATTTGGTATGGACTATCCCTTTGGTCTGTTGGAGTCAGCTGCCCCAGCTGTGTCTCCTCCCAACTTCTTGTGCCCCAGCCTGCTCACTGGTGCTGTGGGATGTGAAGCAGAAAAGACCTTGACTCTGTGAGGGCACTGCTCAGCAATAACCAAAACATCCCTGAATAACCAATACTGTTCTCAACACAAATCCAAAACATAGTCCCAACGGGCTACTATGGAGAAAATTAACTCTATCCCAACCAAAATCCGCACAAGAAGAAAAAGCACAAACTTAACCAAATCTATTGGAAGGGCCTTTGGACATCAAATCTAATAATAATGAAACAAACCAACAGAAAAATTCTTTACTAGTACAACAGTTTTAGACCATCAGTATTAACTATTACATGTATTATGTTAATGTAAAAAATTAATTATAGAAAGCATGCACAATTTTTCTGATTTTTAAAAATATTCTATTTACAGCTCCATAAGTTTTAAACAGATAATAAAAATGTGAACAAAAATAAAGAAAAGCATACGACAAAGTATGATCTACCTCACACCAAGATATGATCCACTTTAGCAGTCTAACAGTTAGATATCCAGTTTAACCAACGCTGTGGGTGACCAGCTGTGATTAGCCTGTGGTCTGGCTTTTGTCTGTATTTGGTGAAAAAAGGAGTGAAGAGAGAAAAATATGTTCTCAAAGAGCCATCTCAGGTTCCTGAGATATATGTCTTAGGATATGATAAATGATGTAAAAACCGTATTTTTTATCCTGATGCAATGCATATCCAACAAACATACACATAGCGTTCAGATTTTCATTTCTAATACTACAAAAACTTCTATTTCATAAGTGGAGACTGACAGCATATGTATAAATCATATTCTTTCCGTTTCTCTGTGTGGCATGCATAGGCTCTTAGCTGTAGAAAAATATTTTCCATAGATGCCTCCTATATCAGCATCTCCAGATGCATCAGGTACAAAGACACACATATGCAAACATGTCTCTCCATTGACACCCAGGTCAATGTTCTGACTTAGTCCTCCCGGCCACTCCTGTACCCAACTCCCAGACTCTATTTTCTCCAGTATCCAGCCCATATTTATAGCTACCTCAATAGAATGGTTCTTTGCCTACTTTCCATCTACCTCAAACTGATTTTTGCTACCGATTACAAATTAACATACACCTATACAGTATGCATGCACTCTGGTCTCTGATATCACAGACATGAATGCCCTCTGACCTGTGGTCTGACTCCTGTCACCGGCACTCACACCTCCATACATGCACGTGCATACACAAAATAGATGCCCTCATCCAGGGAAACAGTTAATAATGGAGGACAAACTGTGATGAAAGGTACAGGCATATCCAGACAATCATTCTTATCAGCAACATTTACATTCAACCCAGTCCTTTTTATCTCCTTATCCATCTGTTTCACCATGTGTGTTCCTCCTTAAACCACTTTGATCCCTCCTTTTCCCCTCCTTTGGTTCATCCTCTAAACACCCCATAATAACTTTTATGTAATCCCAAGAGGCTTTTCCCTTGTATCTCATAAAAAGTCCCACACCACCAGGCAGTGACTCCCCTCAGTTTGAAAGGAAATAATGAGAACTGCTGCCCTTGATTCACCCTGTGGGTCTCACTTCCAGCCCCTCGGGCACATGGGTCTAATGTGATACTCCAATTGCTCTAATTAGGTTTTGGGTTTCTCCTACCTACCATTGATCTTTTGTGTATTTTTTTTTTTCTTTGTGGGTTTGAAGTTTGGGTTTTTTTTGTTCATATATACAAGTCTTTAATCACATAACTAAACAGAAACAATTTATTTTATAAACATTTTATTTTTAATAAGCATATTGAGGTAGTTTCCTTTGTAAGCTATTAAGTAACATGCATATATGTTTTTCAATGTAAATAGAAGAATTTGATTTAAAGACAAACACCTCTTTGGAGGTGTATTATGGTTTCTTTGATCTTACGTTTTATTCTTGAAAGAAAAAAAGAAAACCGCAATATTTTAGATGCTGAGCCACAGAATAATATTCTCACAAAAATTACAATGTGAAAATACTAACAGTATACAATGGTTTTAGGCATGTGAATAGTGACACAGGTTTTAGTAGTACTTACTAGTACATTTAAATTAAGTGTATGTATCTTCTAGTGCATTACTAAATATTTTTCCAGTGTGTCACATCACATGTAATTTCTTTACTGATCATACAGCTTCATAAATATCTGAAAGGTTAAACAGAAAGATAGACTCCCATATATTTTAGATCATTAACACAAAAAAAATGGTAAATATTATATGCTATATCTACAGGAGATAATGTCCTATAAAATCACTTCTAATGCCCACATAAAATCTGTGATAAACCTTAACCAGTAAGAAGTAAATTGGTACATTGCATATTGATGATTCACTTTTTTATTTCATATTCAGTCATACTTATTTCAACCCCCTTTTCATTTGCACAATTTGGATCATTCTCTATTTTTTGATTCCTACATGATTCTTTCCCCTGGAGTTAATGTGAAGTTACTGCTCTCATTGGTGTAATGCTGGTTCTAGTGTAGCCCAGGGAACCTGATTTTTGCCACTACCAGTAAAATCTACGGCCTTTGCAGTGACCTGACAGTGCCTGCAGAAAGACTGGAGGACCCATAGAGACATTTGCAAGGAAGATTCCAATGCAGATAGTGAGAAGCTTTAGCATAACCATTTTGATGTCATTATTGATAGTGGGTTTCTGTATTAATGAGTCTACTGCTCTGTTAGAATGTTATCGAGACTACCAGTATGTTCCTTGCTCTAAGTATATGATGTATTCTCTTTTGCCTGTAAAATGGTTTTCAATGTAACACCAGTTACAATGTAGTGAGCCTAAACAACATGAGAATTGTCAAGCCCAGGAGAAAAGAAAGGCGTGATGAAAGAAAGATGTAAAAAAAGACCCTAATATTTTTTATGTATAGGGCAAGAAATTACAGCACAGTGTTTCAAGCAAAGCTGCGTGACTGCTAACAGTACTGAGAAGAACCCTTAGCCTATCCAGTCATCTTTAAACAAATTTTACTCTCTTATCTGTGTTTTTTTACATTCTCATGTATGACAGCACTAGATAATGGTACTTTCCATTAATTTAAATAAATTTAAATAATTTAAATATCTGGACATCTATATCTTTCAACAGCAGGTCTGGAATACTGAGAACATTCAAGAGAAACTTCTATGAATGGACTAAGAGAAAATACAAAGAAGGTTCCATGGATATGGTCCAGTGTGCACTGTAAATACAGAGAAAATAAGAGTCAACAGCAAAGGAGAAAGCAACTCAGTACCAAGATTTTCTGCTCATTTGTTTTGCATTAAGAGCTAGTGAATGAATTAATGATGTGTTCTACAAAAACACACTTAGAGAGAATCAGGCAAGCACAAGAACAGTTTATAAATTTGAGCCTGATCCAGACTGTTGACTGCATCAGAAAATCACAATGCATCATCAGAATACAAGCATATCTGGCTAAAGCTCTGAATGTAAAGCCACACTGACTAAGAAATTGTTCTGTGACTAAAAGCTAGTCAGTCAATTTGGAGATCTAAGTGCTCAGAAGAAAGAAATAACCTTAAATATTTTTGCATTAGAAATTTTGGGTGTCACACATTGTCTGAAATTCCAGAGCATCTAACAAGTGAATGCATCAAAAATCAAGTTGCAGAAGAAACTTCCCTCCTTACTGCTTTTACCTAGCAACTCACTTTCCTTGTTTCTTGGAGGCATGGATGCATATCTGTATTCATCCCAATGATCTTTTTGGTTTTATTTGTTTGGAATTATCACTGCTTCTTTTCCATTTGTTTAGTCGCACAACTCTAATCAAAGCATTTTTCCACAAAGTATTTCTCACATTGGGTGAGATTTTGAATCTGAAGACTCATATGATAGTTTATATTTATGCAGTACTTTTCCATTTTATAGCTATCTCAAAAAAAAAAAAACAAAAAAAAAAAAAACAAAAAAAAAAAACAAAAAAAAAAAAACCAAAACAAAAAGACAAAACAACAAAACAACAAAACAACATATTTTTAAAAATTCCTGTTAATTCATCTAATCTTGATGAAAAACATTAACTACAGCCTGTACCTTTCCATGAGATGATTCTGTTGTTCAACTTCTAGAACATCAATAAAATCTTTAATAGTCAGGAGGAAAGTATGTCAGCAGAATTACTAGTGCTACTTAAAAATATAAAGCTAAGTCTGGGAAATTAACACAGCTGTAGAAAACAGTATTTTTATGGTTAAAAATGTGCAATTATTATAGTTATTTGTTTTTACCAAAAGATCCCTTTTCACTTAGAGCTCTAACACAATCATAGGATAGCATATAAAGAGCAAAATTGTAAGATAATTTTGTAAGGCTGCATAAAAGAAAAAATATATATGTTTAGAAAATCTTTCTATTCCTTCCCAACCTCTTGTATTTGTTATTTATAACACCAGGCAAAATTCACTATTTTTAAAAAGGTGTTTTATTGTTTGCTAGCTACTGAGTTACAAATTTTCTAATAGTTTTTAGCATCTTTACTATCTTTTTGCAACAAGGTACTATGTATTTTTTCCTTTGGCAGACCTACCGACAATGTCTGTGGCAGAGAATTACAAAAATTTACCTATGACCTGACCTGTAGAAAAAGGCATTAAGAGGTCAAATGACAGTTGTTGAGGAAGGAACAGCTTAAAAGGTACACTGAAACAGAATTTTCCTACAGCAACATGTACTTCAAAATCTCTTTTATAGAACACTACACTGAACAGATTTTTTTTTTTTTTTTTTTTTTTTTTTTCCCCATTGATCAGAATGCCACATGCAACATTTCAAATGCAGTGGAGCTCAGGAGTTCAGGAAATTTCAGGATGGTATGAAGTGGTTGAATCCAGTCCAAGACTAGGTCTCTTCACTTGTGACCTCAGTCACTGAACTATGCAAAACTGAAGTATTTCAACTGTCCAGTGGGAACTTTTGTGAGTGTTTTTCTGTCCTGAAGGAACAAATGTAAAATGTAATTGACTCCAAAAGCAAATTTCAAAGTATCTCAACAAAGAGTTTTAGAAAATAAATATTATATACAGTTCAAAATGTGGTTTCATTTTTTTTTCCTGTTCTGGTTTTGTTTTGTCACTAGAGAAGACGTAAAAAAAAACCCACAGATTTTCTTGGTTGAAGTTCTGCTATTTCTGTCAAAAAACAAATGTAACACAGGACTAATATGTCATAAAAACTGAAACGTGAGGTAGAATGTGTCATTAGCAGATGTTACTCAGAGTCTTTATGAAAAAAAAAAAAAAAAAAAAAAAGAAACCAACAACAAAAATTTATACTAGTTTATACCTTAAAAAGTATTTGCTTAGCAAGATGCTTTTGACCACATGAATGGTTCTGGTACCCCTGAAAAACAGAAAACAAATTTGATTCCTGACTTTCAGAGCTTTTCATTGCTTTCTTATTTATATATTCTGTAGCTCATTACTTGAGGAAAAGAAAAAACCTGAAAATATCCAAGATGTTGGTGAAGTTGATGAAAGCTTATTGTTTTCAGAGAGATGCATCAGAATAAGATGGATTTTAAATGTCTGTAGGTTTAAGACACTGATTTGAGGGATAATGTGGACCCCACATTTCAGTAAAGGTTAATTGGTTATAAAACTGAAACAATAAGGAAAAAAACCTACTCAAATGAAAACGGTCTTTCTAGGGAGTTGAACTCAATGAGCCAGACTCATTTTAAACAGATACAAGTTAACGTTACACACCTTCTCAATACAAACAACAGTGAGAGGAGAAACTGACATAACAGCATTAAGTGCTTAAGCTAATATTGCATTATCAGAACTCCTATGACAAGCTGAAACTCCAGTAATTTAATTATATTGTTTTAATTCATCCTCTCCAATTCTTACAGCTCCTGTGCATATTTCACATTATTTCATCATTTGCAGTTGTAATGGATAAATGTTTAAACTGTTGTAACCCATGACTGGGTTTGTATGTTGTAGCCAATACTATGCCAGCATCCACTCAAATTAAATGAAGATGAGCTTTGCAAGACACCAGACGAGTGCAGTGATAAATCAACCTGAGATGTCTTTGAGACCCAACAACTCTGCTCAGTATGCTGCTTCACCTGTCCTGAGTGACCACGATAACAGATGGAGCCCAAGTCATGGACTAAATGAACTCAATAGACTTTTACAGATATTCAGTGGACATTAATTCAATGGGGATAGTCCGTAGACAAAGGGAATGATACAACATCAAAGGATGGGGAAAACAGTGATGGTTCATGTACTGGATAGTGCAGGACCTGGGAATGATACAAATGGTTTGGAATAAAGTGTGCAGATTGTACTGGGTCTGAGTGGATGAAGTTAGCTTTCTTAGCAACCTATATGGCACTGTGTTTTGGATTTGTTAATAAAAATGTTGATAAATCAATATTTTGGTGATTGTTGAGCAGTTATTTCACAATGTCAATGATTCTTCTTTTCTTCACTTTTATCCTTCAAATCCCTCTCGCCTTCAGTAAATAGACTAGGGGTGAACAAGAACTGGGACAAAAACCAGCCAGCACAGCTCACCTGAACTGACCAAAGGAATATTTTGTACCATATGTTATGCTCAGCAGTAAAAGCTTAAGGAAGCAAGGAATAAATGGGGACATTCAGATATCATGTTTGTCTTCCCAAATAATTGTTACATGTGCTGACACCCTGCTTTCCAGGATGTGACTAACATCTGTCTGCTGATGGAAGTGGTGAATAAATTCCTTCTTTGATTTGCTTGCACAGGTAGCTTTTGCTTCACCTTTTAAACTGCTTCTATGCCAATCCATGAATCTTCTTTATTTCTTTATATTTTCTCTTCAACCCACAGGAAAGGGGAAAGAGTGAGTCATTCTGTGGAAGTTTGGCTGCTGGATGAGGACAAACCTCCACAGCAGCTTAATAATAAAAGTAGGAATTCCTTTAAATATAGGTATATGGTATTTTATAAATTACATTTTCTAGTATAGAGATAACTGAATGTGAGAAGGTATAGGGAGAAATGAGTGGGGTTTTGCATTTCTTTGTGCAAAAGTCCCATTTAAATATTGCTGAACGTTAGTCTTTGCAAGAATTGAATGAACACAGTTCTTGAAAAATTAAACTTCTCAATGATATCTTTTTTAGGAAATTGATGAAAAAAGGTATTCAGGTAAAAAAGTAAGTCAGGCAACATCATGTAGCTGTTCTGCAGTTTATGGTATATGTGTTAAGACGGTATTTTTATTTTCTATAGTTAACATTAACTACAAGTAATGTTTTCCGTTTTGGGGGGGGCGTTGGTATTTTTTTTTTTTTTTTTTTTTAAAGGATTTATGTTCTATTTGCATATTTATAAAATTCCTAAGAACATTTAAGAATATATGAAGATATTACTTCCAACACTGAAAAGCAGCAATTCATGAGCCTGAGAGTTTCTTAACCTGTACTTTGCAAATATAAAGTTACAATAAAATCTAAAATAGAATCTTCCCTGAGTCCATGAGCTTAAGGAGTATCCTCACTGCAAATGAGATTCAGAATATCATACGCTACTCATTGCTGCAGGAAATTTCTATTTTTAGAAATCCAGGACTCTAAGACATTCATTTTAAAGAAGGTTTTAAGAAAAAAAAAATCTCTGACCAATGAACAAATATTTCTATATTTTTTCATATGAAACTTTGAAACAACTCATTGCTTTTGCCTTTTTTTTTCTTTTTTTTTTTTTTTTTTTTGCTGACATTTTAATCTAACTCCTTGATATTAATATTTTTAACAGTATCAACTCTGCAAGGAGTGTGATCAGTCTTGATAACAGTATCATTCACTGTGCTACTATGTAATAACAACAAGCAGATATTACAATACTACAATTCAAAATACTATCTAAAAAATATTGCCCTTTTATTTTTTAGGGATTTTAGCAAACTTTTATTAATCATTAATCTAGTCACATGTTGTCTGACACTTTTGAAATGTCATGTTATTAAACTTTTGTGAACTGCTGCAGAATACTGTACAGAGTCCTGAAGAGCTAAGTTTTCAGACTCATCTACAACTATCAGATTTTCATTTGACATACATATATCATATTGCAATGCAGCAAGGGAATTAATTAAATTTGCTGCAGAATGTTAGCTCTCATGATCTGTTATTCTCATAATACCAACTGATTACAAATTAGAAACGTGATGACTGGGAATAGGAAAATTTTTCAAAATGAAGCCCATATGTAAAGTTTTCTGGAACAGTGGGACCTCTTTGCCATGTATCATATCTAAGAGATCCCTACTAAAATTTATTGGTTGTCTGTAAGTTTTAATAGTGCTTGTGCAAGTTAGTATAGCTCCTAATTCTTTAAATGCAACTCTTACGATTTTTTCTCCATCTTTTTACATGTCACTCATTTTGGTATGCTACAGTTGCCATTAAAAAAAAAAAAATCATCTGCTACTGCATGTCTGTAAAATCTTATATATATGTATATATATATATATGCTGGGCAGTTTTACCAAAGGATCAAAATCCTGCTGAGATGACATCTTTGCTCCTTTTTATATTTAAAGAAGGAAACTTTCATTTAAAAAAAAAAGAAAAAGAAAAATGAAAGGTAGAGAGAGAAGATTCTAGACCCATATATTTGGTGATAGAGCCTAAATACTGCAACCGGTTGGATGGCGTACTTACAGTTCACTTATCTGTAGTACCAGTAGGTGAGGCAAAATTTGAACCAGTGAAAAATGAGGGAAACAAAAGCTTAACTGAACATCAACATCTAGGCAACTATCAAATATGGTGCTTAATAGTATTGTTCTGAATGTTTTGCACTGGAATTGTAAATCAGAAGAGAATAGCTACAGGAAATCAGAGACAATTTCAATATCATGTATCCAAGAAGTATAATTGTTCTGGACTATGTCCAAACTTCAGTAGTAAAATTTAATTTAGATGTTTTGGGTTAATGATATTACAATAAAATTCAACATTATATCTATAAAAGAGATGATACCTAGTTATTTTTTAGTAGATTGTAAAATATGATGGTATTTCCTAACACTGCATAAAAATATTCCATAAATTTTAAGCCATTTCATATCATGATTTTATAATGATATTTTGCAGAAAAAAAGTACATTTATTGTAAACATTATGAGCTCATAGAGGCAGAGGATAACAATTATAAATAAGCTTTGTTGCTACAACTGAAAAATATCTCCTAATTTTTTCAAGTAAAGAAACGTTCCATGGTCTATGGTGTGACATACCTGTCTCAGTTAATGAAAAATGTAAATGTTTACATAAAAATTTTCTACTATGATGGTGATGTCTAATTAAACCATAATTTTATATTAATTGAAATTATAAATATTTATTTCCATAAAAAGTTTTAGTTTCTAGATGAAATTTTCACTGGTTTTGCTGATTCCAATGAAATATTTGTCTTGATCTTAGTGCCTCTTAAGTCATGGGAAGAACCCCAACAAGATCAAAAAGATTTGAGGTGAGTCTTCATTTACTGAAACAGAGATATCCCACTCAGATGTGAAGGTTTTTGACAACTCTGAAGCCACACAGATAGAATTAATCATAATGAACTTGCTGAAAATGAACTTTGGAAATGTGAAATTTTTCTGGGTAAGGAACAGAACAAGGCAAAATATTCAGCTAAAAAAAGGAAAACTGTACATTTTTTTTTCCCCTCATAATTTAGCTTCTAATATTTTATTTTACCTGGACCTATGAAAAACAACAACTACAACAACAAAAAACCAAACACATTCTGTTATATTTTAATTTTATAATCAACATCTAGATTACTGTGTGCTACAAATTAAATGGTTACAGACAAATGGGTTCTCTAATGTGTGATCTTAGCCCAAGTGTCTGTAAGTATCGTAACAGAAGCTTACAAATGAATTTACTTTATGAAGAGTATTTTGTCCATGAACCTACTTAGAATCCTTTTGTCATTACACTGACTATTTATATAGTCCATTCATTATATTCAGCTCAGTGATGGCCAGATTAAAACCTTGATGCTCTGTAGGCAAATAACTGTGAGAGTCTTAAAGGATATTATTTTTCTGTAATCTCGTAATCCTTTTCTACATGTATATTTTCACAATTGAGTTATCTGTAGGAATTTTGTTACAAAATATTAATTACAAGGTTCTTTTCATTGTTATAAATTCACTGGGCTTCTTTTTCTATGCAAACTGAATTTTTATCTTTACAAAACCATTACTGAACAAAGTGAAAATACATTTTAGTTACCTTTAAATTTTGAAGTGTGAGCAACAGTAGTGACAAAGTGATGTCTGCTTCTGAATATAGTATCTGAAGTCTTGACACCTAGTGAACCACTTTCATGAATAAAAAGCAGGAAAAAACCAAACCTCCTCCCTCCTTCTCCTAATTACTTTGTAGTGTTTTCAATAGGTAATCAATGCAGATGTCAAAGGTAGATGAAAAGCCTTTAATAATTGTCTTTTTTCTCACTTAAATTTCCAATGATTTCACAATTACTTTAGTTTATTTCCACTAAAGGTAACCTTTATCGCTGTAACCTGTATCTGGTGAAGCATGAAAATTCCAGGCATCCATTCACTGACTCATTTATTCTTCTAATTCAAGATTACTAAATTGACCTTTTGCCTTCATTAAAAATGGACTCTTGAAATAAGATTTAGAATAAAATTCTAACCATTGAATAACAATTATTTCTAGATTAGGAATGAATTTATTTAGACCACTAAGGAAATTGATCCTGTATAACTGATCCAAAACAGTGAAATGTCAACATTTATTGGATTTAAAGAACAGGATTTGACTACACAGGTTGCCTTTATTACTGTATCTCTAGAATTGTTAATTATGTGTTATATATTTTATGTGGTGTTTGTTCTAATATATTCTTCATTGTGATTGTTCTCTACAGGCACCTAAACAAAGACATCTTCCTCACTCTTATTTCCTTCTACCTTTAAACAGCATATTTCATTAATTTATTTTTCACTTCTGCCACAAAATGCTTTGATCAGTTGAATGAGAAGCAATTTCATGAATGCAAATCTTATTCAGGAAAAGGACAATACTTTCTAAAGTATTTGTATCATGTTAATACAATTTTAAGACTCGGTAAATAATTTAGGCTTTAGGATTTTTTTACTACATCAAAAGATGATGACAGATTAATAAGAAATCTGCACCTGGGGAAATTCTTCAAGGCTTTTCTATTTTTGAAGAAATTTGCCTTCCAGAGAGATTTTACTTCAGCCTAGCTACCTTATCACAAGACACAACAAAATGGATAAAACAAGGGGTGTGGAATTAGAGCACCCATAGCCACTATAATTCAGACGTTGGTCAGGATCTGTAAGTATCATGATTTTACTGAAAATATAACAATAGTTACAACCTTTGAGGATATAATGGATTGCAAGTCAGTATAGTATGTTCTAATTCAGAACCTTTCGTTTGAGACTTCACTGCTTAAAAATATCTTTTAGGAACTATTGGATTAGAGAAATTAAGTAGAAGGAACTGTAAGGGACTGTGTTGGACTCTGTTTGTCTCAACATTTCTGCTGCACCACTACCACATCCTGGCCTCAGCATCCTGTTGCCGCAACGAATAGTCCCTGATGAAACCACGACGTCTGCCCAAAGCTAAAACAACATCCCTGGCAATGCCTACCAAGCTGCACCTGCACATGAGCTGACTGGAGGAGGTGAGGAAGATGTGCACCCTCGCCTGCAAGACCACCGTGAACACCTGGGCATGCGCACATGAAGGACCATGGGGCAACAATGAGCTCTGTGGAAATGGGCGGACTTTTCTGAGAAATCGTGGGAACTGAGGCAATAAAAAGAACTGCATCAAAGGGAGGCGGGGGCCTCTTCAGAGCGGAGACTTCGGTGGAGCTTGGAACACCATCAGCAGCACCGAGACCGAGCCAGCAGAACATCACTGGATTCGTGGTGGTGGTACTTAGTCTTCCTGCATCTCTATTGCTTTCTAGCTTAGGGATTCTGACTTTCCCTTCATTTTTCTCCCTGTCCTATTGCTGCTATCAGTTGCTTGTTTAATAAAGTTCACAAGGTTGTACGGCATCTGACCTCATTTGTGTCTCAATCTTGCTCTTGGGATTGTTTAAGAACCCTCCCCAATATAGGATCGAGACAGGAACTCAGGAGGAATAATGCCATGCATGGAGACATGCTGGGTGCTGACTGGCTGGAAAGCAAACAACTTTGCTCAGAAGGACCTGTGGTCCCTGGTGGACACAGGAGCTAGCACTGTGCTTTTGTGGCAAAGGTGGCCAACAGTCATCCAAGCTGCATTAGGAAGAATGTTGCCAGTGGGTGGAGGAAGGTGATCCTTCCCCTCTATTCAGCACTGGTGAGGCCACACCTGGAGTGCTGTGCCCACCTCTGGGCTCCCCAGTACAAGAAAGACATGGTCGTACTGGAGAGAGTCCAGCACAAGACCACTAAGATCAGGAAGGGCCTGGAACATCTGTCCAAGGAGGAGAGGCTGAGAGAGCTGGGACTGTTTCACTTAGAGAAGAGAAGGCTCAGGGGGGATCTTATAGTTGTATACAAATACCTGATGGGAGGCAACAAGGAAGACAGATCCAGGTTCTTCTCAGTGGTGTTCAGTGGCAGGTCAAGAGTCAACAGGCACAAACTGAAACAGTAAATTCCCCTTAAATGTAAAAAAAACCACTTTTTCACTTTAAGGGTGGTCAAACACTAGTACAGGTTCCCAGAGAGGATCTGGAGCCTCCATCTGTAGGAATATTAACAACTGAACTGGACTCTACCCTTGCCAGCTTCTGCTAGCTGATTCTCCACTGAGATGGAGGTTTTTACTATATGATCTGCAGAGGTCCCTTTCTACCTCAACCATTCTCTGATATTTTGATTCTGTGATCCAATAAAATGATCTAAATTATTATAATTATTTTTTTGATACTTCTAAGTAATTTTCTACTAAGTTGAATTTACTAAAAATGATTTAAGAACCTCATTTTTATTCTTGATGTTTATGATACTTATTTTAAGTGATAAAATTTTGGGAGGAAATTTTCAAGGATTTACAGATATTTACTTCATAAATTCTGTTAAACTTATGAAGTAAAAAAGTTTCTGTTAAGCCTTTTTTCTTGAGAAAAAATCTCAAAATACACAAATAGTTTTGGTTTTAAACAATAATGTGCTGGTGGCATGCTTTCCAGCACTGATGTGCATTGAAATTGAGAAACTTGGATCAAGCTTTTAAGTTTAATTTCCTGAACAGTCATTCCAGGGTTTTTTCCCACTGTTCAACTTTGACTTTAAGGTAGGGTTCATATGTCATTTTAGGAGCCCACAGGATACCTCAGTAACTCAGTAAAATGCCACTAACAGTCCCTTTTTTTAGCTCTAAAATCTTTCTAATGTCACTGTCATATATATTTTCCTCCAAGGCCATTTATTCCATCTAAGTGAATATGAAAGAAAACTGTATTTGGGGGTTTGGACCTATCTCCATAGAGAACATAAGAGGAAATTTCATATACACTGTATACATGCAGGAAGCTAACCTGTTTCTCATGCTATCACAGCAGCTGATCTGGATAGTTCCTATATCTGTCCTATGTAGTACAAGACAGTCACTTTGCTGTATATTGTTTACTAACAGTGTACATCTTAAAGTGAAGATGAGAGTCAAGAGCTCGATCCGAGTAAGCAAAGGATGCAAAACTCTAGTATTTTCTCCTACTTAGAAAAAATGCAAACAAATGTCCTTAACTAATCTCCTCGAAGTCATTAAAAGAAACTATTCTGCTAGGAAAATATTCTTTCATATAATTCACTTCAACAGTCTTGTAAAGTATCAATAAAAAACATACAAGGAAGGATATTCAGGAAATCCACCTAATTCATACTTCTAATTATAACCAGATTTCTATTGAAAGTTCTTTCTAAAATTTTAATTCCTGACTGCATTGATTACAAATATGTTAAATTTATTTTTGGCTTTGGAGACTAGTTGTTTTCAATAAATTTTTACTTATATTTATTACTCACCAGTGTAGCATGCTTATGCAAATAAATCTGCTGCTTTTTGCAGCACTTGTATTTATTAATTTCTCATGTATCTCAGGCTCCTAATCTGTGCTAATAAATACTGCTTTATAATTTCCATGTCCAATAGCACTGACAACTGAACAGTTAAAATAATTCCTGTTTATCCTAGAAAAAAAAAAAAAGTCAGTAATTGTCTTTGAGTCTTTTGGTAATGCTGCAGGAAGACTTCTAGCCCTGCATTTGCCCTCTACCTCTTTTTCATGCCCTGTTATTTTGTGTCATAATGCACCATTACAGACTGATGTTTGTTTCTGCACAAGTCAGCAAAAGAGAAATTGCATAACCCACACAGGCCTCCTTTCTTTGCATTAATTCTAACAGTTTTGATTTGTTATTTCTCAGAATGTTTCAAGCACTGCCAACTTGAGGGATTTTATCATAGAAAAAATATTTTCTTTAATTTGGGGGTAGTATTAAATTTTTATTATTACTTCCACACAAATGAAAAAACAGATTAATATTTCAATATTGGTCTTTATCAAGAAAGTTTTATGCAAGATAATATGAGGTAGAATGTTCTGTGTTTGGAATAAAGGTTTTTTATTAATCTATATTCAGCTTTTCTTATTAATGGAACATCTAAAGACCAGTGCCTCTCAGTTTGTTTTCAAATAAATATTGGAATTTACTTACCTGGAATGCTATCTGACTGAAATGGATTTAGTAAAAAATCTCTGAGATATATAGTACACACATATGAAATATTTTATTTCAGTCATATCAATAAATCTATCTGTGATAGAGTTAAATTTCTTCATAGTAGCTTGCATGTGGTTATTTTCTGGATTTGTGCTGAAAATAGTGTTGGTAACACAATGATGTTTTACTTACTGGTGAGCAGTGCTTACAGAGTCAAGGCCTTTTCTGCTTCTCACTTCACACCACCAGTGAGCAGGCTGGGGGTACACAAGAAGTTGAGAGGGGACACAGCTGGGACAGCTGACCCCTGCTGACCAAAGGGATATGTTATGCCATGTGATGTTGTGCTCAACAATAAAAGCTGAGGGAAAAAGGAGAAAGCAGGGGAGATTCAGAGTTATAGAATCATAGAATTATTTAGGTTGGAAGAGACTATTAAGATCATCAAGTCCAGCTTTTAACCTGACACTACCAAGTCCACCACTAAACCATGTCCCTAAGCATGCTATGGCATTTGTCATCCCAAGTAACTGTGACGTGATGAAGCCCTGCTTTCCTGGAGATGATTGAACATCTGCCTGCCAGTGGGAAATATTTAATTAATTCCTTATTTTCCTTTGCTTACACAGGTTTGCTTTACATATTAAACTGTTTTTATCTCAACCCACAAATTTTCTAGGTTTTACCATTCCAACTTTCTCCCTCATCCCACTGAGGGAGAGTGAGTGAACAGCTGTGTGGTGCCTGGCTGCCTACTGGGATTAAACCATGACTTCTGTTCATTATGATGCCTAGATATAAATATCGAAACTGGCAAAGAAAATACTGGATTTTTTTTTTTTTTCTTTCTGGAAAAAATGCTCCTTCATATTTTTTTTTTGCTTTTGGAAAATTTGCTATTTTTGGCTCTGCGTGTATGGAATAAAGAATTATTTTTTATTAAAACAATAGAATCATATTTTTTTCATTATACATAGTATCTGAAGGTACATATGGAAAAATGTTAAAGATTGTCAATTTACATATTTCTCAATAAATTTAACAAAAGGTTCTTTTGGAGTCAAATCCTCTTAGGCTCTGCAGGACCCCTGATGACAATCAGAAGAAAGGCCTCTTAGTGGGGAAGAGCAAGGAAATAAATCCCCCTTATTCCTATTGCTGAATCTTGAACTGCCCCACAGACTGAAGCAGTCAGTTGGACTTGTGATTGACTCATATAAAACATTTGACATTAGTGCTCCAGAAAAACTAAAGCTTCCTAGAGACACTGAACCTTTAAAGTCTAGCCAAACAAAACAACAGATTTAGTTACATGGACTAGCAGACTGAGAAAATGGTGATGCACCTGCAGGTAAAGACTGGGGACTGTGGAACAACACCAAACGTGGGCACTCCACTGCAGTCACTGGCATTACGTGTTTCACAATAGCTTAAGTAAGATGACTGTAGAAACTGATGTCTTATAAGTTTTGATAAAATTTATGATGCTTTAGAGACACTGTCAATTGAGTACTCCCTAGAAGAACCATTTTCAGTGTATTTTAATTTGTCAACTCCTGATTTTTTGTGGTACAGTGTCCACTTTTAATCTGACACGTAGAAATGGCTGTGAATTCTAACCTATAAGAGAAAGGGGGTTTTATGTTTTGTTTACGATTTTGACTTTCTCTCCTAATTGGATGGGTTACACTGTGTTTTTTTTGAACAAAACATAAAGACTTTTCCTTCAGCACTGAGTTTATACTTACATAATTATTTTGTTTATATTAATACTAAAGATTTTCTTGAAGAGCAATATTCATATAAGCTCATTGTTAGCTTACATCTATTCAGACTGTGAAGATCTTTTCTTTTCCAGTTCATGCTATGCTTTCTTTCCTCTTAATAGGATCAAACAAGATCCTGCCTATAATACAGATTTCAACTGATCATTGCTGGATAATTCAGAAAATTTCTCTGCTTTCTTCACTGTTAGAATCAAAGTTATCATCTTCTGGCAATGAAATCTGAACAGAGTGATTCAGTACTCATCTTTTTGTAATGAGTAAGGAGAGAACTAAAAAGTGTCTGCTTTCTTTTTTATGTCTTCGTTACATGTCAATTAAATTTTAGTCAAAATTTTTTTCTCTGATGAAACAGATTTCAGATAAAACTTCCTGATAGAGGCTTTCCCCACTGCCCTTTTTTTCCCCTTCTAAGTATATTGACCATTGTCCCCTATTTCTTTAGAGCTTTAAATTGTGATTGTGATGTCATGATGAATTATTTAAGTAAGAATGTAGCAAAGACGGGTTTCAATTTCAAGGTATGAAAGATTGGAGGGGGTTGAAGGGGGCAGGGATCAAACTTTGCTTAACTAACCAGAGAAGTCATTAGTAGTGCTTTGAAAGAGAGAATGTGCTTACAGAGAGGTGTCCAACATCTCATGCTCATTGGCACTTAGCTGTCAGTACTTCCTAATGACTATTGCTTGAGGTGTATGTTAACAGTTATTTTATGAGTATATATAAAGCTTGTCACTAAACACATACTACCTGAATTTACCTCAACACACTTTCTTAGGTTTTCATCCTTTCTATATATTCTCTATGTGTTTTGGAGTTCATAAATGATGAGGAACATTTTGATGAGAGAAGCATCTTCAACAGCAGATAAAAGTGATAGAAGTTCCTGATTAGCTCTGTAAGCTGATTTAGGTGTCATTCTTTGATTTTGGTGCACATTGACAGTATTTGAGTAAGGTGTTCAATGAACTTGCTCAGCTGTATTTTACTCTAGTTCTGACAATCCTGTCTTTTGCTATAATTAGTACCTCTCTGACTGTGTAAGGTTTTTCACTTTTGCAATTTGGTGGCTCACATCAAAAGATATTCAATCACTTTATTTTCACAGTGGCAGTTGAATGGAAAATTTTATTTCTTGATGTCAGTTCACTCATTTCATGCTTGAAGGACTCTATACTTTTAATTTTTGAAATGATGGTGCTATGCTTGAAGGAAGCAACATAGGCTGAGTGGTTTTAAACTCACTAGTTAAGATCTTTGTTTATGTATATATTTTAAAAAGTTAGTTATTACCTAATGCAATACAAGAGATGTCCACCTGGATCTAAATGATGTATAAATGCTGTTACAAGGTTCATTTTTATTTTGCAGCTAGATGGACAAGCTACAGAGTCAATTTTTATCAACTGCTTGTGCTGAGTTCATTTTGAGGCTCTGTCTGTTATTTCAAATGAACAATTTTGTCACATAATAAGTTTGAACTGAGACTTCATGTTTCCTGTCTGAAGCCATTGACCCAGGGGTGAACAGAGAGCAAACAAGATCCTCAGTAAGCAGGAAAGGGAGTAGCAAATGTAATTATAACAATACTTTTCTTACCTTTGTAATGATTAACCTAGTGAGCAAGAATCAGTGCCAAAAGGATGCAATGAGTGGTGTCAAATTGCCAGGAAAAGTAAAATTCATTAAAAACAAAAGATAATCCTGGTGGATTTTACAGAAGTTAATCATTTTAGCAATAGTGCTACTCCACTGTGCATTCTGTAACTGCCAGTATAGAAGAGACAGCCACTGTGAAAATCAATGCCTACAGCCCAGCACAGATACAGAATAGATACTTCTGTTACTTGCTTTTTCCCATCACCTTTTTGGGATACGAAATAAATATTCTAAGGACCTTAGAGGTTTATAGACCAAATGTTGAAAATGCTGGCCTCACTTGTCACTTGGCCACCAGCCAACTGTTCAAATAATGTAAAACCAGCTCAGATCAAGGCAAGCCCAGACCAGCCCTGAGACCTTGCACTGTCAGGTCAGTACAAGGCCTGTGTGCTTTTACTAATAATGGTCAAAATCACATTTAAAGAGCTACATTCTTATCACTGTCAGTGACTTCTAGAATCTGTTCCTGTAATTAATTTCTTCACTTAATAAAATCACAGCAATGCCGTTTGGAAGAAATCTCAGAAATCAACTTGTGCAATGTCCATCCTGAAATAGGATTGTTGCCAATATGAAATATGGTCACTCTGACTTTGGCTACCTGAATCTTAAAAACCTCAAAAGATACAGATTCTACACTACCCTGTGTGAACCCATTCGCGTGCTGGACAACCATCCCAGTAAAAAAGCATCTTTTCCTAAGAAGTAAACTCAGCCTCCCAAACTTCAATCTGTAGGCACTGCCACTTGCTAAACCTGTGCTGTGTTTGTAATTTCTCCTCACAAAACTGTAGGTTACTAACAATGTACCCTTTAACCTCATCTTCTTCTGATTAAGCAAGGTCAGCACTCTCAATCTCTACTTTTAAGTGTTGTGCAGAAAGCCCCTAACCATTCAGATATGACATTTACAGTAGTTTTTTTTTTGTTTGTTTTGTTTTTTTTTTTTTTTTTGTTTGTTTTGTTTTCTTTTTTTGTTTTTTTTGGTTTTTTTGTTCCCTTTTTTTGCCTTTTTTGGCCCTGATAAATGTTTATCACATATGCATTATGGTCACTGATTCAGAGCAGATCTTGGACTAACACTGTGAACTAGGCCTAAGTGGTTGTGAAGAGTTGCTTCTTCCCTCAGAGGCTCTCTAATATCTCTTACTTGAAGTTATGATATCTATAATTGTAGTCTTTGCATTTTTCTCCAGTATGATAGATGCCCAGTCTGTCAAACTGTTTACCTGTTTATCAGTTTGGAGATTTTAAGTAAAGCAAAATAAAATAAAAAAATGTTTTAAAGCCCCTTAATGATTAAAAAGACTCAAAAATAGATCTCAGACTATAGGTATTCCTATTCCTGAATTCTCAAAAGGAATTTAGCACTGAGGCTTTGAATACTGGCACTTAATTCCTCATTTCAGTGTGGTGAATGGAGTGTAACTTCACAATGGTTGTTCACATCATTAAGAATCAAATTATACGAGCAGTAGGAGATTTTACATTTTAAAAATAAAATCCAGCTTGCTTCACAAACTTTAATTTTCTGCCTTTCAGAACCATTTCATATGTTTATTTCCTTTGAATATGCTATTTTCACTGCACATCAACTTAGAACAAGTTCAAGAAACTTTACAATTTGAAAAATATATAATACTTTAACCCTTTCAAACAATTAAAACTGAAAAATATTAACTGGATTTTTTAAAATAATGTGAATTGAAAGATGATCCAGTGGAATTTAAAAACTTCAGAAAAATATATCCCAAGTGTTTTACTAATTGTTCTGATATATGATAGAACAAAATATTTTCAGATTTTTCCTGTTCGTTGTAGTACAAATGGGAAAATAATAATTTGTGTGTAACTCCTGTTAGAATATGTTTTCTTATATTGCTGCTATAGCAGAATAGTTGTCAAAATAAATTTTGTATCAAAGTCTTTCACTTCTCATCATTCATTTTTTTTTTCTTGTTGCTTTCTACACAAAAAATAGAATGGAATAATATACTTTAATTAACTTTATCTTAAATGTCTGCCTTAGGCAAAATTCAATTTAAGTAAACAGAATAAAATTAAACCTTAATATGTGCCACTAATCAAGATTGTACAAATGAATCCTGATTTTTGACAAGAACTGATACAAATAGCCTGCTGCCTCAGGAAGGTAACACTCTAACTGAAATTATTATAGAAAATTCTAGTGTCATCAGCATGACTTTTATATCATTTACATTTTTCTTCTGAACTCTAGAGGCTCAGTTCAGCAAAGGGTTATACTGTCACATCCTCTATGTTTCCCTCCTCCTCCCCAGATTACTGGAGAAAAAAAGAAATGGAAACTTTATATGCAAGTATGCTCACAGACATGTTTATTATTGCTTTCACCCTCTCAATGTATTGTAGTTTATTATCTCCTCTTTTACATGAGAACATTTCAGTGTGGTAGAAGAAATCCCAGAGAAGGAGAAAAGAGAAATCTGCTCACTCCTTCTAATGTAATGATAAAGATAACAGACTGGCTTTGTTTTTGTAATACAGCATTACCAATTTACCTACTATGTGAACTGGTACTTAGTTATTGACCAAATGATCAATTTCCCAGTATCCAGTGGACCTTCCTATCCAGACAGATAGTGGTAAAATTATTTTTTTCCTTCTTTCTAAATATCTTGAGTTCAAAGATGTTCAAAGTTTATACTGTTATGCAAAGTCAAGAAGAAAAATGTATTAATATTCCATAGTTAGTGTAAGTTATCAGTGCAACATAGTATTTTTTTTTCTAAGATAACATACGCTTTATTGTATTATTAAAATGAGTAATTAATCAGTTTTTTGTTAAATGACAGATAAATTAACCAATGATTTGTATTTTCTGTACTCTTACATTCCAAAGACTTTTATAGTGTTATGATTTGAAAGGTGTTTAAGTAGCATGAATACTACATTAAATTACTTATTTTTACAGAAGAAGTCTTATATGACTTATTCTTTATATGTCAACATTGATGTATCGGTGATTATACAAGAAATTCAAACATTCTTTCCATGAAAAGAAGAACCCTGTTGCTCCAAAGTCAGATAATTAACTGCAAATGAGATTTTATTTTACATATAGTTACTGTTGCTCCTACAGAACCACATGATGGCCCAGTCTGTTTATCTATCTTTTGTCTTTAGAGTTGGGTGGAAGCAGAGCTGTTGCAATGTGCAGATTTTTTACTTCACTTATTCAGTTTACTGCAAAATATGAGTGACACACCTGAAAACCATGGGAGACATACTTGCAGACTGACCAGAATGGTGTTGCAAAATGCTCTTTCCCAGCATGAAAACTGATAATGGAAGGGTGTCTTTTTATGAAGATTTGAGTCACAGACCATACATAACAAGATTGCATCATCACGTATTCAGGGATTGTGGAAAACTGACAGCTGAACTCAGTTTCAGAAAATAACTTCATAAGTTTTAACTCATATTTTACTATATTATATTTTATTATCTTCATTTTAGGGGGATTGTTTACATTTTAATACTATGGTTTCTATTTGCCACCAATAGAAAAACAATGAAAAAAAACATTTCCAGAAAAAAGATCATATATTGTTTATAGATTTTCCTATGTTTTTATCTATAGATTCATATTCTTTTTAAGCAATTCTACATGTTTTTAGCTCTCTTAATCTAAGTAGCCTAAAAGTAATATCCTGGACTTTAAAGTGGTAAACTTTAACAGAAGCCTTTGAGTTTTAGGTGAATCAATGAGAATAATTATAAAAAGTGAGTCCCAACCACATGAATGTGTCCATTAGGTTAAAAGGATTCAGGATTTAATTACTCTCAAAGTTTGAGTATTACAGGGATTTAAGTGTCTTAACCTCATAAATTATAAAAGGTAACCTACATATAGTTAAATCTTCAACCTGTATTTTTCTGCCATGTTTATGCCTTATATATGCTCTATTTCTGTTTATTAAATTATTTTTTTATCAAGTAAAAGAGAAATATCCTTAAGCATAAAAAAGGATTAATACTTACAGAATGTAGGGAAACACCAACAACCATTAACATTAACTAAACATAAAGAGAAAATAATGTAATGTTTCTCTCCGCTTCAAACAATAGAAACAGTGTCCTTGTTCTTTAACAGGAGAACATTAAAAAAGTATCTAAATGACTGAATGCTCAGCAACATGAAATTTCTGAAACTTTTAAATTGTTGGTTATTTCAGAACCATTTGGTATATCCCACATTTCAACATTTCTTATTAAAAAAAAAAAAAATATTTTACTGAGGCTTGAATTGTTTCTGCTAGTTACTCAGTAATGTCTAATCTGTATTATTGTTAAAAATACTTGAAGGCATTATAATGATGAAGAATTCAAATGTTAGTCTGATTAATGTAAAATGCATAGCTTGTTATGCTTTTTATGTTAAAACAATTTATCAGAAAACATGACACTAAACAACTTCCAACAGATCTTTAGTGAATATCTTCCTTAAAGGCTTACAGAAAACATGAGTGAAGCATGTTAAACTCTCAAGGAGATTATGTATGAAATATATAATTTATATGTCAAAACACAACAGGCTGAATGTCCCGAACAAAGATGAGATACACTGTATAACTGCTTACTTAATTTCAAATACTTATTTGAAGATCTCCTTGGAATTAAATCTCTATCAAAACACCATGTACCTCTTAATTCAATCATGGATAGAGCTATGGATTCATTCATGGCCTTGAAGTTAAGATAGCATTATATTTTGAAGTAAGGTAATGGCTCTATTCTTTAATTTCCTTTTTTTTTTTTTTCTTAATGAGATATCATAGAATCACAGAATGGTTGGAATAGGAAGCTATGTCTGGAGAGGTCCCACCTAGTTCAAGTGCCCTGCTCAAAGGACAGTCAACTAGAACAGGCTGATGAGGATCAAGTCCAGTTGGGTTTTGAATATCTCCATAGATGGAGAATCCACATTGTCTCTGGGAAACCTGTTCCAGTGTTTGACCACCTTTAGAGTGAAAAAGTGCTTTTATGTTTAAGCAGAATTCTCTGTAATTCAATTTGTGCCCATTGTCTCTTGTCCTGTCACTGAACATTGTTGAGAAGGGTCTGGCTCCATCTTCCTTATTCCCTCCCATCAAGGAACCAATAGTCTGAAATACTGTCATGTTGCTTAGAAATGCAACACAAATAATATAAGATGTAAATAGCAGAATCTATCCTTAAGAAAGTTATGTACTTATTTTATGTTTATTTTACTGATTTTTTATTCCTTCAGAAGTTAAATATCTGTTAATACAGAGTATTATAACATATTTCATATTTTTTTCTTCTTTCACTTAATTTTCTTGGTACTGTGTCTAGATAAAATAGCTCTTGAATTTCTTATTGTAGACAACTGCTGTATATTATCACAGAGTATTAAAGACGCAAATAGCTTAAGGATGTTCAATCATAAATAAGCAATAGACTACTTATCATTTTGGATTATGTGGAGGTGTGCTTGTATTTCAGTTACTAAGTTACTTATTTTATAGAATCATGGAATCATAGGATGGTTTGGGTTGGAAGGGACCTTAAAGATAGTCTAATTCCAACCCCCCTGCCATAGGCAGAGACATCTTCCACTAGATCAGGTTGTTCAAATCCCCATCCAACCTGTCCTTGAACACTTCCAGGGAGAGGGAAGGCACAGCTAATCTGGGCAACCTGTTCTAGTTCACCACCCACACAGTAAAGAATTTCTGCTTGATATCTAATCTAAATCTACCTTCTTTCACTTTAAAATCATTACCCCTCAAATCCTATCACTACACTCCCTGATAGAGTCCATCCCATCTTTCCGGTACTTTAAGGACAACTTTAAGTACTGGAAGGTCTCCCTGCACAGTTCTCTTCTCCAGGCTGAAAAACCCCAACTCTCTCATCCTGTCCCCGTAAGTGGTGCTCCAGTTCCCAGATCAGCTTCATGGCCTCCTCTGGACTAGCTCCAACAAGTCTATCTGCTTCTTATGTTGGGAGCCCCAGAGCTGGACAAAGCATTCCAGGTGGGGTCTCACCAGACCTGTGTAGAGGGGAAGGATCACCTCCCTCAACCTTCTAGCCACAATTGTCTTGATGCAGCCCAGGATTAGGTTGGCTCTCTGAGCTTCAAGCGCACATTGCTGGCTCATAGTCAGTTTTTGATCCACCAATACACCCAAGTCCTTCTCCTCAGGTCTGCTCTTAATCCACTCATCGCCCAGCTTGTATATGTGCTTGGGATTGCTTCAACCCATGTGCAGATTCTTGCACTTAGCCTTGTTGAACTTCATGAGGTTTGCACAGTCCCACCTCAAGTTTGTCAAGGTCTCTCTGGATGGCATCTCTTCCCTCAAGCATATTCACCACAGCACACAGCTTGGTGTCATTAGAAAAACTTGCTAAGAGTTCACTCAATCCCATCATCCATGTCACCGACAAAGGTGTTGAACATCACTGGTCCCAGTACTCCCAATACTGACCCCTGAGGAATACCACTCATCACTGGTCTCTACTTGGACATTGAGCTGTTGACCTCAGCACTTTGAGCCTGACCATCCAGCCAATTCCTTATCCACCGAGTGGTTCATCCATCAAATCTGTGTCTCTCCAATTTAGAGACAAGGATGTCATGTGGGACAATGTCAAAAGCTTTGCAGAAGTCCAGGTAGATGATGTCAGTTGCTCTTCCCTTATCCACCAGTGCTGTAAACCCATCGTAGAAGGCCACTAAATTTGTCAGACATAATTTGCCCTTAGTGAAGCCATGTTGGCTGTTACCAATCACCTTCTTATTTCCATGTGCCCTAGCATAGTTTCCAGGAGGATTGGCTCCATGATCTTGCCAGGCACAGAGATGAAACCGATTGGCCTGTAGTTTCCTGAGTCTTCATTTTTTCCCCTTTTAAAAAATGGGGTTATGTTTCTCCTTTTCCAGTCAGCAGGAACTTTTTCTGGACTGCCACAACTTCTTAAATATGATGGATGGTTTATTAGCCACTTCATCTGCCAGTTACCTCAGGACCTGCAGATGCATCTCATCAGGTCCCATAGACTTGTGCATCTTTAGGTTCCTTAGATGGTCTCAACCTGATCTTCTCCTACAGTGGGTGGCTACTCATTCAGCCAGTCCCCATCTTTGCCTTCTGCATCTTAGGTGGTGTGGCTGGAGCCCTTGCCAGTGAAGACTGAGGCAAAAAAGTCATTGAGTACCTCAGCCTTCTCCAGATCCCAGGTAATCAGGTCTCCCATTTCATTATGGAGAGGACCCACATTTTCCCTAGTCTTCCTTTTATCACTGATGTACCTATAGAAGTTTTTCTTGTTGCCCTTGATATCCCTGGCCAGATTTTATTCAATCAGAGTTTTGCTCTTCCTAACCTAATCCCTGGCTGCTCAGAAGTTCCTCTGTATTCCTTCTGGGGTATTTGTCCTTGCTTCCACCTTCTGTAGGCTTCCTTTTTGTGTTTGAGTTTGTCCAGGAGCTCCTTATTTATCCATGCAAGACTTCTGGTGGTATTACCTCACTTCCCCTTTGTTGTGATACATTACTCCTGAGCTTGGAGGAGGTGATCCTTGAATGTTACCCAGCTATCTTTGGTCCCTCTTCCCTCCATGGCTTTATCCCATGCTATTCTGCCAAGCAGATTCCTGAAGAGGTCAAAGTCTGCTCTTCTGAAGCCCAGGGTAGTGAGTTTACTGTGTTGCCTTCTCATTGCCCTAAGGATCTTGAACTCCACCGTTTCATGGTCACTGCAGCCAAGTCTGCCCTTGAGCTTCACACTCCCCACCAACCCTTCCTTCTCATGTCCTAGACCTGAAAAGCTTTTTAAGGACATTCTCTTATTCATAATTCTGTAAGTTACTACTAGTTCTTTAAGAGTACTTACATAGCTCAGGTGCTGGTAAGTCAATGGATGTACTCATCCGACCTAAATAATCAGACCTAGTTATCATCACTTCTTGCAAAATTTGAACAAAATTTCTTAAATCCACTACAGTTAGTATTAGAAGATGAACTATCTTCACCATAAAGTTCATATTGTTTATCCTAAAAAAGACTGCTATCTGTTTTCAATCCATGCATACAGCTGTGTTTGATGTCAATGAAAGTTCTACTGCAGGCTGGAGTCAGATAATATGCCAAAAGTGTTTGGAAGCACAACTGGAATACATGCTAAATAAACTGTCAGTTTTCTTGAAAAGGATCAATAGAGTTAAAGTAAAAATATGCAGAAGCTGGTGTCCCTGATATAGTATTTGTCTAAGATTTATTGAGATATCTGAGTATAAGTTTTTGAATAGATTGGTTTAAAAAGAAGTCAAGACTAGGGGAGATACCACAAAACAGGATCAAAAAGCTTGGGAAGGGGAAAAATATCACTGGATTTTATGAAAAAATATATGTTCCCTGAAAAAGAAATAGAAGTGAATCTAGAGAGACCTGTGAAGCTACTGGATTCATATTCAAGATCCCTATCTCTGCAGAAAAGACTTTAAAGAGATTATAGCTAACATAAGGAAGCAAAAGCCTAGCACCCGGTATTTTTTTTTTTTGATTTGGCCTAAAAAAATGATATTTGAAGACAGAAGGCATTTGAGAGTTAATCAGGGCATTGTTTTTGTGAAGCAAATGAAATATTGTTAATCTGAAAGGTTCAACTTTGCTTAAACAGTATTATACAGCTGATAAAAGACTTTTTGTATAACATCAAGAAAGGCAGAGGAGGTTAAAAGAAAAAGAAAGGAAAAAAAAAAAAAAGAAAAAAGAATATCTAGTAATAATTCTCCCTCTATGAGCATAGCAGAGAAGAAAACGCGTTAGTGTAGTCAGACATTTTAATTGAAGAGAAATTGCCACTATATTATGTTAAGAAAAACAATACTGTTTTGTTATGTTTATAATTTTCATGATTCTCTTTAAATGGCTTCTTGACACTACAGAAAAATTCTCATCTTGCATAAACACCCAAAAGGTCACATATAATATGAACATCTTATGCTTAATTAAAATCTCCAAAGCCCAAGAAAATTGTACTAATATAGATCAAATACATCATGTAACATGTCAACAAGGTCAACAAGCTATTCAAAAAATATCTTTCTGACAGCTTATCTAATGATAATTTCTCCCATGCTAATTAACAGAGAAAAAATAATTTGAAAATAAGAATGGATGTCATTCCATATCTAAAAGTGAAATTTCTCCGTCAGAATTTTGTTTAATAAGATTTTTATGGACAATTTTTTGTCATATACTAGACTTGGAAACAGGAATATTTTTCAGAATACCACAACAAGCTACTATTTACGGTGTGATCTGCTTAAAATACTTGCTTCCACACTTCAGCTTGATTGTTTTTAAGAAACATAAGAAAAAATGTTAGAAAACACCCCACAAAATTTAGTTCAGAATTCCATTTCTAGGTAGACTATACCATTCTATGTAAACAGTATATAGAAGATATTTCCCGAGATATATTCTGATCATGAATATACAGAATTCAACAAAGGTTCATGTAAATTGTCTTCATATGGCATGGACTAACCCTTTGAAACAATATAGGCCTGGAGATGAACAACTAGAAACCAGTTTTGAAGAAAAATGTCTGAAAATTATTGTGAACATGTTGAATACAAATCAGCAGCATGTCCCTGCAGCTAGAAATGTCAATCACATAATGATCCATGTTAGAAAGAATTTCTTCATTTCTATTCATCACTTGTGAACCTGCATACAGGCCGCTGTGTCCAGTTTTGGCCTCTCCTGTACAGGAAACACACTAACGTACTGGAGCAAGTTCAATGAAGGACAGCTAAAGTGGTCAGAGGGCTGGAGCACAGGATGACCAAGACTGGAAACTAGGCTTAGAACATGACAAAATCTGGGTTGAGAAAAGGAAAAAAATATATACCGTGATAGTGGTCACACATGGGAACAGGTTTCCTGAAGTGGCTGTGGATTTGGATCCTTGAGGACTTTCAGAACTGAACTGGACATTGCTCTGAGAAACCTGTTCTAATCATATGTGCTTTGTGGTGGAGGTAAAACTCGGTAATTGCTGGGTTTCCTTTCTAAAGTGTATGATTCGATAATTCAATATGGTAGGAATTAAACCTGGAAGGTCAGATTTATCCCTGGTGGTACTGGATTTACAAAATCATTTAAATAATTTGAGAAGAGGTACTTAGGTACATTGCAGGTTTACACTAATTAAAAGTGCTAGCTAGCTAGATGCAAACTCCAAATGCTCTCTGTCAGGTAAGGCACCCCTGTGGAGACTTTAACTTCTGCTGTAATATAGTTTATGGGTTCTGTTGCTTTCTTTAGAAGAGACACAAAGAGGCAAACATGTTTCATAGGTAAAGCTTTTATTAGTTTGCCTCCCTTTAAAGAAACCCTGTAGAAACCAGATGAGTTTAATAGTTAATTTACACAACTTGGGGTAGGTGAAATGGATGAGAAAATCCTTATGCTAAAATGAACCACATCTCAGTGTGCTGCAGGTAACTTCCAAAAAATAAAAAAAAATTCCCAGCAGAATGATGTTTTCTTAGATATAGAAGGAATAACATTCAAAGTTTTTATTGGCCTTAAGCACTGCAGAACTTAACCAGCAGTAAGATTTCCAACCCATTTTTCTTACTACTTCATGCAATGATTAATATCACTTTTTTTTTTTTTTTTTTTTTTTTTTTTCATCTTTTCACAACTATCTGCCTTGCTGCAGGTTAGATTTTTCAATGACCCTATCATAAGAGGAAAGACTTTAAGTTCAACTAGTGATGTTATACGGTGGACCAGTGCTCAGATACAGCAGGCTTCATTGAATAACTCACACAAGCCCCCAAATATCAGGTCCTATGGTCCAGCAGCCAAAATGAATCTCACACTGAGCCTTGTTCTTAGGCTTTCTTAGTTTCCATCAACCAGTATCCTCAGTACTGACATTTGTAATGTTCCAGATAAAGTAATTTACCTCACAAAATAATACAATCACATTCTCCCTAGAATTATATAAAGAAAAAAAGGAAAAAAAGGGAATTCACCCATAATTTCAATTTGCCTCAACTTATTGAATCTACTCGGAAGCAAAAGACAATGTAGATGTCTTGAAGTTATTGCATAAAAGCTACAAGGCTAATGACCCAGGTGAATAGACTCAATGTATCTCTTTAGATGAAAACCAATTAAAAGCTTCTAATCAGAACCAGTTAGAATAAGGACTCTTATTTTTCTTAAGTACCAGCCAGAAGAAAAATAAATGAGCCACTTTCTGATGGCATCCAGTATTTTATTATTTTTCCTTTCCTTTTGGAACTTTTGGAAGTTAGACATTTCTTTATACTGAAATACAAAGTTACTGTAAATGTTATGATTACTACAATGGCTGAAAGTTTGAAAAAAAAATTCTCTACATTTAAATATTATTTTCAGGCAATTGAAATTAAACACAGGAAGAGAAAGTACTATGTTGCTTCATTTCAGGAAGATTGTAATTAATTATTTATTAGAATAATATAGATAAAAGATACAATTCTGGAAACATATATTATAAAAAGAGATTTTACTATAATGTACCTAGTTTATAATTCTGAAAATAGTTTAGCTGGATAAATAATGTATCTGCTAGAAGAACAGCTGACAGTACCATAATATACTTAAGCTCCAGTTGCGATTCTGAAAGTAAGAGAAAGCTAGAGAAGATACATGCCAGGAAATACATGAGGAAAAAGGATGAAGAAGAGAAGGAATGTAGAACTGCTACATAAAGATAGAAAAATATAAAATACAACTAGAGTAATAGTTTACTAATTTCAAGTCCAAGTTGGATGGGGCTTTGAGTAACCGCATCTAGGGTAACGTGTCCTTGCGCATGGCAGGATGGTTGGAACTAGATGATCTTGAAGGTCCCTTCCCACCCAAACCATTCTATGATTCTATGAATTTAACGTAATACCATGTATTTTCATTTTGAAAAAGCTATTAAAAGATACCAGGAAAATACACATATACACGTTGTAATAGAATCTCAAAAGGATAAAGACAGGAGGAAAAGAAAAAAGGTTTTTCTCTTGCCAGCCATGTGGGTCATTTCTTTCTCGGGAAGCAGACTCAGCTACCTCCCTTCATGACTAAGCGTAGGCATACAGAAATAGTTTTCTTGCGTTTTCATATTCAAGGATATTCTGCTGCTCTAAATTTTTTAAAGTTATCAGTGGTTTACCTCATATTTTGATTTGTATTTATGTAAGCACTGTAATTTGGAAAGACTATCCTAGGTAGAGGTTAGCCAAAATCACCAATTCCCTTCTGTATTCAACCTGGAAAAGATGTAAGTCAGTGACAAATCTCAGTTTAAGACTGTAGTTTCTAAGCACAGGCAGCATTAATGTACTGTTTTAATGCTGGAGATTGCCACATTTAGTTCTAGAGATGTTAACCATTACAGAAACTGAAACCATTAATATATATTATATGTAATTTATATGAATATTGTCAATAAATGAAGTTATTTTTCTCCAAGTCAAATCTGTTTTGTGCACCACAGTAACTGATAAGGGATCTCCCCATCTTTATCTTGATCCATAAGCTTTCTCATCCCTGTTCTTCTCACTGTCTCTCCTTTCCAGCTGAGGTGAGAGGAATGAATAAGTGGTGGGGTGAGCGCTTGGCTGCCAGACAGGATCAATCCACCACAGTACTATTCTGCAAGTTCAGCTCCCTCTGAAGAAGGGGTGCTGTGGAAAGCTATGAAATTCACACTGTCACTAGTAAGTAAAAAGCTTACAGGAAAAGTCACTAAACAACAAGAAGTGGTAGTCTATAATTGGAGAAATGCTAATCATAACTACTCCAGGGGCTGTTCATCTATGATTTCAATATTATGCATCTAGGAAAGTTTATCACAAACCTCTGAAGGAAAACAACTGAGGACTGTACTTACCCAACATGCCTAGTAAAACCAGTTTTTTTTTTTTTAATAAATTATGTTTCATGGAGCTAATAGGTTTTTACTGCCATATAAAGTAGTCGGTACTTAGGGTGGCACTTTTGAATTAACTTTGATGCCCAAGGACACAATTTAGCCATTAATTTGTTTTCATCTAGAGCAAATTCACTGACTTCAATGAAATTACTTTCAGTTTACTGTCATGAGAAAATCAGACTATTATTACCTTTTTTTTAAAAAAAAATTATCTTTCTTCAGTAATATATTGAAGTGCATTTAGCACATAGACATTATTAATGTAAGTATAGTCATGTGCTTGGAAATGATAGAATGTGGGCTTGATTTATCCCTAGTAAGTGACTTTTTGAAACTGTAACTGTAAGTGGGGGGCAGAAAATTACATTTGATACAATGAATGTCTGTTGATCTCTCTGCATTTTTATAACATTTTTCTAGATGATCAGAAAGTGAATTCATAGACACATTCCATCAGGAAGCAAGTTGTTAAAACTAGACAACATATTTGGGTAGAAATATAGTGCATTCTTTGCTGTTTCTAAAAAGACAATATATTTATTACAAAGACAAATTCATCTTTTTCAATAAGTAATGCATCTAATCTCAGAGACAACATATATAGAATAGCCTATATCAAAAAAGTGAAGAACTTGTTTCAACAAGTGACATTTCTAATTTGATAAGAAATTACTTTGGTTTGCTAGTTGATACACAGTATTTGTCTCAATATGAAACCTTTCTTATTTGCAGGTTTGAGCAGATGATGCATGTAGTACATGTTCTGATAGTCAGCACATATATTTCAATAAGCAATATAACTGATTCAAGTACAATGTATCTGATTCAAGAGGAAGACCATCTCATGTGATGAATAGTTTATGAATGTTTTCCAAAAGATGACATATCTATGATCTATATCAAATTTACTGAAGATTAAATTTTTTCAGTGTGGTGTGTAAAATTTTATTGATTTCACCAATTCATGTTTTATATTTTTGCTAGTATTCTAAGATATCCATATGACTTGTACTTTTGCAAGTGAACAAAAAAGAGATGTTATAAGAAATAAAACAACACATTACATCTGAGATAAATTCAATCTCAACTGTATTTCCTAATTAACTGTGATACTCCAGTCTCTCAGTTAACGACACAGCATTGTACTATCTAAGTAAAAGCAGTATTAGTATTTTTTCACTTCAAACACTTTGCAAACTTTTTACTAGATTTCCAAGGCAAAGTTTACATTAACAAATAATTTAGAAAAATAAGTTAAATTGTGTTCCTAAAAAAATACATACTCACATTAACTCTAGCTAATCCAGCCTACTTTTGTTCATGTTTTCAAAGCAGCTTTAGGCAGTTAGAAGTCTTCTACATAAAGTCTAACTTTCACAAAGTTATTATCTATTCAAGGTTGCAAAATTCAAATTAATTAAGTTTGATCATATTCCCACTGTTGTACATACCTACATATGCATTAGTTCTCTCTTTTCTGACATTTCCTGTATGTTTCTCAGGAAAGCTTATCTGAGTTTGTGGTGTTCAGTAACAGTAAATCCACATTCTCATTTCAGTTTTAACTGATGTATTTCATCAAATTAAACAGTACTTTTTGTTTTTTAGAAAATTAAATTTTCTTCTTCCATGTGTAATAGTGTTAGAAACATATTAGTAATTCTCTCAAATTATATTTCTGTAATATTTTAATTTTAATTTGAAAATAAATGCATAGAGTAACATTAAGTAAAAGTGACAGATTTTCCACTGTAATTCAAGTAAATATATGTGTAATTTCCTATTCATATTGAGGAACATTTCAACTATTTTAGTGGATATTGCAAAGTATGGTTTCATGTTCATGTAAGAAATGATTTGGTTGTTTAATGAGCCCTGGAACAATTTAACCAATTTAGTCAATATGTCAACTCATTGATTGCACTACGTGATTGTTGTTTGTAGTCATGTGGTCTGGGAAGAACCATGCGAAAAACTAGAAAAGATTCCATATTGTGTCAAATATATTGTACTTGCCTGTCATTCTGTGTGTGATGGTTACAGATGTTCTTCAGGAAGCATATGCAATCGTGTCCACTAGCAAGTCTGTACCCCTCATTACCACTCCTCACCACTCCTTCCCCACATAGTGCACAATACCTGAATTAAGGCAAATTTCCTTTCTTACCTTCTTCTTATCCGTTGTCTATGAATTTGTTAGCTCGTCTATCACTTGTTTGATTCTGTTAACCTCAGTCATAACCTCACCCTATCTTTCTCCTCCTTGCATTGAATAGTCACAAGACTATTAGTATGTCCTTATAGAGCACCTATTACATTCACTTTTTCAATTGGCTTTCTCTGTACAATTTTAATTCTACTACTTTCTTCAGATGCAGAGACCAGAACTTTTTACAGTAGTTGAGGATGTCAGCATGCCAAGGTTTTCTATAGAAAAATGTACTTGTCCTTGTTCTCAATTCCCTTCTCAATGCACAATGCAATTGCTCACCACCCACTAACCAATACCCAGCCCATTCCTGGCTAGTGATCCCGGAATACCAAGATCCCGCAATTGCAATCCCAGAAGAGAGAGCACCTTCCTGATCACCCCTCCCCTATACAGTGAGCATGATGTTACATGATATGGAATATATCATTGGCCGATTTGGGTCTGGTGTTCGGGCCATGATCCCTCCCCGCTTCTTGTGCACTTGCGCACAGGCAGGACATGGGGAGTTGGAGAGTCCTTGAAAACCCAGCAGCAGCTGAAAACATCAGTGTGCTATCAGCATTCTTGTCATACCAAACCCAATGCTGAATCCAAAACACAGCACTATTCTAGTTACCAAAAAGGAACATTAACTCTGTTCCAGCCCAAACCAGGACACACGGTTCATGAAAAATATTCATTTCAGTTATACTGTTATTTTTTCAATAAGTTGTCAACAATAAAAAAAAAAAAAAATAGTATAGACAGTAAATTTTTAAACTCATAAAGATCATTCACTCTTTGAAAGAGTACCAATAATTTGTGATTTACTACCATTTAAGTCTTCAAATAAAACACAGAAAGACATTATCATTTTGAGTTGAAACTCAGCAAGTGAGGTATACTGGCAGATTAAATCTCAGTTCAGAGCAATTTTTTTTTAATAATTCAGGGAACATCTTTTATGATCCCACATATTAGAACAACGGTATTAATCAGTCATTTCAAAATTTGTCTTGGAGAATATTAGCTAGGTATTTATAAGAATATTTTACCTCTGAAGTTAAAGAAGATTAACTCCAGCCCTTGGAGGGTGATTTTGAACTCACATTGATCTGTAGTAACAGTTTTGCTCCCACTGAAGTTTAGTGCAATGAGAGGAAGTTCTGTTTCTGAGTTGAAATTGAAAAATATTTCTGGTGATGTTTGAAAAGATCCTTATCAGATACAGTCTATGCAAACACTGTGTTGTCAGAAATTGTTGGGGCACTACTCACAGTCTTACAGTCAAAGAAAAAGGCAGACATGGATTTTCAGTCACAGTTTGCATAGAACAGACCTAATTTTAAGGAAAACTGAGCAGTCACAGAAGGGTACAGATACCATATGACCTGAGAAGAAGTAAAATTTGGAAGTTTTTAAAGTAACATCTGCATCTTCTTATTATTTTTATTTATTTTATTTGTTTTACTTGTTTCTCTTAGTATATATCCAAATTTATCAAGAAACACTGAACTCACATGATATCAGTCATGGTCTCTTGGCAGGCTGTTCTTTCCGAGTCTCTGATCCAGGTGCCTGAATGTATTCCAGATGAAAGGTCTGGTCACTAATTCTGTTCGTGATGGGACCTTATTCAATCAACTATTCCAAACTAGGCATCTGGATTACCTTTGCAGTTTTGAACAGTCACAATAGGTTAAACAGATTTGGTGTTTCTCTGAAGCATCTAAACAGGACACATTCTGTGGCATTAAGAAACAATGGATAAGCAGGTGAATAGCAGGAATAAAATCCAAGCCATTTGTTCTAAATAATAATAACCCTTCTAAATGATAAGGAAAGAAAAAAGGTAGCTGGACCTCAAGGAAAATCTTAACCATTTTAGAGAAGAAGGAAAAATAATTTCTTAGAAGTTTATCATGCTGATGAAATAAAAACAAGAGACAAATGTTTAAGAAAATGACAGAAAGCTGATTTTCTTGGAAATTCCAACTTGCTCAAAAAGTAAGATAATTTATTGGCAAATATAAAACTAAAAATTATTGATGATTGTAGTAGAAATGCTACCATAAAAATCATAGCTTCTCGTATCAGTTTATTCCCTTTTCTACTTGTCTTATGACGTTTATATTTCAGCTCTCCAGACAAGAGGCTGGTTATAGGAATGACAGAATTTCCTCTAGTTTAACACTAAGACCAATGAAATCTTCTGTGAATTAACACTGACATTGTTAATCTACTGCTGTTCCATTTTAGGCAATGATTTGCCTTACTTTTGAACATGAAACATTGTTACTGCTCAATTTCTGGAAACTGTCTCACTACATACTGATGTAAAGACTCCCTGTTGATGGGTTTCTGTTTATCAGTATGTACACAGAAGCTGAAGAAAGGAATATATGTAGCAAGCTGCCTATATATCTGATGTTTTATCTACACTTGAAATTCATTTTTTAGTGGTGGCACTTCTTGTTATTATACAGAGTAATGACATGGGGCTAGTGAGGTTTTCTAAAGTGTCTAGAAAAAAAGTTTAAACTGAACAGCATTAAAAGGTTATATTTTTCACATTTTTTATTCATGGATATACTTTCAAAACATTAGCTGACTTTACTAAAGTGAGGGAATTATTGGGAATAGTTTTCCTCCAAAAGGTAGTTTAGTGTAAAAATGCTTATTATTACGTATGTTTAATAACAATTGAGAAGGCTGAAAGCAAACATTCAAGCAGACTCCATTTTTAAAAAGACAAGACATAATATGACACATGATCTTAGCAAAGTACAATGAGAAAATTACAATGTATTTTTAAAATATTTTAAAATTTAAAATAAATAGACTCTTTTATTCAGAAGATAATGAAGATAATCAGCACTAAACCAGAATAAACATGTTTAAGAATGTGTGTTAAGATGTCTCACTTAATGCAGGAGTCTCTCTGTCATTACAATTTAGTTATATGCAATTTATAAGATTTGGCTTATCAAGGTTTCCTTAAAGGACTGTGTTCAATTTTTGTTTTCTGGATAATAGCTTGGATGATGAAAGATGAAAAGACTCCAAAAAGAGTTGACTACCAATCATTTTAAAGAATATCATATGCAAGAGTAAAAATCAAAAGCAAAATACTATTCCTTATTAGCCCTAAAACTATAGTAAGCTTTGTAGAAGGACAATTACTTAAGAAAAAAAAAAAAAAAAAAAAAAAAAAAGTAATTGAAACAGTTTTACACCAGGAATAACAATACCTTAAAGTATCTTATATAAGATTTTTGCTTGTTTTCCTTGTTGGTTTCCATTAGGACACCACAAATTTCTGTAAAAAAAAAAAAAGTAATAAACACATAATTCACATAGTTTTTGACTCCTGTGTGTATATCAAACGAGATCTCTTGTCTCAATATATAAAAAAAAAAAAAAAAAAACAAACAAAATTGGAAGTATAGAAGAAATCCTTCCAGTTTCTGTTAAATACATGCTTAGTGACAAAATATCAGGGGCCTGGAGACACTGCCATCCTTGATTGTCCCTGGCCAGCCCCTGGGGCTCATCACAACCTGCCCACATTCCAGGACCACATTCAGCATCCCCCGAACGGTCAGACCCTGCCCCAGTGACTCCACAGCAGGGCTGGTCTCCAGATCTCCATAGCTCTGACATGCCCATCCATGGACTCCACCAAGCTGGGCCTACTCATAGGCCAACATTCCAACCCAGTCTTGGCCAGTCCCCATGGCCTTGTGCAGACATCCTGGGGCTGTGTCTAACCCTGGTTCCCTTCACCCGGTCTGATCCTGACCCCCATCTGTGGTCTGATGTCCTACCTGGTCTTGGCCCAGCCCCATCACGGTTTTTGATGGTTCTTCCATCTCAGTACTTTCTTATTCACTACTAGCTATTGTGAGGTGTCTGTGGACATGTCTTTAAAGTTCCCCTGCTTATCTCATCTTTATCATTACCTTTGGGTTTCCCCTGCATTTTATCATGTGATTCTGATAAGATTCTGAGACATAATTGACTCTCTTCTAGAAAATAATTCATCACCTTCCTGGGACTTGGTCAAACCTTGGCAAATGCCTACTGTATTTTAACACTTTTTTTTCCCTTTCTTACACAGATTGCATTGGGCAACATATATTCTGTTATCCTGTAGCCCTTATACTGTCATTGCTAGTAACAGTCCCCACACTTTACACTGAGTTTGCAAGACCTTGGGACTGAGGCTTGTCCGGCTTTTTCTCTCTGAGCTTTTCCTGACCTATTTGCAGCTTGATTTTACCTGATATAGCTGTAGCAGAATTCTTTTAAAAAATTGATTTCACTACCTCCGGACTCACTTAATTGCATCCTACTACAGGTCGTGGAATCTTTTGGGATAAGTGTTCAATAATATTTTAAAGGATAAAAATGAAAAATAATGTATATTTCATGCGGAAATAATTCACATTATTTCTCCTATGGAGATTTCATCATTAAAAGTCTTTAAAGGATTAAGATGTTTTTCTTCAAATTTCAGAAAATCAATCTGATGCAAATTAAATTTGAATCATAATGAAAACACCTTATCTGTGATTATAAGAAAATAATTGTGTTTTGAAGTTAAATGAGAAATCTCTTCTACCTTTTTTTCATCTTTATGATCTTCAAATCCTTCTACTCTTTGCACTTCCCTCTCCCCTCTCTGAAAATACACTGCCTATGTTCACCTTATTTTTTTGAAGCTCTTTTTATGTATCCACAAGGCTTCCATACAATCATCTTAAATATTTTTTTTCCTTAAAAATGGTTATGGTTGTGGTGCCTACAATAGATTTGGCAACATGTAGGCTGCTGGTAAATTGGTATGTCATGGTGAGATAGGTCATTTTATTGTTGCACTGTATTTTTTTCTATCTATCTCTCTGAATCTATTCTTCTCAAACTGCAGGCTTGTTGAAGAAGATACTGTATTTAGTAAGGCACCCACTCCAGCAAGTCATGGAAATTAAGTCACTGTGTATCAATATGACAATTAGAAATCTAAAAGACTTGACTTTCATTTTGAAATGTGCTTGCTGTACATTTTTTTGACTGCCTTATTTTTTCTGAGAATAACAGTACAAAATTGGAAGAGCATGACAATGAAAAGTAATTCAAAATATGTTTAAACAAGCAATCAACAGTGTTTTCCTGGAAATATAGGGAGAAAAAAAAAAAAAAAAACAAAACAAACAAAACCAAAACCCAAACAAAACAAACCAACAATAAAAAGTAGAAAACAGTATGAGATGGGTGTTCTCATAATCTATTGTATAAGTTCTTACGTATAAATGAACATCAAATCACTAGCAAAGAGGAAATAAATCACATCCTCCCCAACCCTTCTTCAATAATAGTCATTAACACTGTCAGTTATCACCCAAAAGTGTGAGAAATAGCATAATTATAACATAAGATGTCAATTACAACTGCTCATACATTAGACAAAGCAATGTCACTATGTCTGAATGTAATATATAATCAGCTTCATTGAGACATAATTTTTGATCAATTGTAATTAAGAATAATCAGATGATTTTTGTAAAGGTGAAAACATTAACTGAGATGACAGAAACTAGGTGAAAACTACTGAAAGAAGAAAGTAGAGAATAATTTATTAGCTGAGGGCTCACTCCCTTTTCTACACATACATATATACAGCACACATGCTCATACACTTCCGCAGCAATCAGATCTTCCTGGAGATCATGGTAAATAACTGAATAATCATCTCCAAATCATCAAATACTTGGTGTTCTTAGAAGGAATCTCTTTTTATTTTGAAAATTATCAACATTTTATGTAATATTTAAATTATACTGGTCCATGTTAATAAACAGGGTGAAGGAGAGAAGGAAAGAACATATACCTCTTCCTCGTAGTGGCTGAAGTATTTGCCAGAAGAGGACTTTGTGGCTCTTGGTTTGATCTTACTCCACTTTATAGAAGAGCTTACTGAATTGTGCAGCATATCATGCTTACATGATTATAAAAAACATCGGTGATGTCTTCCTACTTCTCAACTCCTACCTCTTTATGTTCATTTGTGCAGCAATGTTCATTTTAATATTTTATTGCTGTGCAAAAAATGTACATGAAGGTGATACATGGAGAACTTTCAGTGATATAATAAGGGGAGTAACATAAGAGGAGCAAAATTAGGTTAGACCAGAGATCTGCTTAGTTGAGTATGCCCATTTATTGTCTAGCAGTGGACTTGGGAAAATGCCAAAGCAACTATGGAATAATGAAAAAACATGTTGGATTGTTTCCCAGAATGCTTTCCCAGTCCCTAGTAGGTTGCAGTTCAGACATTTTCCAAGTCAGAGTTTCTATGTTTGCATTTAATAGTCCCTGAGAGAATTTTCTTTTGTTAATTTATCCAGTAGATTTTTTAATATATGCAAATTTTTATACTCATAGTATCTTATTGTATATAACAGGTTGGTAAGCCTATGGTAATATCTCAAGCTGTTTCACATCCTCATTCGTGACCTTTGTTTTATGTGTCACTTTTGTTTTTTTCTCAACCTACCTCCTTATAATTTCATTTTATGCTTCCTAATTCTGTGTTAGAAGAGACAGTGAGCAAAGACTTCTTCATGTAAAAAGGTTTCATTCTTGAAGTCATTCCTTCTAGCACCCCTCTAATGAGAAAGAGTAGTTTTATGTTCTTCCCCTTTTTGAGATTAAACTTCTCAATTGTGAAGAGAAATAGATCTTTCCTAGTTTAGGGAAAAGAAAAACAAAACAAAAACAAAACAAAACAAGCAAACAACACAAAAAACAAAGAAACAAAAAAATACGAAACAAAATCTCCAAACAAATAGGTCAAGTGATCAGGGAGATCACTTACCAGCTACCATCATGGGAAAAAACAGACTCAACTTGGAGAAAATAAGTTTAATTTATTGCCAATTAAAACCATAATATAACGGTGAGAAACAAACAAAAGCTCTGACACCTTTCTCCCACTCACCCTTCAACCCAGGCTCAACTTCACTTCTTCATTCCCAACTCTTCTGCTCTTCCCCTACCTCGAGCATAGCAGGGGAAAGAGGAATTATGGGTTGGAGTCAGTACATAACAGTTGAAACCAAGTATTTCTCTGTTGGTCTACTAACACTGGAAAATGGGTGAGGCAGATAAGAACATGCCGTAGCACTCTGAAGGTACATTGACATCTGACCCCTTTGTCATGGACTACAATAGCTACATATTGCCCTACATGACACTGTGCCTGAGATGACTGCTTGTAGATCATGAGACTCTAGATGCTTCATAAGCAGCTACAGCAAGTGTGTGGTGGGGGTGTGGGTGGAAGAAGCAGTTATAATTATCAAACAAAACGAAGAGGACTCACATGCTTCAAAACTGTCCATTTTTCTTTATGATTTCTCTGAAGGCATGTTACAGTGGGAACCACTCGGAATAACAATCTGGTTTGCTTAAGGGTTGTTTTTGTTTATCTGGTTTTACAGAATTCCCACATGGGCATTTTCCTTACCAGGGAAAGAACGGCTATCTAAGAGGTAAACTGAAGATTAAATACAGACTCTGCCACAAAATACAGAAGAGAATTTTGATATAGCAAAGAAAAAAAACCAACCAAACAAACAAACAAAAAAAAACAACAAAATGAAGAGAGAAAAATTAGTATTGCTATACCGACCACAAAAGAAATCATGTTTATGGGCAACCTGAGGTATTAAATAATATTTCATAACTATTCTTGTGTCAGCAAGGACTTACCATCCAAAGAGAAAAAAGGATAAATTCAGGATTTGAGGGCTTTCCTACAATGTCACCTTCATAAAACAAAGCAGAAAAACAGATGAACATGCAGCCTTTGTTCATCTAAGCTACTTTTCCCCTTTGTGATTGTTTTATTTTATGTTTTTGAATATGACTGCTGATTCTGAGATTTTACCCATCCTGTAGTTAACTTGTTCCATGAACAAGTTTTGGGTTTTTAAGTCAGGTAGTTTGTCTCATGTCCTCCAAATCACTTTTTATACAACTTCTCAACATTAACTACATTTACATAAGAAGTTTCTGCTAGCGAGGCTAATTCAATGAAAGGTATAGGTATTTAAAGTCATGATCACTAGAGCCATGCTGCAGAGTGGAGCTGGGTGTATGTTCATTGTGTCACCTCTGATGAATGGGAATACAATTGTTTTGATGGATTGAACTAACTGTTTCTTTATGCATACACACAAAAACCTGTCTTGCACTTTTTCTCATAAATTATGCAGGATTATCATCTTGACATGACTTTCCCTGTCTGACACACCAAACCTTTAATCTTTCTCCAAGGCATGGCATTGAGTCACATTTCATATGTCTGAAATAAAAAGCTCATTCTGTGAATCAGTATTCCAATTTCTTGTAATAGTCAACAGTCACACTGCTCAAAAAAACCCCTATAAATGGAAATAGAATCCATGACACCAGGCAACAGAATCTGTACCTAGCTGAAAACACTGTAAATTACTGAAAATCCTCAAATTTGGATTGTAAAGTCCTAAAAATAATGTCCAACATGCTTTGAAGTAACACAACAGGAATCTGTTAAATTCTTGATCATATAGCTGAAGTCAAGATGTGTTATTGCAGAAAAAGTAATTGGGTTTGCAATATTTTTTCATTTTCAGTAAAATAGAGTTTAAATGTCTTTTAGTTCTGGTAAAAATAATAATAAAAAAAGAATCTAAGGAGTTAGGTTACTTAGATGATTTTTATAAAATTAATTATGAAGTCTAAAAATCTCTATAAACAAAGTTTTGCAAAAATACTTGATTGTAAATATACACATCACTAATGATGTTTCAGTATGCAGCCTGAAAACATGCTGTAAGGAAAGAATACGGGCACATTTTTATTTGAAGCCTTTTAGGATGGAGAGTCCAAATTAAAGACAGAGAACCACAACATATCTCACTGTCGTTTATAATCCCCTTGAAATGAAATACATTGGAATTTTAGTAGTGCATCATGCAGATTAAATGTACCTTTTTAACAGGTAATAATACAGTTTGGGATTAAATCTATTTTAGTGGCAATACTTTTCCTAAAATAATATTTTAAATCTTTGGTAAAGTTATTTGAGAGGAGGGAGAGGTGGAAAATAAACAAAAGTACTATATTAAATCATTTATAGATGAAGATAAAGACAGTTTAATCAGTGAAGGAAAGAGAAAAAAAAAAAAATAAAAAAACCCAACAAGTGATACAAATGTAGTTAATGAACACCACCCACAAGCAGACTGATGCCCAGTCAGTCTTCAAACAATAGATGCTTTGGAAAGACTATCCCCAGTTCTATTGCTGAGCATGATGTTATATGGTATGGAATACTCTTTGGTTAGCTTGGGTCTACTGTCCCAGCTACATCTGTTCCCATCCTCTTACTGCCAACCTACTCACTGGGGAGGCAGAGTGAGAAAAAGAGAAGACCTTGATGCTGTCCAGGCACTGTTCAGGAATAGCCAAAACATTGCTGTGTTATCAACATTTATTTTGGTCACAAATCCAAAATATGGTACCATACAGGCTACTATGAAGAAAATTAACTCCATCCAGGGCAGACCCTGTACACTTATATAATAAAATCTTAACTTAAATTAGCAGTTTTAAAACAATTTAATTAATAAACTTGAAAACCAAATCAAAATGATTAACATAGTTGCCTTTCGATCCAGTATCTCTAGCATTTTGAATTAATTTATTCTTTTGGTCATTTCTAATGACCTTCTAGTTATGACGAATATGAAAAAGAAATAGAAGTGTCACAGAACTATTTAGTCTGAGAAAGGTCTTTTTGTTTGTCTCCCCATCAATAACGGTATCCTAAAAAAATTTATATTGAGAGGTATGTTCACTGAACTATGCTTCCTACATCATAGCTTGTGTCTACTATGATTATATTCTTTAGAGATCTTTGGATAATTTGCTGCCAAAACCTCCCTCATTCCTTCTGACAATAACCATGATAACATATGAGATTTGACCTTTCCACTGATGTCACCTACAATAGTCCCTAAAAAAACTTAAAAAGAACCCTAAGCTCCCACAAAACTATATGTTTAAGTGGAAATCAAAGTTAAACCTCCAAATTTCTTTTGCTACATGCAGATGCTTTAACAGTCCATAAAAAGCTTCTGTTTTTAAGTAAAACTCCTGTGGAAGAGGAACGCACTGTTATGAATAAGAGCTAAGTGACCAAATTCTGCTCATATATATGAGGATATATCCAGGATATATGAGTTCTTTGTTTTCAAATTATGAATGTCCTAATGGCATTAGCAGAATGAAACGAACTATTTTAAAAGTTTCCAAGTAGAGAACTATGTAGAGGTGGATTTTTTTGACATTCTGACTAATATAATCCAGGAAAATGAATTTTCAAACAAGCTGAACATTATATCCTTTAAATGGTGAGAAAAATTCAGTGAGAAAACTCATGGAAAATATGATTTATTATATATTTTGATCTTAAGTACACTGAACTCTCTTAATGGTTTTAGACTTGTATAATGTGAAAACTGTTTTCCACAATACCATATTCCCATTCTTAGAACAATGGTTTTGCAAAAGACAGAATTTAGTTGTTTTTTAAGATTTATACTCAACCAAACCTTTACTTGCTTAACAGGAATGATACTCTTCTTGGTCATGAACAGATCAAAATTCAGTCTCAGTCCATTTTTTCTTACATTCAAATTATTTTAAGGACAGAATGTTCCAAATCATAAGCAGAGGTGATCAATTAACTGTATTGCATATTTTTGCTCACTCAGCATGAAAGAACTGATTAAAGGAATTTATTGCATAGCCTGCTTTCAGAAAATTATGATGTTAGAGACAGGGAATGAAACAATTATTTCTAACAATTTACAATAAATAAGGGGGACAGCAGTAATACTTTATTGTGTAGCTTTGCACCACAACAATCCAGTGGTCATTTTGTAGCTGCAGGATATAAATATTTTTTAGTTAAAAATTCAGATATTGTTATCCAAAAAAACCCCAAACAAATGACATATCTAATGACAGACTATAGGTAGAGAGGTTGGACAGATGTTCTTAAGTGGTTAAATCAATTAATAAAAAAAGATTGGTAAATATAGAAGGTTTGCTTATTAACCACTAAGTATTTTTTCCAAAGTTCAAGTTCCTGCTGAACCACAACCTCTTATTTTTTACACAGCTCATTTAGACATGATTTCAATTATAGATTGTGGACATAGGAATCTTCTCTTTTAGCTTGGTTATGTATATTCACATAGTAAATTATAGATTCTGGAATGTAAAGTGAAATATGTTCCATACGTAAATGTGTGAGGAAGAAGTTTCAGAACACAAAGTTTCCCTAAATCTGCTGGGGTTTTTGTTGTTGTTGTTTCTTGGTTTTTATTTTTCTTAAAGGAAAATTAAACAAACAAAAACCCCTCAAAGACAACAAAAATACCATGAAATGACTTTTTAATATCTTTTTCTTACATTTACTACTGAGAAGACGGTGAACATTTTTCCATTTCTAGTCAGGATTATAATTAAGAAAGCACACAGAGCTAATGTGCTTTTATGCTCCAGGCTTCTTGTCGTTTGAGCCTACTGAGCAGCTAAACACCACGCAGTCACTCATCCACCCTCCCCCCAATTGGGAATGGGGAGGGAATCAAAGGGGCAAAGGGAGACTCGTGGGTTAAGATAAAAACAGTTTAATAACAGTAACAGAATAATACACTGACAGCAGTATCAACAGGTAATGTACCATACAGCTGCTCACCACCCACCTGCTCCCAGCTGGAGATCCCAAACACAAAGGCAACACAGCAACACTCCCAGAAGTGAGAGCCCCTCCCAGCCCCCTCCTGCCTTTATATAGTGAGCATAATGTCACATGACACAGAATATCGGCCAATCGGGTCCCAGCCCTCCAGTTGTGCTCTCCCTGCCCCCGCACACAGGTGAGGGCACTGGGACCTGGGGAGCCCCTGGGGTCTTAGTGTGCTGCAGCACTCCTTCAGCTGCCAAACTAACGGGAACTCTAGTCCAGCCCCAACAAGGACAAGGCTATATAGATTTTAATGCAGATCAGTAGAGAAAGAAGAAAAAATAAACAAAACCCAAACAAACAAACTGCACTTTCAGGTGGGTTTTTATTGGGGAGGAGGGTGGGGGAGTGTTGATAGTGGGGAGATTTTTTTTTTCTTTTGAAAGTTTACTCTACTAACATGCCATTTAAAAAAGTACATATTGGAAAATGATATCTTTTAAAAGTGGAAGATTTTCTACTACTAATTTAAAGAAATGTTTCAAAGTTCCAGTTCTATGCAATGGGTTTCAAATACAAGCTCTGTCAATTTTCACTCTTAGTACATGCAGACTTTGTTAAGAAACTTAAGAGCTTGTTTTCTCATCACTTAAATAAATTAAATTCTAAATTAAATCCTAGCAAACAAACAAGAAAATGAAGATTATACAATTATAAATGCCTTGAGTGACTTGACTAACATCAATGAGGTTTTGCAACAATTTCCAGAATAAAATCCATTCCTTCAGGTACAAGGAGTATGAAATAGTCCAATAAAAACAACTAGAACAAGGTTAAAAAACACTTTTACTTAAAAATACTATATTTTTTCCATGACATTGTGATCCCAATTATGATGCATTTTTGATGAATATGAGACTATTTAAAAAAAAAAAAAAAAAAAAAAAAAAGAATGTGTAACATTTAACTTAGTCTTGTTTCACTTTCCAGAGAGCTAATTACATGGATTTGGTTAACAATAAACTTAGATCAAAATTAAAAATATTTATTTTCTGGTAAATAATAACAGAATCAGACATTTATCATTCAAGTAAATCAGAGCTAATGTTACATAGCTGAGTAACAAATACTTAACAATACCAATTTACACAACAAATTAAAGTTTAAAAGTCACACTCTCCAGACAACATGCAATCTCTATCCTAAAATGTCTTATTATGTATTGTTTGAAAATATTTTAAACTTATAAAACAGTATAGTTTGGATACAGTACATTTCTAGATCTAGTCACTGTATAGAAGTAAATCCTTTTCTCATAGTATGAAATACTTTAAGGTTTTGTTGCTTTGTTGTGGGTTTGGTTTTGGTTTGTTTTTTTGTGTTTTTTTTTTTTTTTTTTGTTGTTGTTGTTTTTTTCCAAAAGAAAATACTAAGTATGTTACAACAAAAGAGGTATCAGTGACAGAAATTTTCACCAGTACCTATATCAGAAGATGAAAAGAATCCAAGTCTTTCACTATTTTTTCAATAACATACAAACACATGCAGCAACAAATTAGATCACAATGTTAGATATAAATAATCCTATCTTTCTTATTTTTCTTATTTACACTGCTTTTAGTCTTGAACTTCAGGTATTACAGTGTAGAATGACATCAAGAGCTGTTACACAGATATTGTAGAAACTGTCCACAGTCATTGAAAACTGTTCTTCCTCTGTATTCACTGAATCTCTCACAGACAAAAATTCTTATGGGAAATACTTTAAGTGAAATTTTTCTCTATCTATTCTGACAATTTTACTAGTGTCCATGAAGTTTCACATAGCTGTGTCTGAAAACTTTAAGCTATTACTCTTTGTGCAATTTCTATTTTCTTGAAAATTAGCAAATAAAAAATTAATAGATCATCTTCATGTTTGACTGTTTTGTTTGACTTTTCATTGCACAATTTATTTTGTGTATCTGCACCACAGATGTCTATTGACTGCAACAGTTTTCTGTTATTACTTTAAAACTATTAGGATGCATGTTTTAATTATCAGAATATATTGGTTTATACATCCCTTTCTTATTATCAGTTGATAATATTCTTCTAACTTTTCCTCACAGTAGAATCTCCTGTGCATATTAACTTTTGCAACAACAAAGCAAAATAAACCAAAACCAACGTAGTTTGCTTTTCTGAGACTAGTGACACACACTGATTTTTTTTTTCTGTCTTTCATGTGAATGTTGTCTTGAATAAATAAGAAACCCTACCAGAATCTTGGAATGCTGAGAAAGCTGCAGAAGTCCTATGTTTATCAGAGTGAAACGTGTAATTCTTGAATGTCTCCTTACAGATAGCCTACAAGAAGAGATGGCAAGCATCATTACAAGAAAATAACTGATAATTTATTAAGAGTGAGACTGACCCTTTTGAAAAAGATCTTAATAATGCTTAAATGGAAGGGATTTTTTAATAAGTTTCAAGCTGATCTTATGTCAGGTTAATTTACACTTCTTTCAAGACAAAGAATATTAGACTTGCATTAAATGTATATTATTTTCAAGGGTAGGGGAATAGACATGCTTTAGATGGTTTTAGTTTGTGGTGGATTTTTTTTTCAGAAGTAAAACACACATTAAGTAGTATTTCACATGTGATTACAATTTTTGAAGTCCTGTTACAGGTTTTTTTAAGTGACAATGAAAAGCAGAAATTAGAGGGGAACTCCATGTAAGGATGAAGGGAGTCAATTCGCTCCTATGTTAAACAGTTGCTTTTCTCTTAGATAGATAGATACTGTGAATCAACTAAAAAATCTTTCACATGTGAGGCTAGACAAGTTTTTTTTTTGGGGGGTGGGGCAGTGGAAGAGTGAATTTTTGCTTGTTTAAAAAAAAAATTTGTTCTTTTAAGTCCTCTTCAATCTCTTATAATTATTCTTCAGTCATTTTCATTAGTACATCTTTTACTCTATATGCACCAGCTCATTTGCTACAAAAAAGATATGACTGCAACTAGCTAATATGTTGGGGTTTTTGGTTTGTTTGTTTGTTTGTTTGTTTTTTTGTTTGTTTGTTTGTTGTTATTTTTTTTGTAAACCTGCTAGATAACCTGAAAATTTAATTTGTTTCATTTCAGTCAGCTTTTAGTTTCTTCAGCTACAGGTAATCTATATGTTTTCAAAAACATTCTTATCTTCCATGCTTTCTCATTTGCTTCTGCTTAAAGTCCAAGGAGCCTCCAAAGTGCTTAGTAACATCCTTCAGATCACCACACCAGGTCTGGTATCACATAAACAACATCAAATCAAAGCTTCATTTGCCATTTTTCCTGTGATTTGATTATAGGTGCCATCATCAGCCAGCAGAACTATTGAATAGTTAAATAACAGTTCATTAATGATTAATATTTTGAGACTATCTTTTCATTTTTGATTTTAATATTTTAAGTTTGTCTACTTTGAATTTATTTTTTAAATTTTCAGAGATGTATTCTGTTTGTTGGCTTCTGATCAGCATCCCTGAAGAAGAAAATTGTATGCATTTAAATCAGATCTATTATTATTAAGTATAGGAAAGATCATGTTTATTTAAAGGCTGTCCCTTCAAGTTATCCTAGAGCTGACCATTTTGACTATGAAATGGTAATTTGTTTGTTTTGCTAGGGCTTTCACAGGGTGATCCAGCACAGTGTAGGTCAGTGATGCCTTGGCTTTCAGCCTGTGTATTTTATAAGGCTCTAAATCTGCCTGTCAAGAGTAAGAACAGAAAGGTAACAACTGCTAGTTAAATCAAATCACTTTGAATAAATTGGACAAATTTGGTTAGCCTCTGATGCACCCTGGCCCGGGTCCATGTCAGCAAGAATGATTGTGTTCAATCAAGGCTAAGCTCGTGGGTGAACAAAACACAGTCCAACAATACCACAGAACATGTTGTTTGCAAGCACGTCTTTATATGGACAAAAGGATGTTATTCAGGTGGGTTGGAAACAAACACTAGGATTTTTTTCATTATAATAAATCTTTGAGAAGAGACTAAACCTAAAAAAGTAAGAGAAATTTCTGGTTATTTTAGGGATGAATTTCAGATTTTCAATGTATTCAATTTAAATTTATATCTCTAAGATTTTAAAATATTCTTTGAAAGATGTAATAGTATCAAGAATACCCAATGGAGCAGTATCTAGGAAACACAAATCCATTGTTTTTAATATAGACTTACAGTAAATATCATTGCATTTATCAGTACTTCTGATCTTATGAGTTTTTATCAATATTATAATTCTTGTAAATAGCTGGTATATTACCCACACTGAAAACAAGATTTCCCACTCTGAGACATGATCTGTTTAACAGAGCAGTGACACTTCACAACATTTTGTTATAGGCATATGAGTGAAATAAAAATACTAAATTTAACTGATAGTATGAGGAGAAAAGATAAATTTAAGTTGACCTGGTTTGTTTCAATAAAAATTTAATTCAGACAAAATTTTTTTTAAACTAAGATTTTAAGATTTTTTTGAAGTTTCTATATAAATTACAGTATAATACCTTTTTATTTTTTTTTTTTTTTTTTTTTTTAACAGCAATCTGAGATTTTAAAACAATTAGCCATGATTAATAATCTCATTTTTATCTTCTTTCTCTCAGGCTAGATCTTAACCTAAGTCTGTTCAGTCTTTCCTTGTTGTTTTGAATGTACACAATCTTACAAGACTCATTGTGTTTGGTGAGCCACAAGTTTTCCTTCTTCATGTAGTAAATAAAAATATTAGAAGTCAGAAATACAGTTTTAATGTTAAAAAGATAACATTTTCAGCTATGTATTTATATGATTAGCATGACATGCATTATAGCCTGACATCAACTAATATGGAAATATGTTGCCTGCTGAAGGTTAGAAGACAAAGCCTATCATACATTTAATCTCTCCATCTTCTTCATCTATGGGAATATGCATGGAGCAACATTACAAAATTAAAAAAAAAAAAAAAAAAAAAAAAAAAAAAAAGGTTTATAAATTAGCAAATTAGCAAAAGATCATGCATTTTCCATAACAAAAAAAGAAAGTTAACGAGTAGGTTGTAGTGAGTCTACTTGCCACACCTAAGAAGGCTTGAGGAGTTAATATTCTTGTTAGAAACCAATAAATAAATATCTTTCCTAAGATCCTAAATAATTTCTAAAAATATTGACCCTTTTCCTTACTTTCTAATGGGGAATCTTCTCACATGTATTAGTGATGACTTCAAGTGTCTTTTCTTCAAGACTGAAATTCAGGTACTTACTGGGTTATGGGTCTGACAAAGGCAGCAGTGGTTGAGTCACAAAACTGCAAATTGGTCCTTAAAATTTTGGTAAGACAATCATTTTGGTATTCCATATTGATTAGGGAGAATCCAATTTCTCTCTGTGACCTCAGTAACTTAATAAATGTTTTGGAAAAACACAGTGAACATTTGGAATAAATATGTAGAAAACAGACTGCTGGTTGTTTAAACCAGCAGTTAAAAATAATGTATGTGAAATTCAAATATGTCATGAACTAAAAAGTCTTATGTCACAGAAATCTGTGGTAGCAATTATAGAAAAACAACAGTTTTAGTATAGACAGATGTTATGTAAAGACCACATGCAAGACGGCATGAGGTGGTGTATTGGGTGTCCATGGCAGCAGTGGTCTGCAGGGTAGCCTCCGTGAGGAGAGGCTGGGGATGCCCCGTGTCAGGCACAGTTGGTTCCAGCTGGCTCCAATGGACCCACCACAGGGCACAGCTGAGCCCCTCAGATAAACTGGTGATGTCCCTGAAAAAACATATTATTAATTAAATCAAATGTTTACTGATAAATTTGATTCTAGGTGAAAATAGCTGATGAATTAAACTGTATGATGTTAATTGCTAAATAACCCTGTTATTGCATATCATCATTGCTACAGTTGATGAATATTTCACTAACAGCATCACATTAATATATAAAAAAATGAACTTTAATAGGGTCAGGACTGATTTCAGCAATTGATACCCAGGAAATTCCTCAAGATTGACATCTTTTATAATCAGTCAGCAGGTGGTGAGCAATTGCATTGTGCATTTCCTGTTTGTACTTTCTATTACTGTTATTGGGTTTTCTTTTTTTTTTTTTTTTTTTTTTTCCAACTATTAAACTATTTTTATCCCAATCTACAAGCCTTCCTTACCCCTCCAGTTCTCCAATTCTCTCCCTCCTACCCCTGAGTAAGAGAGGGTAAGCAAGCATCTGCGTGGTGTTTGACAGTCATCTAGGTTGAAGCCATGACAAGGAGGTTTTAAGAATTGCCTAGTTTATCTATTATTGATCACTCAATCAAAAGTTTGCTTTGCTTTTAATTTTATGTCCTGTTTTGGAACTTTCAACATACGACCAGCAGAGATACATCTCAGATGACCTCAGAGAACCTGGTTCATATAAAACTAGGTCCATGACATGCTGGGTTTTTTCTTATGAACTGTTTGAGGGAACCAGTTACTTTAGTGAATGGCTTGTCCCCCTAGTTATACTTCTTTCCCCTGTGCCTTTCTCTTGAAGAAATTAAATGCAAGAAACACATGTAATGTTCAGTACATTTGATATTTTTAGTTGATATTTTGATCATAAATAGAATATTTATGCTGCAAAAATAGCACTGATAAGTTGGAGGAAAAGAAATTAGAACTGGCCCTTAAGTGAACACACACAGACACTTAGTATACAAAAAGATTAAACATGATATGCTGACCTTTGGAGAGATGCTTATGATATTTTTAGGAGACCAGCTACAATGCTTCAACCTTTCAAAGAAACCAAACATGAATATAAATATTTAAAGAATATAAATAGATTAGAATTTTTCCAATATTTTGAAAAAAATACTTCCTAAACTGACAGTGGATCAGCTAGTATATATATCACTGTATTAATTATATTTTTACCAGTTCCTAAACATTGAAGAAGCTGTGTATCTTGTAGATCTTATTGCAAATTAGTTTTATATGCAGATTAAGCTCTTCAAAATAAGAGCATGACATAATGATTGGTATTTGTGCACCAATTTTAATCTTTGGGAGCCTGTTATTTTTTAATATTTTTTTTCCCCTTTGGTATAAACTATGGATGAAATTAATTACACAGAAGATAAAATACTTCTATGTAAAGCCAATACATCATGACACACCCAAGGGGTTTAGAATTGAAAGAATCTGAAACTTAATAGTTGCTTCCTGTATAATTTTCTCCAAGGTGCAAGGAGAATGTCTTGTCAAATATCACCCAAAAGACTGACATAAGCTAAAAAGCAATGTGACCCCTCCAAAATAAAACAGGTAAACTACTATTTCCAGGGGTCATTTTTCAAATAACTTCATTCTCAGATAAAATCTGTATGTCTTTTAAATGCTATAATTTTAGTTTTGAAAGATACATAACTATTCTGATGATGAGTTAATCTCCTGGTCTTTTAGAAAACATGTTATTAGAGAGGGCTATAAGCAATGCCTGTATGTCTTCTTACTATGATCTCCAACAAAATTAATAAATTGTTTTGCATCTTATGAGGTTAAACAAGGAGAGAGAATAATTCCTTGCTGATGTCACGCTATGAACAGGACACAAATATAAAAACATTTAGAAGTACAGTTGAAAGAAAAAAAAAAAAAATTAAAGACATTTTGTTAAGCTTTACACATCAAATAAACTCTATATTTTATGTCAATGTACAAAGGATAAGAATACAGCTTTCCATCCCGGCATAAAGTATTACAGTTGCCATTTAGTCTTGAATAAACAGATAAACCAAACAGGGCCATAATATCCCCACAAAATTTATGCCAGGAGTATCCCATGGATAACACTTACCATCCAGTACAGAAGTTAAATGAGCCAGTATTTAAGGATGTTTTGTAAAGATATCCACTTTGTCTTCCAAAAACTGTAATTTTGAGTGTTTAAAAATGTACTAAAACATATATAAGGTCTTGTCTTTCCTTGAAAATCTTCCTCATCTTGCTTACTTTGCTCCAGAACTACGATCTTTACATTTTCCAGCTATGCCAACATTTGCCTGAAACAATACTAGCTAACTCAAGCACTTTAAATTAATATGAAAAATGAATTATCAAGATCTGTTTCCGGCTATCAAAGCAAATCTAACAAGAGCTGTTCCTTTTATATACCTCCTGGTTTAATTGATTCATTTTTCCTTAAGTTTTTGTCATCTTTTTAGTCATTGAAATAACTATGATTGTCATATCTAAAACCATATATCTTCTCTATCTGTTTAGCAATAAAATAGTACTATAAAAAGCAGAGTATTTTTTACATAAGGACACATTCCTATCTGGCAAAAAACTAGTCAGCCTTCTCCTTTTTAACAATATCTGAAGGCAAATTGATCAAAACAACCTGATATATGCTAACAATTACTTTGGAGACATCCTCAGGAGACCACTCTCTGCTATGAATTCTAAATGGACAGGAGTTTTCTACCTTGGAGCTTCAGGGTACATCAGCACAATGTAACTGTGGTCGCTGCAGCTCTAAGCTCACAATAACAAGCCCTACTGAGAGACAGAATATAATTGCATAGACTTACATGCAGACACAGTTTGCTTTGTAAGTCTAGACCAGCTTTCTTCTGCCAGAAAAATAACACACAGATCTACCTTAACTAGAAGTTCCCCAGCCTTCAGCAGTTGGCTTTACCCTCCTTATTGTCTAAGCACAGGCAGCCACTACCACCTGTTCTGGATGCTGTGTGTTTCCATCATGAGCTGCTTAACTCTCCCCAAATCTATACCAAACAGTCCAAATACATTTTTCCCCCACTCTTTTATATTCCAGTCCAGATATGTTAAACTTAAACACCATACTCCTTCATAGAATAGGATATCACTGCAACATGGGGGAGGGACCAGAGAGAGGGGGTGCAGAAGGAAGCCTCCTCAATATGACTGAGAGTGAAACCAAAAGGAACTCAGCAGAAAGCAAGTATATTATGAAAATAAATAAGTGCAGTAGTTTTAAAATATCGCAAAGGAGACATGCCTTTAAAACTTGTATTAAAAATCAGTCTTATTATTTTACTGTCTTCTTACTGTTCCATCTTACTGCAGAGCTTTTTAGTAGCAAAATTACCTGCCACACCTTGTGTGGCAATGATAACTTACTGTCTACCTGCATGAATAAATTGAAGACAGCATAGCTGTCTGGTACTGATTGTTAGTCAATGACAAGGAAAAGGTTAAATGATTCAAAAGCTTGTGAACTCCATAGAAAGATATTGAAAGCAAGCATTATAATTTTTATTTCAGTAAGCATCCAATTAATATTGTATTAATGTACTATACAATAAAGTAACATAATATAATAACCCCAAACCTAATGTAACATGAAAATGTACTAGTACATTATCTTGTCTTTTCTCAGTATTAGTTCAGTGTACTGCATTATGGTTCTTCTCTTAATTCCATATACAGATTAATATTATTTAAAAAATATTTTTGGTTTAATGTTTTATCTGTGAATATATTACCAGATTACTCACCTAAAATATTTAGCTAATTTACTAATAGTTTCTCAGCACAATATCAATTACAGCAAGTAAATAAAAATGTGTATAAATTTAAATGTCTGTTTCTTGTACACAGACATATAGAGGATCTCTTACATTTTGTGTTAGAATTTACTGTCTTTTTTCCAATTTTTTTTCCCTCCCTCACAGACACCTATGCATCATCACTTTATGAATACTCAAAGATAACAGAGAAGGAAGCAAACACAGTTTAGCAAATGTTCCCTAACCACTGAGCCTGTCAAACATTTCTGACCACAGTTCTTGCTGGCAGTCAGCCTTCAGCTGTTTAAAAGTGTGACACACAATTTTCCACTCTTCTCTGTAAAATCACATCACTCTTTAAGGTTAAGTTTGTAGCAGAATTATAAAAGTCCTGCCAGCTTTTTTCATGTAACTAGCCCCCCCACTGTCTTGCAAGACCAAAGCCTAAGAACAGTGTTCTTGGAAGATGAAATAACTGCTATATGTGTTCCCAAGAAAATTTCAGAAGATGCTGTCTCTTTTTAAGTAGATGTGGTCACAGTTCTTTCTGAAGAATAAACTAGTCAGATTCTTTTCTTCAGTATAAGTTTTATATTACAGACATTTTCTTTGGTAAGGTAATAAAAGACTTTCAGATCACATTTGATAATATTATTGAATATCTTTACTTAATTACATCTCAAAAGTAGGTAAAAAATAACTATGTTAGGACACACTACTTAGCTTTTTCAGCCATTATTTCAAAGTTTGCTTAAGCTAATGAATATTAACAACCTTCAGAAGATTAGTTAGCATTGGATGAATATTTCCAAAATTGTAAATTTATTTACCCCCCCTTTTAGTTTTTAAACTTAAAAAAAAATGTTTCTTGTCCTTTTATATGTCTTCTGTGAATCTTCTATAATTAAATTTTATTTACATGGTATTAAATACTTTGCTTATTTCTAGTTTCTCTAGGTTGAGGAAAACTTATTTAATATTTTTAGTCTTGTAACTACTTTTTTCAAAATAATGATGTTATAGTTGAAAAATTAAAATGCAGGACCTTGAGAAGTTAAGCTAGTTTTTTGATGTTTGTTGTTTATTTTTCCTAAAAATGGTTTTCTTAAAACAAGAGAAAACTACTTACAGTCAAATTTAAATTAGCATTTCTTGATTGTAACATCTTATTTGTTCCTGAATACCTTTAATTTTGAAATTTACTCTGTTTTTAAAACTTACTGCCTTGGATTTGAGTGAGTGCTGGTTTGGTTTTTTTTTGGTAACAAGTGAGAGGGCTACAGCACTGGCCCCCTGTGAGAAGCTTCTCAAAGCTCCCCCAGCTCCAAGTCAGCTCAACCTCTGCACCAAAACTGAGCCAATCAGCTGCGCCTCTGCGATAACATATTTAAGAAGGGACCTGGCAAGGAGAAGTCAGACTTGTGAGAAGGAGCTGCAGTAGCCGTGTGAACATCAAGGTCAGTGGAGGAAAGGAGGAAGAAAGGAGGGTGGAAGTGTGCCGGAGGAGAGAACCCCCTGTATCCTATGGTGAGACAGCAGGGCGGCCCCCCCTGTCAACCATGGAGATCTATGATGGAGCAGACACTGATTTATGGCCTGTAAGGGGCCTCTCATGGATGACCAAGGTGACCATGCCTGAAGAAGGCTAGGATCTTGTGGGAAAAAGCAGCCCCTGCTGTTGTATTTCAGCACTGGGAGAATTGTAACATGTGGAGGTGTCCAATGCGAGAGGAGCTCAGGAAGGGCTGCAGCCGGTGGGAGGGACTCCAGTTGGAGAAAGTTGGTGTCCCATGCTGGAGCGGTGTAGGGAAACGCTGTGGCCCATGGGTGGGACTCACATGAAGAGAAGGTTTGTGGAGGACTTTCTCCTGTGAGAGGGTGAACACGCTGGAGCAGGGGGAAGAAGTTCCAGAAGCTCCCCTCACTGAAGATGGAGAAAGTGGCAGCACTGACGGCACCCCCTATTCCCTGCCCCTGTGCCACTTGGGGGAGGAGGTAGAGATATCGGGAGCAGAGATGATCTCAGGAAGAAGGGAGGGGTGGGGGGAAGGTGTTCTCAAGATGTGGCAATGCTTCTCACTGTCCTACTCTGTTAAGTGTTGTTGTTAGTGTCTGTAATAAACCTATGTTCTTCTTTTCTTCTCCTAACAAGTTTGCCTTTTGCCCATGACCATAATGGGTGATTTGCCTCTCCCAGTCCTATCTCGAATCCCAAGCCTGGCTTATTTTTCCCTTCTCATCACTGGGGAGGTGGGAGGGAGGAGTGAGCAGCTGTGTGGTGCTCAGTTGCCCTCTGAGCTCAAACCACAACACTTACTTAAAATTATAAACCAGAAAATACATGTTGGTAACATTAATGTCTACTCATCTGAAAACATTGTTTTCCCGTAATAATGTACAAGTGTATTTAAAAACTGCTGAAAGGTTTTTATCCATAGCAAAAAGGAAATGCAAACATTTTGCAGTATGTATATGTTTTATTCTTTCTGTACAACTATGATGTTTTCCTTTTTGTCCATATTCCCTTAGCCAAATACCTATTGTGATGTTATTTTTTTTTTTTTTTAACTAGCCATAATAGCAGATAGGGGTATTAAAGAGGGGCTTTAAGGGCACAGAATCAAATTTGATAACCTAGTAAGTTTTCATGTAGAAGCTGAGAGGGAATATTTAATGTCTAGAGGTCAGAGTGAAACTAGGTATTTAGAGATATGAAAAAACTGGTGACAGGGAAGGCTTCTAATTAACATAAATGTCACATTTACTACTTACAAAAATGCATAAATACAAATAATATATACTTTAGTGCAGAAATTTCCTAAAATACATTTGAAAAGCTCACAAGTAACTACTGTTAATTTAAAACTGAAAAAAACCCTTGATTTTGCTTTAAACAGTACATGTATAATTTCATAGTTTTTCAGTGAGAGGTGTTACCCGTCTATCTACCCAGTGTATGTAGCTGACACATGCAGTTTCAGAGGGAAAAGGAAGTGAAATACTAAGGTTATTTTTTTGACTCAATAGAAAATAAATTTTACACATTTATTGTGAATAATTTGTAAACAGCCTAAAGTTTTGTTTGCTTAAGATATATGGCTAAGTCCTAACCATAAATATTTTGAATCTTTGCAGATAATTTACACACTGTTGGAAGAAAAATAAGTCAAATTAAATATGAATAATAAACAAAACTGTCATCAATTGGTGAAGAATAAGAAAATAAGTAAATAGAGATGCTAACCAAAACATAGTATTTTGCTCATTGTGCATTGTAACTCTTTTAAGATTCTTCTTCCTCAACTGTCACAGAAGTCAAAAAAATAAAAAAATGAACAAGACCATCTGTAGACAGTGAAGTAGACCAGACCAGAGGGTGGCAGTCAGTGATATGAAGTGGGAGACCAGTAACTAGTGGTGTACTCCAGAGACAAATAATAGGTCCAGTCCCATTCTACATCTTCAATAATGATCTGGAAAATAGCCAAGTAGAGGAGGTGGAGCCTTGGCTGCAATTACCTGCATGAGACAGGATGGTTTGAGATCCTGCAGTGTTTAAGATCTTGAAGTGAAAAGAACAAGTAACCTAAAGCCCTAAACAAAGACCACAGGCTTCATGAGGGTAGATATCTGCTTTTTCAGGGAAGTGGCAATCATGATCCCATCCATGGCAACTCTAAAGAACAAAGGGGATCAGGAGAATTGATTAGTATTTGAATGCGGAGCCGGGGATGAACGACACGCCGAGACGGGTTCAGTGTGGGTGATAGAGCATCAATCAGTGTGAGTCTTTATTGGTCCAGGGTACATATAGTTATACAGACAATGATAATTATTATGCCTACTAGTCACTAGCTGATTGGCTTAAGCTCTAAAGGTTGTATTCGCACGGTCCACCTACTTGCAGTTAGCTTACAGCACAAGCTTCTCATAACACTAAGTTTCTCATGCTACTATTTCTGATTCCTGTTGACTTGTTTTCAATACACGACAGTACCGTAACACAGTGTTTCTCAGACCACCGTTATCATAACACTGGGTTTCTCAGACCACTATTCCTAATTCCCCTTAACCTGTTTTCGACACACCACGGTACACAGGGCTGAAGCATCCTTGACATTCCTCCTGCATCAGCAGCTGCGAGCAGCTGCAGGCAAACCCTAGTGAGGCCCAGCATCAGCAGCTAGAGCAGGCTCTGATCATACAATTGCTCGGTGGGCTCAGGACCCTTGTCTCTGAGCCATTCTCCAACAATTCCCCCTTTTTCTTTTTGTAGGAGCAGAACCTGCCCTAACGTTCATTCAAAGATTTTCTTAATACATGAGAAGGCACAACTTAAGCATGGAAGCTTACAATGTGTTGGCTAAAGGCACTTATCACGCACCTGGAAGTGCTGTGATAGGTCTGCATTGTTAGTACGCGTGAACAAACTAAATCTACTTTGTGGTTAGTGCATCCAGGCATTCAAACAGGGAGGAAGCACTAGATTGACTTCCTCTTTCTTGCCCTTCCAGGTGACCTCAAGGGCAGGCTTACCACGTGGCAGTTTTCTGATCAGAGACCCAGCCTGGATTGTCCAAACCCTGTAGGATCAGTGCATAACCCTGATCCCCGCCCCCCAAAAAAAATTCCTACCAGGTTTTCCCCCTTTTTCTTTTTTAGACAATCCAGACTCCTTTTAACGTTTGAATCATAGCATTCATAAAGCATTTCCACACAGACCCCAATACCATCATGACTATCATAATGACAATCAGCATTGCCAGTCTGTGAATCAACAAAGCTTTCAGCCACCCAGTAATTACCAAGCTTTGTAGATTTAGAACCATCATCAGTCCATTTTCCAAATTCCCAAGTCTCATAACCAGTCTATCAGTCCATGTCCCAATCTTATTCAGTCTTATGTAGCAAGAAAACCATCCTTACAGTTTTAAAAGTGTCAGCAATTGTAACAACAGAGTATGCAATACAGAATGTAATACAGGTTTCACCATGCTATGTTCTAAACATTGCAACAAACCCACAACATACAATGAACCTGATACTACATGAACAAGTTTTTAATACCAGTGTTGATGTTGAAACACCCAAATGACAGTTCAGAGTTGTAAAGTTCGTAAGGAGTCTCCAGACCCCCCGAGAAGAATCTTGTGATCTTGAGTTCCCAGGTGTCCCCCATTCGTTGTCACTACCGGGCAGCCCAACGCTCCAGCAGCATGCCTGTCCACTTTTAACAAGGCATCACGAATCACCCCACTCCATCGGGACTGAGCTAAAAGCGGAGCTGGTTCTGATAAAGGTGAAGGGAGTGGGTGTGGTAGGGGCTGCCGGCAGCGCTTCCTCTTCTTGTAATTGTAAATGCAGAGTTCTGTTCTGTAGCTCAACTTCTGTAATTTTCTTTCAAGTTCTTGGACTTTGTCACTGTCCCTTACCAATGTGTGACCCTGTTGCTTTAATTCGGACAGAGCCGACGCTTTTCTCTCTGAGCCAGATGCTGACGCGCTGTCAGGGGCGGAACCATCCGAAGGGTGGGGGGGCGGGCAGAGTTTATGGTGGCACGCCGCTCCCCCCTGTCCCCCCGCGCCGCCTGATTACTCTGCCGCTTCTTGCGCGGTGGAGCAAACAGGAATACTTGGTGACATGTCCTTAATAGAGCAGAGCTGTTGATTATACCTGAAGAAGGTGGCTAATCGTGACGGACGGTTGGTTTCGGCAGGGACCGGCGGAGATGGTACAGCGCCGACAGCCGCCATAGCAGCAGCAGCTACTTTCTTTTCTGCTGGCATCTCCCTCAGGGTTTTTACGATCGTTCGCCAGACCACCCCTTGCTGTCGTGCTTCACTGCCTTTATTGCCTCCAGTGATAGTCTCGTCCCAAAATAAATCACCTACTTCGCGCCACTCCTGTTGGCTACATATTAGCGAGGGGCCATCGTCCCTCTGCCCCTCCGCCTCTGAGGTAGGGGGGGGTGTGGGGGGACATGACTGTAAAGATACTGGGGGGGGGCTGGCCTCCGGACTTTCCCTATTCACATTAACTGTAACTGGCCCTCCTGTTGATGGTACAGGAATACGATCACTGTCAAAAAGAATAGATCCGGATGCCTCACTATCTGGGGTAACAGTGGAACTTTCCCCCCCCAACTTTGCAGTTGCCACAGCTGCAAGGTTCTTTTCAAGCTGACACCGCTTACTATTATTCACCACCTCCCGCCATGGTTTCATCATTTTCCTTGCAGCTTTATCCTCGTCTATTACCAAATCCCACAAAACATCACCTAATCGTCTCCACTCCTCGACATCAAAAAGAGAATTAGGATCCTGAAAACATCCTTTGACCCGTCCTAATGCTACTAAACCCATGAGTGATTTTATACAATCCACTCCCCGCTTTTCTAAAAAGCACTGTAATAAATCCAGGGCTACCTCCTGTTCCATCTTGTCAACCTGGTGCTCCTTGTTTAAGGCACTTCTGGTCCTGTGCTCCCTGGATAAGACACAGTACCGTTACTGCTGACCCACCCCTGATTAAGGCACCGTCGGCCCTTTGCTCCCTGCTTAAGGCAAAAAAAAAAAAAAAAAAAATACTCCCGCCGGCCTGTGCTCCCTGTTTAAGGCACTAAAAATACTCCCGCCGGCTTGTGCTCCCTGTTTAAGGCACTAAAAAATACTCCCGCCGGCTTTTGCTCCCTGTTTAAGGCACTAAAAATACTCCTGCCGGCCTGTGCTCCCTGTTTAAGGCACTAAAAATACTCCCACCGGCCTGTGCTCCCTGTTTAAGGCACTAAAAATGCTCCCGCCGGCCTGTGCTGCCTGTTTAAGGCACTAAAAATACTCCCGCCGGCCTGTGCTCCCTGTTTAAGGCACTAAAAATACTCCCGCCGGCCTGTGCTCCCTGTTTAAGGCACTAAAAATACTCCCGCCGGCCTGTGCTCCCTGTTTAAGGCACTAAAAAATACTCCCGCCGGCTTGTGCTCCCTGTTTAATGCACTAAAAAACTACCCCCTTTGATATGTTGCTGATGCTCCGTGACTAAGGCACCAGTTGCAGCTCTTGCCATCAGCCCTTGCAGAGAGCGACCCTCTATCTCGGTTCAGCTCCTCGGAACGACCTGTCGGAGGCCCACTGTCCGATCGTGCTTGATTCGGCTAGGCGCTGTTGTCTCTGATATTTCCCAGCGTTTGTTTCTGCCGCCGCTGTATGCAGCACCTTTCTGTGTCAGCTTCCGTCGCCCCTCTGCGTCAGTTCTGGCGCCCCCCCGCTTCCACTTCCGGGGCCACCCTGCGCTCGCCTCCAGCGCCCCCTCGCGTCCGCCCCCGGGGCCGCTCAGTGTCCACCTGTGGCGTCCCTTCGCGTCCACCCCCGGGGCTGCCGCAGTCGGCTCCTTACCACGTCAGTTCCGGTGTCTTTCTGCTTCCGTTCGTGGGGCCACTCACTTCTGGTCTCGGGGCCACTCTGCTTCCGCTCTCCGGGGCCGGTCACCTCTGTTCTGCGGGGCCAGTCTGCCTCTGCTCTGCGGGGTTGGTCACCTCCACTCTAGGGGCCGCTCCGCCTCTGTTTCTCGGGGGCCTGTCCAGCCGGCTTCTCTCCACATACTCCCCCTGGGCTGCCGGGGCTGGTGCCTCTCCGTCTCAGCTTGTGGACCCTGAACGCTGCTGTATTTGGTGTTTCTCCGGGTCCGTTCTCAAATTCCTCGGTCGTTGCTGTTTTTTTTGTTTTTTTTTTTTTTTTTTTCTGGGTCCGCCGCTCCGTCTGTTATTCTTTTATGCAGGTCCCTGTTCGGGCGCCATCTAGCGGAGCCGCGGACGAACGACACGCCGAGACGGGTTCAGTGTGGGTGATAGAGCATCAATCAGTGTGAGTCTTTATTGGTCCAGGGTACATATAGTTATACAGACAATGATAATTATTATGCCTACTAGTCACTAGCTGATTGGCTTAAGCTCTAAAGGTTGTATTCGCACAGTCCACCTACTTGCAGTTAGCTTACAGCACAAGCTTCTCATAACACTAAGTTTCTCATGCTACTATTTCTGATTCCTGTTGACTTGTTTTCGATACACGACAGTACCGTAACACAGTGTTTCTCAGACCACCGTTATCATAACACTGGGTTTCTCAGACCACTATTCCTAATTCCCCTTAACCTGTTTTCGACACACCACGGTACACAGGGCTGAAGCATCCTTGACATTCCTCCTGCATCAGCAGCTGCGAGCAGCTGCAGGCAAACCCTAGTGAGGCCCAGCATCAGCAGCTAGAGCAGGCTCTGATCATACAATTGCTCGGTAGGCTCAGGACCCTTGTCTCTGAGCCATTCTCCTACAATTCCCCCTTTTTCTTTTTGTATGAGCAGAGCCTGCGCCAACGTTCATTCAAAGATTTTCTTAATACATGACAAGGCACAACTTAGGCATGCAGGCTTACAATCTACTGGCTAAAGGCACAGGACCCTTGTCTCTGAGCCATTCTCCAACATTTGAAGACAAGTTCCTCCAAGCACAAGAACAAGTCACCCTGGTCTATGAGGCATAGTAGAAGGCCAGCTTTGCTAAACATGGAAGTCCTCCCTGTACTCAAACACAAACATTATGTACATGGGAAGTAGTAGCAGGGCAGACTATCAAAGATAAGTACAGATGAAATCTCAAGCATGTAGGATAAAATTACAGCCAAAGCTCTAATGAAGCTGAAACTGGAGAGGTATGTTAGGGGCAAAAACAAAGGACTCTACAGATATGTCGGCAGCAGAAGGAAGACTCAGGAAAATGTTGCCCTGTTGCTGGATAGAGCAAGTAATCTAAAGACAAAAGAAGTAGAAAAGCTAGAGGTTCCCAGTGCCTGCTTTGCCCTGCTCTTTACTAACAAAGTCTACTTTCAGACATCCCAGGTATCTCTACCTAGTCACAAAGTTTGAGAGATGGGAGTACTATTCACGAGAGAACAGGATTGAATTAGGGATGATTTAGGTAAATTGAACATACATCAGTCCACAGGGTGAAAGGGATGTATCCAAAAGTGATGAAGGAGATGGCCAATGTCATTGCAAGGCTGCTGTATATCATCTCTGAATGTGAATGGCAGAGGTCTGCAAAGCCCAGAAAAAGACATATGTGCTGGAATGCCCCATACAGGTCCGTGCTGCACTCTACTAGATAGCATGAAAGTGATAGCATCGCTAACTGTCAGGAGAAGATACATGGTTTAGTTTGTTACATATGATAAAAGGCACCATGCACAGGAGGAAGAAACTCTCCATGGATGTGATTTGTGTAGTGTGACATGGGAATTTATTTGGATTTTGTCTGATGCTGCTCAACAGTGGGGCTCTCAGAAACTGATGGCTCATGATTTTGTCCCTATTTTAATTCCTATTTCCATCTTACTATTGACACAATTCTGATTCACTATTCACTGTCAAGTTTTTCTTTTTGAGGTCTGGAAAGAACCCTGCACCCCACCCAACTCCCTGGTTCAGAATACATGGTCACAATCAGAAATCATTTCAGCCATTTATTAAATCAGTTGTTAAAATTAGAACTGTCTTCCTTCCAACTAAATGGGGTTTTTAAACTTTTAAGGTGCCCGAGACTATAAGAAATATATAATAAAACAATAGGGCAGTACACTTGCTAAAATTATTAATGGCTAGCACATCAGCTTAACAAATGAGGTAGAAGAAGTAAAAGAATAAGAAAATTGGGATTCTAATTTTGGTTTTGAGTAGGTGTAATGGTCTATATAGTTAATGTCTCAAACATTAAATAAAAAACTTTGATAAAGAAGACCATTTCTATGGAAAAAACAGGGTTGTACAAACAAAGATTGGAAGAATCAGCTAGAAAGGAAGGTTCCACGGAGGTGAGACCACACTTTTCTGAGGCTGGAGTTCCCTACCTTGAGTGACTCCATAAAGAGCTAACAGAGAAGCCATTTTCACAATGCATGCACAAAGAAAGATCAGACACTGGTCATACACACAGGATGGGGAAGTAACTCCCTGACAACCCCCAAACCTACCAACCATTTCCAAAAAAATGAAGGAACAAACTACACATGCACCAAAGCCAAATGGGATTCTAGAGGCATAGGCTGTGCATGACGCCTAGTAAGCCTAATGAGTCCGAGTGCTTACCTGAAGGAGGGACAAAGAATTATAAAAAGACATGAATCATATCCCCAGGTAGTGTGCTTCTCTGGAACGGGACACCTATGCTGACTGGACCAATGCGGGAACCAGGACTGGTGAAATCCTTTATTTTTGTTTGTTTATCTTTCTCTCTCTCTCTCTCTTTTCTCTCTTATTCTCTGTCCTTATATCTCTAAATTTATGGCAAGGCTTGTCGGGCCATGTTTAAGACTTGTCAGGGCATGTATGGCTTATTGGTATATGTTGTAAGATTTGTGGTTTGTCAATGTATGTTAGAAGGTCTACTGCTTGTTGCAAGGGTTGAAAGGCTTACTGACAAAGTTTCACACCAATTTCTATTGTGAGCAAATAAAAATTGAGTTTTGTGAATTAAAGAATCCCTGGCGTCATTTCACCTTAATCCTGATTTAGGAATCAGCGAATCTGAGTTGTCATCACACGAAATTGGGACATGACAGTAGGAATTTCAAAATATAATTATTTTATTTGGGTCATTCAGAGAAAAATGGATTAATGCTAAAATATCCCCTAGAATCTGGCAATATAGACTGATATAAAAATTAGATTAGATATATTTTTTAATTAATACTGTCATACTTGTATTCCCTGAATCAAATGTATGTTAGCTACCTCTTACTGTTGCTAGAAATGGATATTTGAATAAAGTGTGTGTGGAATATCTAACATTTATACAAATAACATTCTCCTCATCAAAACAAAAATAGCTCTGTATGGATATATTTATCTGTATTCATATTTTAAAATATTAAATCTCATTGATAAAAAGAAAAAGTGGTTGATGATATATTTAATAAGTTTAGTCTTTGAATAATTTCTCCATCAAGGGTACTGTGTTTTATATCAGCATCAAATGCTTAATAGTAGAGCAAGGTTCCTGCAGGCTCAGATCTGTTGCTCTGGACATCCGGAATATGCGATGAACAACATGAATGCCTTAAGCCATCTTTTTATGCCCATTAAAAGCATGGTGAATGGCTGACAGGTAGGACATTGAAATCTTGTAAGGACACGCTCAAGGCAAATTCTCAGCTGTGTGGTACCAGCTCTACAAAGTGGGAAACTACAACTAAAGACCACTTGTTATAGCAAAGATTGTGCACCATTGCCTTGAGAGCCTTTGAACAAACTTGTAGGGGCAGAATGACTGTGTGCTGTACTACTGCTCTATAGAAATGCAGGCATAGTTTGTTTAAGAAAAAACATCTGTGGCATTTGCAACTGTTAACAAGCTGTGACAATCTGACTGATTTTTCATCAGCCAAGCGATAAAACAGGGAATCCTCAGTTATTAAAAAACCCCCATACTCATGACATGTTTTTTACAAAAATTTTCCCATTGTAAACATATTAAATTACAATCCTCTGAGTTTAAATAGAGCCCTATCTATCAATCCTTTGCAAACCTAACTCTCAAGATTTCAACTGAGTTCTACTCATTAAGCTCCCTGAAAACAAACTGAAAGATCTGCAGTTTTGAAAAAGGTTGGAAACACAGGCATTAGTCTGAAGATATTCAGCTATTCAAGATGTGCACTGCTTTATGTTTACACTGGATTCTATGCCATAAGAGTTTGTATTTTAAAGTGTATTTGCAGATGGCATTATTATTTTTACTGTTAATTTCAGTTCTATAAGTTTTCTTTCAAACAACTGAATATACATTGACACTACTTTAAAAAAAAAGTTTAAAATTTTGAACTTCTTAAAACTATATTTTATCTAAGGGAAGAGCAGTTGATTTATTTCATAGTATCTATGATCTGTGTAACTTTTCTATATTGGATATCTTTTAGCTAAATCCAGAAGAGAGATTAAACATGGCAAGAACAATATTTTCTCTACATTTAGGTTTAAATTTTCAGTCTCTTAGATCTCAGTGAGCAAAATAGATGAAATTTATCCCTTATGGAGCAAATAATTAAAAATATTAATATAATAGAGAGATATAGTGAAGCTGATTATTGTTAGCAATGAGAAGGGGAGGTGTATATACAGTGGAAAACAGATCCTTGAACATTAATGTCATGCTATTTGAGAAAAAAATGTGATGCTATTTGAGAAAAGATTTCACATGTTAGTGTATCATTTCCGGAAACCTAATTAATGCTGGAGTATTATGCAATCAGAAAAGCTCCAAAAAATATCTACCACTTTTCTTTCATGTCTCATACTTACCAGTGGTCAAGATTTTCAGTTAAGTTTGAAATTTGGCAGGGAAGTCTGTAGGCTTGGTCCCTGGATTAGATATTATTAGATTACTAAAAGTGATGCTCAGACTTTGAATGTTTGGATTTGTTTGAAATGTTTTACTACAATTAGGTAGATGCATACAAGCAACAATTCCCTGGGGCATTTTGGCAGCTGAGGGGATATATATTATTTTTGAAAGAAGCACAGATAGAATTAAATGACTTGTTCAACTAATGTAGTACTTAGATTTAGGAATGTTGATTTTCCTGTGAAAAAGTATGTGTTTCAGCATGAGTTTGAAAGGCACAGGGGCTTTCCAACTTGGAAAAAAACAAAACCAAACAAAACTTAAACCTTTTTTTCCTGGTCCAAAATGGATTTTTTTTCTTTTTAAGAATTAATTTTATTGGAAATTTAAATATGGACTAAAATACCTCTAGTAGTCCAGGAATAATTAAAAATGATACTATTCTGTTTGTATACATATAGAGGTGTAAAGGAGAAAAGATTGAAGCTATTATATATTTGTCCAAACTCTTTAAGTAATTTATTATTACCACCCTGTTAAACTTCAAAAATTTTTAAGCTTTATCTCTATAATTAGTAACGAGCTTGTAGTAGCTGAAGACCTAAAAAGGAAACAAGTTTATATGCAAATATGTACTGAGTGCAGCAGCCTTTCATATTTGTGTTATATCATGGAACAGTTCACCAAGGAGTATAATTTTGAGCTGCTTTTTAAATATTATTTAATTTTTGTATTTATTTCCTGTGATTCTTATAGCTTAAAGTAGCAAGTTTACCACTGTTTACAAAACCACAGCTACTCTGGGTATGCCTATTTATTCCAAGTCAGTGCTAGACCAGGTAATTTCCACAGTGCTTGTTTTATTTCAGCTTGTTTGTCACTATTCTCAAATTAGATCGACTCTCCTTTTTGAAAGCAAAGCTTTTTAACCTTGCAGATCTCATCCCCAAGTTAAAGCTCAACTGTTTTCTATAACAGTAAAATGCTTTGGTAGGCTTCTTCCCTACAGAGAAACAGTCTGCTCCAAGAGCATCACTCCAGACAAGTAATTTACTTTTATAAACATTATAAATAAAGCAGAAATAGAGGAAAATATCTCAAAAAAACCCTACAACATGTCTTCCTTTACAGCACCCTGGTTGGGTTATTTTATTTCTTGCAGAAGGTCTACAAGCTGTTGCAGTTGGCTATCTGTGGGAGGTCCTCAAGCTGTTCATGAAGAATTTAGGTAAGTAAAATTACAAGTATTTTTCCCCTTCTCACTAGTAGAAGTACAAGTTAAGATGTTTCTACAGAGAGTTACTTAACCACCTGCATATTTTTAAAATATTTGTTGGTGATTTTATGACTATATAAAGGTGGTCTTCCCCACAAGAGGGCAAACCAAAATGTTTCTGATCTGAATTCACCTGTCGATTAAATCATATTCATGCATAAATGTGTTTTCAGTATTCTGGGTTTGTGTGCATGGCAGGGATTTTTGGTAGCAGGGGATTGGGCTACGGCAGTAGCCCCCTGCGAGAAGCTTCTCGAAGCTCCCCCAGGTCCAAGCTGGGCCTACCTCTGCAGCAAGGCTAAGCCAATTAACTGTGCTTCTGCAATAATGTATTTAATAAGGGGAACCTGGGAGGAGGAGCTGGAGTTGTGAGGAGGAGTTGAGAGAACATCTGTGAGAAAGCCGAGGTCAGTGGAAGAACAAACGAGGAAAGTAGGGGAAGTGCATCAGTGCAGAGTCCCCCCTGTATCGTGTGTTGAGACAGCAGGGCTGCACCCCCCCCACCGATGGAGGGCTATGGTTGAACAGATGCTGACCTGAAGCTTGTGGAGGACCCAACACTGAAGCAGAAGACTAAACCTGAAGGAGGCTGGGACTCTCTGTGAAGAAAAAGCCTACGCTGTTGTAATTTGGTGCTGGGAGGACTGCAACATGAGGGAGTGACCCACACTGGAGCAGCCAGGGAAAAGCTGTGGCCCATGGGAAGAGCTCATGTCATGTGGAGGAGTGTCTCCTGTGGGAGGGGGAACCATGATGGAACAGGGGAATATGAGGAATTCCTCCCTCCCCCAGGGGAAAGAAGCATCAGTACTTACCAAAACCCTCCCATTACCTTCCCCCTGAGTTGCTGGGGGAGAGGGGGTGGAGATATTGGGAGCAGAACTGAGCCTAGGAAGAAGGGGTGGAGGAAAGTTGTTTTTAAGATGTGGTAATGCTTCTCACTGTCCTACTCTGTTAAGTGTTGTTGTTAGTGTCTGAATTGATGTTCTTTTTTTCTTCCCCTAATGAGACTGTCTTTTGCCCATGACTGTAACGTGTGAGTCATCCCTCTCTGTCCTTATCTCAATTCCCAAGTCTTTTGCTTCATTGTCTCCTTCTCAGTTCTGGGAGTGGAGGGGGGGGGATTGAGCCATCTGCGTGGTGCTCAGTGGCCCTCTGAGCTCAAACCATGACAAATAACATAATGACATTTATCAAGAATAAACAAAAGGCCCTTAACTGTGTAGTTTGCTTTGATAACAGAATCATTTCATATTGCTGTTATATGGTTGGTGTCAAATATACACCCTGATCCCATATAGAAAATGAGGAGGCATTTTTGTTTTTTTCCAATGTAAGTCCATGAGTGAAAAGATGAAAGGAAGAAACAACAACAAAAAAAAATCATTACAATTGTATGGATAAAAAGAGATGTGAAGAAATTAAATCTGATAAAAGCTTGCATTCATTTACAGGCTAGGTTGGTAATGGTAACTATGGATATACTAAAAGATGCACATGTAATAATCCTTGACAGATTAATTAAAATGTATGCTATTTAATGTTGTTAAAAACCAAATAGATTAATAGCAGGTTGACAGACTTAACTTTAAGGCAGTGATTAGTAGGGAACCACATCTAAATAGGATGCTTTAAGTAGAGTTCTGGGGGAATCATTAGCAAATAAGTATCTAGGAAGAAAATTTTTTATGTTATCCTAATTTATAGTATTTTGAAAGTCAGATCCCCAAAAGACCCCCAGAAACTGACTCATCAGTTGAAAAAAATGCATAAGAGATTTAAGACAAAAAAATTTGGTTTATCAAAATTTTTATAAGAAATGTATTTACACAGTAAAAGAAATACATTGGATACGATCAAGGTATTTAAATATCTTTTTCTCCAGAAGAAAACCAGAAGCATATCAACAACTGTATGGAGAGAGAACCCAAACTAAGTTTCATATAAAATATATCACACATTTTAAGTACTGAACAATGAAAATGAAGTAAAATAAAATATTAATAGAGTAACACCTTCATTTTCCTGTAATTCAGAGAAAAGGGGAGCATTTTTCTGGAAGATGCACTACAGCAAAACATACCTTATTGAGCTCAGTACCAGTGATAACTGGAGAAAGGCAATAGCTTGTGGTATGAAGCTCTTCATATTGTGTGACCCAGTGTGATATTGTAGCTTTGAATTCTTTATGAAAATAATGGCTTGGATTTAGAATAACAGAGTGTGATGCATGATATTTAAAAAAAAAAAAAAAAAAAAAAAAAAAAAAAAAAGAAAGAGCCAAACAAACAAAACTCCTAAGAAAGAATAGTAGGCTTTGACCACTGAGAGGTATGGTATTCTCCATGGATGTAATAACACTACTCTCAGTTGTTGGATATCTAGGCTGTTAGATGTTCAGATTTATCCCAGGTAGGTAAATACCATTAATTAATACACTTTCCTCTGAGTAAAAAGGATGGGAATATATATCTCCATAAGTATACAAAATAAATATAAAATCTTTTCCTTTGAAGTAAAATAGCAAAATCCTTTATTATTCAAGAAAATTAACAAATTAATCAGCTCAGCATGACCCTTAAACTTTATCAATGTGCAACTAATCCTGTTGGACAAATACTCTGATACATAAAGAAATCTTTCTCTAAAAAATCAAGTGCAAAATTAATGTTTATTAATGTGCTAATAAACATTTTATGTTGCTAATAGATTCAGTACTACTATAGAATTAATCTCTTTTAATTTGAAATAATTTTCTCATTGTAGAAAAGCTGTAAAGTATTTCTGACTTTTCAAATGGCTTACAATTTGTTGTTGATACATTAGGAAACTGCTATTTTTTTAATGAAAAGAAAAAACAGAAGTTATTTTTTTAGTCTTTAATGGTTTATTCTGGCAAATTTATATATCAGTATCACTGACTACAAAAATTTAACCATATATTGGGCCATATGCACTGTAACACTATTTAGTTCCCCTGAGGCTACTTTAAAGTTACATGCTGTTGATTGAAATCTTGACTATATAACTCCAGTCATGCATTCATGAAGTCCATGTAGAGAGATCAGAAGGGCAGAGTTACACCTGCAGTATCCTGGCATTTTTTAGACTGAGACAAGAAAACACTTGTGTACAACTTTTTGCTACAAACATGGAAAAAATATTTATTTAAATTACCTATTACTTTCAGTTAATTAAATTTTACAGAAATTGTTCATCTAGAGCAGAATTATTGCTGATTTGCAGTTTGGCTCTCTTCTTCTGTTCAGTATTTTAGCTATAATAATATTTACTTGTTTAGGAACCAGGCCAAAGTGTTTATCAGACTATAGAAACCGATTTTGATGTTTTGGGGGTTTTTTTAACTTTTATGGATTGGGATGCCCAAAGATTGTCCTGAGCAGACTGAATTAATTTGCCAAGTAATTCAGAGATGATCATAGTTTTGCTAACTGCATTAAATGACACTTAGTATTTGGACTGGTTTTCATTCTCTCTCCTGTTATGTCAAATGATGGACAACTTAATTCAAAATTTTCCAGGTACATATATCAAAGATAAAATTGCTTTGACTTCAAAAAGTACACCGTAATGGTTACCATGTTGTCTAAAGCTAAGAACACCTCACAGTCACAGAGGTTTTAGACTGGTTTCAGCAAGAGACCTACATTATCAGGTCAATGCCTATCACTTATGCAGTTATTTGCTTTTACTCTCCACTTCCCCTTCTCTCATGTTCTGTTTGTCTTTTATTTCTACTTACTTCCCCAGACAACCTTCTATTGATGATACAGCAATACACATGCAACCAAGGGACTAAAAAAATAGATCAATTTCTTAAGAAATTGAATACCTCATATTATCCATTATGTCAAAAAAGAGAGAACCAGTATAGAACACAAGGGGTTGAACTGAACAGGCTTATGCTGGCAAGTATCAATCCAGTCACTCTTCAGAAAAATGCAGTAGATAGTAGTAGGATTCACTATTCTACACAGGGAGCTGTCTGATGTCAATGGCAATGGGCTCAAACTGAAACAGAAGGTTCCATCTGAACATCAGGAGGCACTCTTTTACTGTGAGGGCTACTGAGCACTGGCATAGGTTTCCCAGAGAGGTTGTGGAGTCTTCCATGGACAGTATAAAGTGCAAGAACTTCATTATATTCAGTACAGTTAATAATTTCTTCTTGAGTTAGCACACAAATTTGAAGGGAGGTATTTAAGAACAAAATGCAAATATAACATTTTCCAGTACCTATAGATGGATCTTCTACACTTCTGTGTAAAACATATTGGACAGTTTCTCTACCTGAAAAATAGGTAATTTACTTTCATTGCTTTCAATTTATTATTTACTTTCTGACCTATCTTTCTAGAAGGTACTTTCAGTTCTTATCTTGGTGATTTATTAAAGGTTTGGTTTAGAGGCTTGCAGCAAACCTTGACAGAACATTCAATTTAAGCTCACTTGAACCCTGTCATATTTCCATGGTTTTCAATATTTCCATCATTGCCAATGAATATGTGATTTATTTCAGAAAGGTTACTTTAGTGCATCAGAAATTTTAAAATATTTTGAGAGGAAATATTATCTTCAGCTATCTGGGAATTAAATAGCTTAATAAAACATAGTAGAAATGGGTAGAAACTGACTTCTTATTGATTTTTAAATTTAAAAAAGCATCAAAACCCCAAACTATTTCACAAGAAAAAGAAAAATAAATAGAACCAAATGCAAATTTTTAAATCAACCAAACTTAACAGGTAAAATAACTTTTACAAATATATACTAATTTGCATTTTTGTAATTCAGCAGTTCACTGAATAACATCTTTTGTGGCCATTCATCATAATCATTCTCAATGTCAGGCAAGAGCTAGAAAGAGAGAATATCAGCAGCAGCCTAGTGGTTAAGGTGTTTTGTTGGATTTGGAAGCCCTGAATTGATTTCCTCTCATTCTAACCTTGCATGCTCCTAGACATGTCCCTTGACTGTACTCCACAAAGTGAGAAAATCCATTCTACAGTTATTGGTCACTGCTAAAGGTGATTATAAACTTTCCAACCAACCTTCTAAAATAATTAATACCTTTGTCTTGTTTTCTTTTCTAAACGGTCCTGCTGATTCCTTACTATGAAGTCTTATTCCTGTTTTAATTTTAAATATTTTGGAAGACTTCCATCTAATGGCAAAAAGAAGAACAAATTGTATTCCTCATTAGAAATCTGAAAAAGGTTTTTGACCTTTAGTCTTCTTGTTTGTCTTCTAAGGTTAAAGTTTACTGACTCATATAATAATTCAACAATTCAAGGTGGTGTTATGGACTATTTTGTCAATGATTCACAAATTAAAGACTCGTTAAGAATTTTCTGACTTAAGATATAACAGATAAAATAGAGATATTATGAGCAATCATGTCAGCTAACAGTGATGCTCCACTGAGATTTCACAGGAAAAGAACAGGAGAAAATCAAATAAAATCTTATATCTGATTAAAAACAAATAAAATAACTAGAACATATTTCTAGCTTCACAGTGAGGATATGCTTGTCCTGATATCCTACAACTAAACAGAAAATATCTGAACTCTCATCATATGACTTTGTAATTCCTGCTAGACATGTGGATAGGTTTTGGGACTTGATACTTAAATTCTGAGAGAAGTTGCTGCAGATAGTAATGAACACTCTGGAAAATCTGGCTCTCAAACTCGTTATAAACCTGAGCTTTTGCCCTCTGTTTCTGTGTTTTCACAGATAATCAGTTTACCCCAAACTGAATTCCTTCCTCAGTGAAGATTGTGTGTATTGAGGATCTGTACTTTAACAAGTGAGATTATATCAAAGATTGACTCTTGTTAATTACAAGTTTCATGCTGCCAGAGTTCTCTGATAATTTTGCCAGAATAGATGGAGATTTTTGTAATTTATTTTTTATATACTCTTACCATTAATATTAATCAAACTTCATAGGGTAAATGAAAAAATTTATAACAATTTTTCCCAGTCTATTCAAATGATTAATTACTGCAAAATTCCAGCTCAGTTTCTGTAATCTTTTTTAAATTCAGAATTCTCTTAGATGAAAATAAATCAACTTCCGGTGGTTTACACCTTCAATGTAAAATATATGGAATACTGATTGTAAAGTGTGTATATGCGTGTATCTTTGCACAAATTTAGGTGTGGGATATATTTACCTGTTTAAAAAATCTGTGTTATATCCTTTCACATCTATGAAGAACTCATGATATAGATTAATTGGCTTCTGAAGTAAATAACATTTCAATTTAGAGCCCAAATCTATGGTCCTGTATGCTCAAGCATGTTAAGAAGCAAAGCAAAAAGCAAAACAGTTGTGTATTTCTCAGCATTCAAAAGTGATGGCAATGAGTCCTCCTGCTTTACTAATTTTTTGTCTAATGTGCACCCTAACATCAAAAAGTAAGAAGGTTCTTTGGGTTTAAATCTTTCAAATAATATATACAGATGTTCAAATTGTCTCCTACAATAACATCAGGTTGTATATGCCACAAAATACTAATTACAACCTAGAGGAAAAATTCTTTACAAATTGACCTCATAGATTTTGCTTAAGGGTTTGAAACTAACAATCCTTTGCAGTTTATGATTAACTGTATGCATAAACGAATAATAATAAAATGGTTACATATTTTCTGAGGTTTACTAGCATCACTATATATGAAGAATAATGTATTATTTATAACTTCTATTCTGCTAACATAGGGTAACTCAGGATACAAAATTTAATTTCAGTGCCTGTATTTGAAAGGAATAATATGTATTCTTTAGAGTTCAACTCTCCTACAGTGCACATCCAAAACTTTTGGTGTTTTTTATTCCTTATTGAATAAATATATATTAGGAGAAGAAAGAACAAGAAGATTCTGTGACCAGTACATCTAAATTTTAAATACTCCTCTGTGATAAATTCCTGCATTTAAAAGAAATATATATTCATAGAAATCAAGTTTGCTATATCATTTATTGTAAAAAAAAAAAAAAAAAAAAAAAAAAAAGCCATGAAGTAAAGAACTTACTAATGTCAAACATTTTTTCATTGAAACATATAATTTCTGGAGCCAAAAGGAAACTGCTTAGAAAATTGTGCACGTTCAGTAAAACTTACAAGAAGCAATGATGTTATGCTGAAAAGAGAAAATTGGCTTACCTTAATCCACAAAGAGTAAAACTGAATCAACAGGACATATGTGTTTGAATCATAGCTGGCCACTTTTGAAAAGTCTTTTTTTTCTATGGTACTCTATGAACTAACAAGAGTTGTTCTCATAAATAAGAAAAGTTAACTTATATTTAACTAATATAATAAAATGGCATTTTATTGTTTTGACTGGATATTATTAATAATAATTATAATTATTTATAATTTTTTATTTTTATTTTTTAACATTTAGTATATTATATGGGGATATTTAAAGGAACTAAATGAACTTTAAGATGGACAGGTAAAGTTGCAAAGTAAAATCTGCATTAACAATGTAACAATCTAAAGTGTCTATTCTATCAGTAAAAACAGTGCCGGAAAGATCTATTTAAAATATGAGAATCATTTTACATTTCATTCTAGAATAGAATGCTTTGTAAGAATAAGCAAAAATTCTCCAGTATACAACTCCTTATGAAAATTAAGTCAGGTAATATTGGAAGTGATTACTTTATTCCATTTGTTAAACTTGAATATGTCAAATTCAAAAGAGTTGGTTATAGAAGTGCTGAATCTATTGAGAGATCCTATTTCTAGACACTAATAAATATTATTCAATTTAATTCTTGTTTTAGTTATGTCAAATATCATAGAAAATATCACTTTATTCTGTCAATTCTATTCTGATTATCTTTTGTCTGACCTCCAAGTCCCTATAACTCCTACCTGTGCATTCAGATCAAGTTTGGTGTCACAGTTTTAGAACAAGAGACATCACAATAAACTAAAGGAATACAAACGTAAACTATAACAACATATGGATATAACAGAATATAATCTAAACATAGATTCTGTAGTTTGTAATATCCCGAACAGAAAGAATATCATTAAATCAAAGTTCACCTAAAAATCCCAGATCATAATATCATTGTTATATCATAGCTGTGGGTTTTCATCCAGATACTGAAACTCATTTCAGCCTCTGATAATTTATAATGGACATAATACTCTTTCTAACTTTAACTATTTAATAATCATTTTCTCTTCTTGCCTTCTACTAACTGGAAGGTGCTGTCAGTCATGTATTTCAAAATATAGCTGTGATTTTTTTTTAAGGGCAAGAAATTATCTAATATCAAAACTAAAATATTTAATTTCACTTTCCAGCCTTTGGGTTTTGTTATGCTTTTGTCATAAACGCTTGGACACCTCTGCTCCAATATCAAATACTTTTAAATATAAAAATAGTTATCAATTCACCCCCTACATTTTTTCAGTTAAATTCTTTCAACACTGTCTTCTCATCAAATGTTTGGGGGCTTTTTTTTTTTTTTACTATCTGTATTTTTTCTCTTCCTCTGAATTTATTCACTGAAGTTGAACACAGGCAAACACAAAAGTAGAGACTCTATTATCAGTCCTCGTTTATAATTTAGAGCCTAAATACATTTCCAACATTTAGTAGGCTTTTCTCAGTCTATTCCTCATAAGACAATTGTTTCAGTGCTGATTGTGACGTTATCATCTACTATATAGTCCTATAAATCAGTTAAAAGAAACAAAAGAAAGAGAAGAAGAGTCATTATTTAAGTCTCAAATGTAATAATGTTCCTATGATGTTATTCAAGACATATATTTGGATTATGACAATTTTAATGGGTAATTTAGAATACTTTTTAATGGCAAAATTTCTTCATTATTAACATTTTAGGATCTGTCATGCCATGTGAAAATCTCTTACGGAAGTATTATTAGCCCAGTAAATGATAAAAAGAAAAAAACAAATCAAAACAATTACAAATATATTTGCAGCAAAGTGATTTTAGTATTTGTCGTTATAATAGCTAAATTAAAACTGTAAAATAAGACTATTTTATTCATTGTTTATTTCAAAAAATATCCATAAAATAACAAAGAAAGAAGTAAGTTTCCTTCCTTAAACATCTACTTTGGATGTGTGAGTTACATATATAGTACTAAGTGGGTTTTAATAACACTGTATCATTGAGACAGTCTTAAAAAAATTCTTCTTTGCAGGAGTGTCCCAGAGGGACATGGTCTACTGTCATTGAATTTCATGAGTTTCATTCTGGTCTAGAAATATATTTAAAAAAAAAAAAAAAAAAAAAAGAGGTCATCTTAAGCATGTCATAATACTAAAATATATCACAACAGTCACTACAGTATAAACTTTCTAGCCATATCTATTACAGCTGCATTATAACTCAAATTAGAAAAACAGTTAAGGGAAAAGATAGAAAGGATTTGAATGATTAAGTCTCATAATTTCAATAACATAATTTGTTGTAGAAATAGTTTATTTAGAGCACTTGGATATACAACAGTGAAGGAGAAAGACAGGGAGATGTAGAGTCTATTAAGAATGCTTATGTTAAGGTCCTGCTTTTCTCAACTGATTAAAAAGGACTTGTTTGGAAAATTTATCCTAAGTCAGGCACATAACTTAAATGTATAAAATGATGTGGTATAAATATTTATGAACATATTCATTCTGTAAATATCTCATCCTAAATCTTTGTATTTTTAGAACAAATGATTTATAAACATTAAAGAAAAACAAATGGGTAATGTATTAAAGCAATAGATGTCTCAAAAAAACCCCTATGATTATTGTAATTTAGAGATATTACATACCCATGTACCCATTTGAAAATGTTAAGAGAGATTAGTGGCCTAATATAACATCTAGGGATAAAAATATAGCAAAAATCTCTTTCTTCAAGAAGGAATGAAAACCAGAGTGAAGAAAGAAATTAAAGACAGCAAGCTACAAAGCAGTGGTGTAGCATGGTGGAAGAGAATGTATGCTCTTTCTTCTTCCTCTTGTTATTTACAACAGAAAAAAAATGTCCTTCCTTTTAGGAATTGCTAGCAGAAGAAAGAGCTTTATTTTGGCATGTATTTTAAAGGAAAGGGGAATGAGCTGTTTGTGTCACTATTTGTATGTTCAACTGTTCTTCTGTTTCACTAAAATTGCGTAGTTCCACCAGTTTTGACTAGTGTTGTCACTGCCAATGCATGTATGAAAAGTTTCCTGTGATAAAATCTGACAGAACTATCCTTTTTCTTGTACTCATCCTTCTTGTCCTCTTCACAAATGCTGTCAACGAAACTTTCTTTACTATATCTTTTTTTATATCATAAATACATTTTTAATAAATGCAGGAAAACTTTTTCCAGTGAACGAAGCACTTAGTGTTTCAGATTAAAACATCAAAAAAGATATGCTGATAAACATATTTCTTTCCTCAAGGAAATTAGCTTTTATACTTGACCTAGCAACAGGACACCAAATTAATTGTTTTCCATAAAGGCTATTAATCACAATTGTGACAATTTCCCATAATTCACTACTACAGTAATTGAATATTGCCATTCACTTTGAATACAATTTAAATCACAGCACAAATGCTGCAGACAGAAAAAAGTGTAAGTTTTTGAAGATGATCCATCCACTAATTGCTAAGCCATCGTGGCATTTTCATTTATTATAGGCTGCTCAACCATTAATTGTGTGTGGTGATACAGTTCACTGGAGTTTCTCATTGAACAAGTTACAAAGGTTAACTGCATCTGAGCTTAAAAAAAAAATCAACTGAAAAATAAATAAATTGCACAATAATATGATTTCTGAAAAAGTGGCTCAGGTTATTTTTTTTAATAAAGGTTTAATATATCAACTTACAAACACAAAATAAATAAAGCTGATCCTTCATGTCTGATATACCTAAACCTTTTGGAGAGAAATAGGATTTTTTTTTCAAGCTAGTGCTCAGAACTAAGTGTCAGCTAGTCTGAGTATACATCTTAAGATTATTTCTAGTGCACTACTGAACTCAAATATACTACCTTGTTACATGCTAGATAATTTACTGGTTAATAACTGTTATTAAACATAATAGCATATTAAAACGACTCTATCTCCAGCTCCTGAACATAAGATACTTGAGGTACTCCAATACCGTTTGTATATTCTGAAATACTGGGCATTCTGTGAGAGGTTCAGTATTCTAATTTTAAGAATGATTACAGATAACTGCTTTTCAGATCATTTAATTGAAATTCATGATGTAGTCTATTTCTAACAGTGGAACAAAATTTTAAGAGCATAACCATTGCTTTTATTTATGAAGAGCTGAATAAAGACAACTTTGAGGAAATCAAATTACATATGTGACCAGAAGTACTGGAATATTAATGTTTTACTTATGCAGTTATATAGAGACTTTTTTAAAAAAATTTGAATTTTAGAGCATTCTTAAAACAAGATATGTGATCTTGAATCTATTTTATTCTAAATGAAAATATGTTCCTGTTTTAAAAATTTAAGGTTGTCATATATTTTCAAGCTTATCTATTTAAAAATGCACAGAGCTAAAGTATTCATCAGTACAGACAAGCAAAACTGAAAATAAATTATATGCTTAAGTGAAGGTCTGTGTCTATAATTTAGATCAGAATTAACAATGTCTAGGCAATAATGACTAAAGCACTAGAAATAATTCAATATGTATTTAAGCTTCAGTCCCAGCTTTCCAAATATTTGTTTAATCTATTGACTTCACAAGTTTGTACTTCCTTCTCTCATTTATATAGCCTGAATCACGAAGTCAGGATGGCTTTGATTTTTTTTTTTTTTAATCTTTTAATAGTAAACAACATTTTTTGGATTTTAATATGTGGTATGTACCTAAAACCTTTATATTGTCTAGTTGTTCCTGCTTGCCACAGTGGTCTACTGTATTTCACCTGTCTCATGAAGCCACTGACCTATCCCATCATGTCTCTCCTGTCTTGTCATTGAAACTGATACCCTGCTCTCTGCTTGTCTTTATTTCAGTCCTAAGGGTTGTTATCTTAAAGCTCCTTGTAAAGCCTGCAGTGTACAACTGTATACTAGCTCATTCCACCAACCAAAGCAAAAATCACAGAATGCCAGAAGTCATGGCTATGAAAAGAAAATCTCGAGAAAAATCACAAAACTTAGGACTCTGGTGACATCTGTTGTGACACCTATTCATCCTTCTTGATAAGGAAACTCTTTCTTATATTCTTTTTTATTTTTTAAAAAATGCCATTTACACATAGATAGCATTGGCAATGTTATATACAATATCTGTCATGAGCTTCTGTGTGATAGGAATAAAATTAATTTTTGTCACCCTTTAGGTAGTACAATACTTGATATTCAAATCTAATGTGTTCTTCACCAGTTGATTATGGACTGTTCCCAATATCTAATAGTCGCTTGTAGAAGATGCCTGGTAGACGCTTCAGCCCTGTCTCTCCTAGCACTCTTAAATCTTTAATTACTTGCTTGCTGAGTAAAACATTTCACAGATGTTTCCATTACAACAAGGCTTTCAGAATGAGGCCTTAACTGCAGTACAAAATTTATCATCACAATAATGTCAGGTGCTATGTTGTGAAGAAATGGGTACACATCTGGAAAATCTGTGTTCAAAAAAGGAACAATACCTATTTTCTAGTTCAACTTTGCTTTAATTATATATAATCATCAGTTACTGTAAACATCACCTGTGATATGTAGGAGGTCAGATTAGTAAATCATAACAAGTCTTCTCGTTTTATCTAATAAGCTATAAAACATGTATATTCTAGACACACCATTGTAAGGAAATCTATTTTCATTGGGGAAGAAGCAAATAACAGCTGAAGGTAAGAACAAATTTACTGTAACCTGTGGGCACATAACATTTATTATCACTTTGCTCCCACCCCCACATAAGTAATTTTACTTCATAACCTTGAAAGTATGCTTTGTAGGTTGTCATACAGTGAAGCCCCTTTACTGTTACAAAAAAAGCAAGATACTGTAGAGATCTTTGTATCTTCAATAAACCAATGTATATACTGTTTGAAAAATCTATTGATTTACATGTCTAATCCTAATAAAATTTATGTTTTCTATATGCAATGGTGGGTTTTTTTTTGGGGGGGGGGTCTGTTTTTGCATTTTTGGTATGTTTTTTCTATAGGGTCTACAATTATCAGATTAAGTATTTATGTAAAAATGCATGGGATGGCAAGTGGAAGGAGGGTCATTTGGTGATTTTACAAAAATGGTTTGTATTGAAATAAAATAAAACCATTCCAGCATTTATCCTCAGTGAAATAAAACAAAGACCTCCAATTCACTTCAGCATGAATAATATTTCATTACAAAATCCTTAGCAATAGTAAGTCATAGGATGTAAGATCATAGAATAACACAGATTGGAAGAGAGCTCAGGACATTTTTTGTCCAACCTCTAGGATAAAGCAGGACCAGCTCTGAGATCACACAAGGTTGCTCAGGACTTGGTCCAGTTGGATCTCAAAAGACCCCAGGGATGAAGACTGGACAACCTCTTTGAGCAGCCTGTGCAACTGCTTGTCTGTTCTCTTGAGTAAAATGTTTTTCCTTGTATTCAGGTGGACCATCTCCTTGTTTCAATTTATGCTAATGCTTTGCATCCTTCTATCATAACTGTGAAGGAGTCTGGTTCTGTCTTGTTGATGGCCCCTCCACAGGTACTCTGGGTCTGCTGTTAGGTCCCCTTAAAGCTGTCTCTTCTCCAGGCTAAACAAATCCACCTCTCAGCCTCTCTTGGTAACCCTCTTCTACAGTCACCCACTCTATCAATGTCATTCTTGACTGGGGTGCTCCAAAACTGGGCACAGGACTCTAGATGCAACCTAAGGAGCAATAAGGAAAGTGAGGTAATCATTCCTCTTGACCTCCTGACTGTGCTGCTGTTAGTACAGCCCAGGAACCTCTTGGCCTTTGCTACCTGAGCACACTGATGGCTCATGCCCAGCATCACTATGTCCTTCCAAACACTGCTGCTCCCCAGCCAGTCAGCCTCCAGCTTGTGACATTGCGAGGGAATTTCTGCCTACCCAAAAGTTGGACTTAGTATCAGTCTGTGCTGAATTTCATGAGGATCCTGACAGCCCATTTCTTCAGCCTGTCCAGGTCTCCCTACATGACAGCCCTGTCATACAGACTATTGACTGGTTCCTCTCCTTCCCCTGCCACTTTGGTGTCATCTGCAAATGATGACAATGCACACTGTTAATTCTTCCAGTTCATTGATATAGACAGATCCCTCATTTTTTTATGACCTTTAGGTAGAATAAGATCCCTTAATCGTTATCCTCTGAGCCAGGTCCTCTAAAACATTTTTTACCCATTTAACAGTCCACCTATCCAGACAATAAAATTCTAACTTGGTTACAAATTTATCTGGAATATAAGAACAATAATTCTTTAAACCAAGTACATATAAACTGAAGCTAACTGGAACTGCAGAAAAGATTATCACAACATACTAATGACAGGGAAAGACTGCTAGGGAAAAAAAATAGTTGTCATCTTCTATCTGAAAATATGGAATAGTTTAATCATAATGACTAGCTAAAATGAAAAAGTAAAGGCTCTGAAATATTACAGGTAATGAGTAAAATTATATATACTGCATAATTACCTATACATATGTATTTTATAAATAAATTTCTTGGTAATAAATCATGGATTGTAATAAATTTATTGAAACTTAACATTTATCAGACCAAGGAAAATGTTCATTGGTGGGGTGTAGAATAAGTAAGATGGTTACTTCCCTAAAATAAACACAAAACAAAAAATTCCCAGTGTCTATCTAAACCATTTTGGGCTTCAGTTTAGCAGAATATTATTTGGGAACCTGAAACACGTTCCCCTCATGTTTTTTAGCCAGAACACAATATTTCAAAGCAGTCACTGATTTAATATCAGTGGTATGTTAAGATCTCCTCTTTCACATGTCACTGGGTATATAACTGGCAGTTTATTCATTAGATGCTGATTTTTCTTTGAAGATATTTGATTTAAAAACCTCCTTGTTGAATATTAATCATGATATCTGAATCTGTGTTATTCTTAAAGGGTTATTTTTAAAGGATGTGTGGTTGGGGCCTTCAAGATGCCACTGCAAATATATGGAAATGCAAACATTTGGAAACAGAATCTTAGCTCAGAATTTGCAGTATGAAATGTAATTTGGGTTTATTTACTTGGGGATTTATTGAGTTTCATTGGTATTTCATGTGCAGTTGCTTCTAATTTTGAGATGTGAGATGTGTGGCTGCAGGAGAACGTCATGCAGACTTCACAGTTTTGCCATGAAACTAGATGAAACTCAGTGATTTTGACTGATTTTCATTTTGGATTTTTATTTTTCTCTGAACCAGAAATTCAAAGTGAACCTTGAAGAAAGGGTGGGATAGAAGGTGCCAACCCACATGGATCAAACCCTACAAAAATATTCACACTAACGTCTATGAAACAAAACTGTGAAGTTTCACACACAGCTGCCTGCAGAATAAATTTTGTCAAGGCACTGAAACATCAAACTTCTATTTTCTTGGATTGCATTCACTATCTCTGTGTCATCTTTGTACACTTCTTGTTAACCACTAGAGAAAGTTAGACATGCTCAAAGGAATACTGATGAAGTTTTGAGAATGATCATTTATGAAAAGAAAAATAATTATATCTGATTAAGTTTACTCTGAATCTTTTGAAGAAAACTTGGGCAAAAGTTTGTTAAAAGCTAATAATTTGAAAAGTTATTTGAAATTCATGTGCCATAATTGTATTTTTTCTTCACTGATCCCATTCCCTAAGATAGAAAAGATTGAAAACTTTTAAGTAATTAATCTATAGCATTATCATATTGTCAAATATAGACACACTCACTTTTCCAAAGATTGTTGGACTGTTGTAATTAAGTGTATCATATATATCATATTTTGCTTAAGCAAGGTCATTGACATATTGAAGTGAGTAGTTTTATTTACAGATAATGCAGATAAATCCAATCATGGTGGTAGAGTGTGGGGAAAGGCAGAAAAAACCATTGAGTTCAGACATAAAAAAGAAAGGATGTGATCTAGAAACCACACAGCTTTGGTAATCAGGTGGCAATGGGAATCTTAAATGTAAAAAATCTCATCATCTTGAAAAAAGCTTTATTTAAAAAAAAAAAAAAAAAAAAGAAAAGTGAAAGAAAACTAGTTTTTCCAAACAATATCTGTAGTAATAGAAAATAAGTTCATTGCCTACTTTTTGATAATTACAAGCTTTAATTGGTTACCGAACAAAGGCTCCAGTGGGTTGTTTCCTACTTTTTTTTGACTTACTATTTGATTTGAACTATTTAATAACATTTTAATTAGAGAATCTGTGATTAAACAAAACACAAGATTTAAGAAATGAGAAGTCTTTAGTGTTCTGTAAGTGGCTAAAACATACAAAGTTTTCTGATTAGCAGTAAATGAACTGGGATTATTTTTATTCCTTCTCCTTAATGTATAACGTCTGTTTTTTTCTGTATCATTATATTGTTGCTACTTTTTTATCAAAATATCAGAACTTAGATCCAATTAAGATAATGAAAAAAAAAAAAGTAGAAAATAAAGCTTTAATTTTCCTTACTTTACTGTACTTCATATATGACAAAAATGTGCTGAGTTTCATCACAGTTGTTGAACCTCACTGCAGATATTTAGAATAAATATTGTTAAAGTCCATGTTTGGTTCTTTTTCCTATATTAGCAGTTCATTACATGTATCTATATATATTAGCTTAACAAGTACGACATGCAGGAAATAAGTAAGTTCATGATATAGTCTCTCAGGTTTCTGAGTCATTTATTACTTACACATTTAGATGTCCACATATCTGGAACACATCTGTATGGAATCCAGAATTCCTACTATAGTTTAACTAATCTTTGGTTAGGTTTTTTAATTGCTCCAATCCAGTTCAGAAGGGAATGCTTGTGCCATAATCCTGAACCTTGAAATGTTTATATTTTAGCATAGTTCACAGATCTGAGTAAAGCCTTTATCAAAGACTTATAAAAGCCTAGTACCAAAGTTTGGATTTGACAAAATTTAAACAAACACAGAGAGCCTTACAAGCCATCATATAAATAATGTGTTTTCTAAGACTTGACTAGTAAGGAAACGTGAAGCACTGTGTTTTAGATCCTTCTTCTACCCATGTTTTAATTTGGTTGACAAGAAAAGGCATTTCCCTTTACTCATTATCATCAGAAATTAAAGAGAAAGAGGGAATCTACAAAAAGACTAGAGACATGTCCTGCTTCTTTCTGAAAGGATTATATCCAACACTTGACACCTGTTAACATTTGTCATAAAATCAATTCCTGGGTACTTTGCTGAGACAAGCAAGTTTGAGACAAAAGACCAACTTCAGGCTTAGTCCCTGGATCTTTAGTATGCAGCACGAGGTCAGCAATATTCTAATCCAAAGACTATTTCTGCATTTTACTCTAAAGCAAACTTTACTTTTACTTGGATACAGGTCTTCAGAACTGGAAATGTCATCATTATCTTCCCTCCCAGAGTAATTTTAAAAGAACTTGACAGCTACCATTTTATTTTTTCATGGGTCCAACACATTCAGCTTGCTTGAACACTCATCACATCAAATGTTTTAGAAAACACAGATAGAGGACTACTTAGTTCAAGAATCAATCAATATTTGGTATGAGTAAAGTATTATGTTGTTGAGGTGTGCTAATACTTCTCTTCACAAGCAGAATCGTCTGTGACTAAAGTCTTTTTACATGTGAACATTACTGTATAATACAGAAGGTGCCAAGGTAAATGATGTCCGAAGTAAATTAGAAATTTAGAGTATCATAATTTTGAACTTAGGTGTCCATGTCTCTTTTCAAAATATTCTGTCTTCCTTTAAAATCAAAACTGTTTAATGCAGTACAGATTTATTTTAAAATATTTTCTACCTTTATCTCCTTCCAGATGTAGTCCTTTTTTCAAAAACAGAGGCTCAGTGTAATTGTGGTTAGCATAATCATTAGCTAACTTGGATTTTTCAAGAACATCATCCTTTTAAACATTTTATTCTATGCTTACACCTACACAGTAAGAGAAGCACAAAAAAGCCCTAAGGCTCTACGTCTGTTGTTGTGAATAAGGCAATCACCATTTACAAATGGTAGTTCCTGCCTAGAGTCTACCAAGGACTGAAATGAAAGAAAATCATTCAAGTCTGAAATCTGTAAAGGTCACTAAATAAATTAAATTTAGTTTTTTCTCTTTGAGTAAACTAAGAGAGCAGCATTCAGATCACAGTTCCCTCCTAAAGCTAATGATAATTTAGGCGAATTATCCCTGAGAGATTCAGAGGAAACTGATTTCACAAACTTTAGAACTAATGGGATGCATCTTTAATGCTGATATAAATGCACCATCTTCTTAGTTCAGCTTTGTCCTTTTGCAATATAAAGGTCCTTTTATCACCTTTTGGTCTCATAATCCCAAATCATGCTGAACACTTAAACCATCCATTAATTCTTGCTGTCCTTTAAAAACCTGAACTTGCTGATTGGTTGTGTCCTTCAAGTTCTACATTTAAAAAGTAAAAGGGAAGTAGGGTGATTTGCTATTTTAAGTATTTTGATTTTTTTTGGTTGACTAATTTGTTTACTTTATTACTTTAGCTGATGAAATTGTTGATCTTCCTTCATATTGTCCATTAAGAACCTAACTTCTCCCAAAATATTGTAGACTATGCAACCAATAAAAATTATTGATTAAATATGTAAAACATTTTCACTGCAATACATGAATTAATAGAACATGCTGAACTTATACCTATTGCTTATTGAAAAATATTTACTTGTTTAAAAAAAAGGATTTGCTTGCAGGATTAGAAAGCAAGCAGATTTAGATTCTGTATCAAATGTAGATAATTCAACACTGATATTAAACAAGTTATTGATATAAACTGCTCTTATCCAACCTTCATAATTTCTCACAAATTTAGTTTTATTTGTGTTGTCGTTTGAGCCTACTCGGCAGCTAAACACCACGCAGTTGCTCATTCACCCTCCCCCACCTTGGGAATGGGGAGGGAATCGGAGGGGCACAGGGAGACTCACGGGTTGAGATAAAAACACTTTAATAACAGTAACAGAATAATACACTGACAGCAGTATCAACGGGTAATGTACAATACAGCTGCTCACCACCCACCTACCACTACCTGCTCCCAGCTGCCAATCCCAAACACAAAAACACTACACCAACACTCCCAGAAGTGGCAGCCTCTCCCAGCCCACTCCTTCCTTTATATAGTGAGCGTAATGTCACATGACATGGACTATCAGCCAATCCGGGCCCAGCCCTCCAGCTGTGCTCCTCCCGCCCACGCACACAGGTGAGGGCACTAGGACCTAGAGAGCCTCTGGAATCTCAGTGTGCTTCAGCACTTCTCCAGATACCAAATGAACATGAACTTTATCCCAGCCCAAACCAGGACAATTTTAAATGGAAATTTTTCATTATTAATCCTAAACCAAGGGGTTATGATTTTTTTGTAATATAATTTTTGAATTATTTATTTTTAATTATTGAAATTCTAACAAATTCGGTAAGTACATATTCATACTCGGGTTGAAACATTCTGTGATAGATTTCAGCAGGATTGATATCTTATGGAAGTATTAAAAATCCTCTTGTAGTAGAGTTTTATAATGGAAGTACTGTCAGATCCTGAATTATTTTTGTGCTATTCACATAATGAATGCAGTATTCTGGAAACTAAGTAATGACAAATATACTAGGTAATAGATGTTTCCATGGAGACCATGGTGTACATATCATGTGTACTGAATATCTGTTAGTACAATGAAACTTAGTTTACAAAACATACTTAATCATCCTTTATAACAATGAAATCTCATTGACCTGTGACCTCCTAAAAGAAAGCTAATAATGAATCCATGATAAAAATTATAAAAATCCCAATTAAATATGGAACTAATGCAAGTTTTAGAGTTTTCCAGACTGTTAGTTGTTAATTTAACAGTAACCTATAACCTAGTTTCAGTGCTACTAGGCTTTGGGGAGGCTGGGGGAGGATACAAAAGTTGTTTTCCTACCTCTCTGAGTCCGTTCAGCTACATAAAGAAAAGAAAGATATAGAGAAGCTCATGATAAAGACCACAGAATTTCACCATAAAGAAAATGAAAGTTTAAAAGAAGTGTTTCAAACTAAAGTTCTTCACTTATGCTTTCTATTGTGCCTAAAGAGCGTGGTGACATAACATGTCAGATGTCCTTCCAACAGTTCAGGGGTGAACACTTCAAATCAACTATGAATTTTTGTCCATAAAGGCTGTGAAATGAAGGCACTTGTAAGGCAATCAAGCTCAAACCATTCTCTGTGCATTCGTCTAGTCAGCAGGAAACAAATTCTCCACACCAGACTGATGGATTGCTGAAACCTGGTCATAACCTTTCATAAAAGATTATTTATTTATTTATGTATTTTATTTTTTAATAAATGAAGTATTTAAGTACATGCTTACTATTAATTTTTTCCTAAATTTCTTTAAAGAAAAATGAGAGAAACGTGCTTAAAATGTAATAGGTATTTCATGTACCTGTGTAAACTGGGAGAACATTCAAAATAATATATATGGCTTGACATCACACTTAAATAATCTTAGAAATTTTATTCAGAAATATAGTACTTGTAGGGTAGTCTTTGTAATAATACAGTTTGTCTAAATTACTTAGATTTCAACATGGGCAAAACAGACCAGAGTTTCAAATTTAAACAATCACAGAACTGAACACATGAAATCTATGACATGTTTAGGCAAAACATATAAGATATGTATCAGTGTAAGCTAGAAATGTACTATATCAAGCACATAGTTTTTCTTTAACTGAACTTGTCTTCTCAAGGATTAAATGCATTCTGTTAATATTTGAGTTCAGTGAGGTTATATTTTCAACAGAATCACAGAATAGTTGAGTTTGTAAGGGACCTCTAGGGGTCATCTTGTGCAACCTCCCTGCTCACGCAGAGCCACCTGGAGGTGGTTACTCAGAACCACGTACAGATGGCTTTTGAGTATCTCCAAGGTGGGATACTCCACAACCTCTCTGGACAACATATTCTGCATCAACACATAATCATAAATTCTTTATTGACTTAACAATTTCAATGCCATATATATGAAAATGTATTTTCAACATCCTAATAAGTATGACATAAAAATAAAAGCTATAATGGATTTATAACTTTTCCCCCACTTTTTCATTAATAATCTTGTTTGTTATTTAGATAATTATTTATAATTATTCATTCTTTTAATCCATTGTTTCCTCTTTGCCCTTTGGTTTATTTTTTACATATCTTTTACAGTGTTAGTGAGGATTCAGTGTGTTCCACTTCCACACCACATTCCCTCATACATTTCAGAACTGGAATTCAAAAGGCCAAGAAAGTATCATCTAATTTGTTGAGTATAGGAAATTGGAACTGAATTTCCATTAGCAATGAAACTCTTCCTGAGATGTGCAGAAATATGAAAATGGTAGTTTTGTTGTATTAAAAACACCAGTACATTAATGAATGAAAACAATGCTAGAAAGATCATGTAAGTTGTTCAAACAAAAAAAAAAAAAAAAAAAGAGAAAAGAAAAGCTAAATGTATCATATTTTTTTTTCTCCTTTTGCATAGGTAGCTTTCAGTGATGTAATCATAATGCAAAAAGTATATTTTTTTTTCTTAGTTTAAATATACCAACTGAAAACAAATTATTTTTTCTTTAAATAAGAAACTTAAATTGAAACAGAACAGATGCCAGAATGTTGCAATTAAACAAATAACTTTAAATTATGTGCATTAATCCACAGCCTTTATTTAGACTGGGATAATCCCAGGTTTTGGACTTAAACCCAAAGAGGCTTTGGAGATTCATATTAACCTTCTGAAGGGCATTTCACAAGGTCAGAACCATGTCACAAAATGAATATTAATGTAAGTGGAATCTATGGAATGAAGCATTGCTGCCATTGATTTATTGAGAACACCACTTAAAGCAGGACTCATGGGAAAATAGTTGTCAGTGCACAGCAGAATTCATAGGCTCCCTGAGGTCCAGGATGCTGGGAGTCATGGGGGATACTCCTGGGAGCGGCAGGACAGGACTTCGATAGCCAGGGCTGGTCCCACAGCCCCAGCCAGCATGCAGGGCTGGCTCTCATGGGCAGGGGATCAGTCCTGGCCACAGCCTAGCCCTTTGGGCACTTAGGAGCTTTCCCCCTCAGCAATCAGCAGGATGGGGCTGCCCATGGCTGTGCTGGTGCTGAGATGGCCCCCAGCCCTGGCACACAAGCCCCCAGCGGGAAAGCTCTGAAGTCCCTTACAATAATAAATGCAAAATTTTACATACACAAACTGCCTAGTGCTACATCATATAGCTGATACATAGGAAAGATTGTAAGAGGGACTGAACAAGAGCTTGCTGTCCTCACTACAGTTTCATGGACATTAGTAGTTCCTTCATAGAATAGCATCATACACAACAGAAGTAGGAAAACAACAAAAATTGAAATCTCTGACAAATGTGAAAGACAAACATGTAACTATTATCCTGGAACTATTCTAGTATATGCAACAACCCCTTAGAAAATGTTGCTGTTTTTCTATCACTGGAAGTTTCCAGTTATCAAGAATTCTTTAAAAAATTGAAGTTATCTAGGTATTTAAGTGAACATTAAAATATTCAGAAAAACTGCTTATAATCCTGGGTTGTGAGTATTCAAAAACTCATGTTTAAAGAACTACCGAAAACATTTGTTCAGTCTTTGGGTCATGAAGTCCCTTAGTTATCAGCCACTCGTTTGATGAAATATCTAGAAACTTGATGAAAACAACTGTGGAAATTCACAAAGTTTGACAGTAGTCTGTAAACTTGAGATCAGATGTGAAGTTAACACATTCAAAAGTGACATCCTGAGAATGCATGTATTTTAAAACATGTTCCTTGGCTAAATTTCATACAGATAAAATATATCGAGCATGAGCAAAACAACTATATGAGATATATGAATCTAAGTGCATTTTTCTTTTAGGAGCTTGTTAAACTTTGATAATTTCAAGTGGGCTGTGAATCTCAGTACTTTTCAGGATTTTGCCCTTAACTTCTTTTATATTTGATTCTGCTGAAAATAAAAGGGAGTACCAGGGAACATGAAATAGCTCTGTCAGTTCTTTGCTTTAATTTTGAACTACCATGGAAAATCAATTACATAAGTCTTACACTAATACTCTCAGTTCCATCCATTTCCTTTCACCTATGAAGGGGTGACACACTGTTATTTTTGCCATATTCCTCCTTTTCATTTGTGTCCCAAAGAAAAACTGCTCAGTTTAGGAAGTATAAATCATATCAAAATCAAAGCATTTTATATATTTATTAACAATTCACAATTAAACAGCAATCAATGAACCACCTGAGAAGGATCAGTATCATCAGTAAAACAGATATACCACAATACTAGCCACCCACAAAATGTTAATAAACACTTACAGATGTATAAACAAACTTCTATAAACAATCCTAGCAAATTCTAATCCTATGCAAATACTCATTCACAGTTATGTGGACACACACAGTCTCATAGACATGGGGGGCTACAAACAGATGTCTCTCTCCTGGCACTGCAGGGTCCCCTACCAGCACACACCTGTGTTGGAGATGTGGATACTTCAGCTTTATATGTACCTATGCTGCTCCCTATAACTTGGCAATGTGAATGCCAGTGCCAAAGCCCCCCACAAGGCCACACACACCCCCTCACAAGCTGCACTGGTACTGTTGCTCCAGGAAGAGGTGCAGGCTGCTTGCAGCATTGGATGGAGAGGCTGCTCTCTCTAGCATACGCAGAAGTTCTGGCAATATCAAACCAGCTTCCCACTAATTCTTGTTCTTCTACACAGCCTCTACTCCCACATTACTGATTTTCATGTGTCTTTTACACTGCCTTTCAGCTTTACTCCTCCTTTGTTTCAACAGTCTCTTCAGTATTCACTGGTTATTGTTTAATCTTGATTGTCATTTTCCTCTTTAACACCATCATTTGGGGGGGCTGATGGCTATCTTCCTTTTTACCGTGATCAGTTTTTGGCAAACTTCCACCAGAATTTTTTTTTGTATATGACCCATATGTGCACTACATACACTCACGTTCCTCCTTTTACAGGTATTGTCTAAAAGATATCTTAAATTGGGAGGGTCATATTCTTAGCCATTTTAAAACTAACACTAGTTTATTGGTGATTAATGGCAGTTTAGTATAGGGGGAGACAGCTCTTTAAGATTTTCTGTTATTCATTTCTCCTCCTTAGTAATTTCCAGTTAAACTGATGCACATCACCTTTATTCATGGTCAGCAGACAGAACACAGACTTACAGAAATATCCACCAATATAAGTAACAGTTGAACCATTTTACTTCATATATGAATATGGTTAGGCTGGTAATTTCAGTCTTCCATCAATGCATGTGCTATTGCTTTCTAACCCACAACAGCTGTTTACATCAATACTGGTGACTCCAGTGTTGGTTACCCCTTGGTATAAAGTGCAATGCTTAGCAACATGTCTTTCATGTACGAGCCAATTATCAGTGCTTCATGGAAATCCATTAAAAATCTCATTAATCTGCTAAATTAATATACTAAAGGAAGTTGTTGTTTCACAATATTAATCACACGGAAATGTTTTGCAAATCCATTTTTGAGTTAACCTGAATGTATTCAAGGGTGCATGGGCTCTGTCCCTTAAAAAAAAAAAAAAAAATCAGTGGCTTTTTCCTTTAAACAGCAATTTCACACAGCAGCATCAAAACCAACATTTTGCTGCATCATTAGCTTGGATGACATGCTGAGAGTGATGACAGCAATGTACAACTATGCACTCCTAGCTACAAAAAAAGCATAGTTATACTGTCATATAAAGGTCAAAATTCTTTAACAGGTTATTGGTATGTTAACCCAGGTGCATTTGCACCTCCTCACTTTACCAACAGATAATATACACTGAACTACTGTTAGTTACCCATTGAGGAAAATTACTTCTTGCAGAATGTAACTGTTTATTAAAAATAATCTATACTCCATTCATAAATGTGAAGTATGATGCAAAGAACAATGAAAAACATAACAACATTACAAAATGGTGTCAGTCTTCCAGTTCTCAGATATTTTTATTAATTATTTTTGAATATTCTTGCAAATGCTAGGAGAAAATATATGTTACCATAATAATTCATAATAGATCAGTGTTTTCATGTTATATTAAACCTGGTTTGAAAATGGGGACTTAAATTTATAATTAATTTATTCAAGATTACTTGTGATACAGTTGGGAAAAATCTTTAGTCTGAGCAATTTATTGCATTTTTGCCAATGAATTTTTGCATTATTGTTTATTCTGTATTCTGTATCATATATAAACTACAAAATGGCTGGGGAATTCCTAAATTATCACTATATTTCTAGGGTCTGGACTCTTAAAAATGACCAGATATGATAGCTTTATGTATTTAATAACAACACATTTTTCTGGTTACTCTCTACTAATTTATTAGACAGTTTCCTCCACCAGGGCAAGCAAAGTGTGTGTTTCTCTAAGGGAAGAAATGCTCAGTTCAAATACTAGGCATATAGGTTGTTTGCCTTCCATTTCTCTATAATATTTTTTTTTCTTTTTGTTACTTACTTACATTCTTTCTTATTCTTTTATTCTATTTTTGATCTTTCCCTTTTTAACACTTCAGGGCTGAAGTCAAAGGCATCATTTTCTGTTTTACCTCTTCACAAGTTAGTCACCTTGTTTTATGGGCTTATTTTCTTCCCCCATTGAGACCTCAGCTAAGTCTGTGAGGCAGATGAAAAGGGGTACTTCAGAGTTTTCAGTATGGTTGGAATTTAAGTCACATTTGAAAATCATCAACAGTGCTGCACAACTGCTTGCATACCTGAAAATCTATAAGTATAAGAGGTTTTGACTGTAAAGTTACTTAAGCACTGAAAGTGCTGTTGTATTTTGAAGTCATTTTGTCAGAGTTGAGCAGCTCTAGATTTATATTTCATCTAAAGCCAACTAAGATTCATTGGTTTAAATAAAAATGTGGTCATGCCACACCACGTGCCTCCTGCAAAATATATACCTCTGCTTCCAAGACATCAATGAAAAAGGATAGAAACTATCTTATTATGTTAAATCAATAACTATTTACTCAGAAGTATGAACTTTGAGTTTCTTTGGGGGCTGAAATGACATCAGTGCACATTTAAAAAAGCAGTTAATCACAAAGAGGCTAAACTGATGAAAAAAGTGTCCTTTATTATTCTTGTTTAAGTTGCTTCATTGTGCAGGGAAAAAAGTACAAGATTTCTGTGACAGCTGGAAACCTAAGTGTTCATAATTGGCTTTGAGAATTCACAGGGCCAGGCAGAGAATTATTCACAATGAAAATGATCATCTTCATGCCTCAGAGTTGTTGTGAACCTCATCTCATAGCCTTTCACAAAATCACTAACCCATCTTTATGTATTTGACCCTGTCTTTTGAAAAAAAAAAAAAAAAATAAAGATTTTGCACTATGTAAATGAAGGTTTGGAAGAAAAAGCACAAGACTATCTAGGTGAGCATTCTGTACTGAGGCCACTTCAAATATTACAGTTAAAATTTCAAATAATTACTCAATTCAACCCACATGCTAGAACAGTCTTATTCTTTGTTTTGAAAATCTTGATTTTTCAATGTTTTAGTTTCCAGCCTGGGTCGGCATTGATTAAAATCATGTTTTGTTGGGCTTTGTCTTTCAGAACTTTTCCTTTGTTGTTTCCTTCCTTAAATAATGTTACATTTGAATTTTTGTCTTCTTGTGGAGACTACAGATATCGTAAGGAAACCGTTCCAAAAGTCCTTGGTAAGCACACATTGTATATGGCTTCTTCAGCTCTGTGCTTTGATAGTGACAATATTTTATAGGAGGAAGCTCACCAGTCAT